>NC_080019.1:207244046-207547076 GCF_030020395.1 Manis pentadactyla | reverse complement strand
AATCTTGCAGTCTGAGGTCTCTCTTGCTATGCAATCTGCCCTATCAGTCTGTTGAAACATTCATTGCTAGACTGAAATCCAAGAATAGCAGAGTCCCTTTGCCAGCCAGGGGAAGCCTGACACTGTGGTTGCAATGGCTTAAAGTCTATAAAAATCTCTTGACACAAAATCAGCTACACAGCACTGGCAGAGCAAAGAATTTATTCAGCCTCCACCTATGAAGTTACAGTTTCCTAGTTTCAAGACATTTCTATGCATAGAAATTTCCCAGTTCAGGAAAACAACCCAGTCAACAGGGTATCTCCACATTCCCCCAATTATTTGGAAGGAAACTGGAAAAATAAAACACAGACAATCTCAAGTGAAAAGTTTTCAGTTTCACACCCATTAGGCATTGGTTCAAAAGATGAAACGCAGGCCACCTTGAACAGAACGTGGAGAAGGGTCTGCCTAGACTCTTGTTCTGGGGTGAGCCGTGTCCTCCACAAGTCCTATGCTGAAAAGTCTTAAGCCCAAAGACCTCAAAATGCACCTGTATTTGGAGTTTAGACTGTAACTTTGAAGAGGTAATTAAATTAAGATGAGGTCATTAGGGTGGGCTCTCATCTGACTGGTGATCTTATGAGAAAATCTGGTCACAGTCACACACAGAAGCAGGACAACATGCAAAGACACAGGGAGAAAGGCCTGGAACAGACCCTTGTCTCACGGCTCTCTGAAGGAACCAGCACTGCCAACACCTGGATCCCAGGTTTCTAGCTTCCAGAAGCATGAGAAAATTAATTTCTGTTGTTCAAGCCACCCAATCTGTGTCACTTTGTCACAGCGGCCCTAGCACACTCATAAATCTCTGTCTTAAGACAATGCAACATTTGCCAAGTAAATAAAAAAGGAGATTCAGATGTAGGACGGTTCTGTGAACAGGTTTACAATGCCCATAAAAACAGTATTTCAAAGATGCTTTCTACAGTTAAAAAAAAATGTCAATATACAAATACATGACAGAACAAAAAAAAGGAGAGACTTTCTCCTAATCCTTTATTTCTATGATACTGTAAACTTGTCAAAGTCAGCTTTGTGCAATACAGTCCTTTGCAGGAGTAGTCCTGTGGTGTCATTAAGGGATTCATTCATTCATTGTACGAATGCAGAATGTCCCCATACTCCAGACACAGTTCTAAGAATTTGGGGTACAGCTGTGAACAAAATCATGGCTGTCAGTGGACTTTATTCTAGTAAGGGAGACAGGTGATAAACAAGTAAACATAAATGGTATGCTAGGCAGTGATATAAGCTCTGGAGAAGTATCGGGGGTGAAGGGTGAATTACTGGGAGTTGTCATTTTAGACGGAGTGGACAGGGCATGCCAATGTCTCTCTGCTCTGTTCTAATCCTTCTAGGGTCAGCCTGCTCTATCAGGGGACTGGAAGCTTACCAACTACATTTCCCAGAGCCCTTTGCAGCTGGGGCTGGCAAGTTTCTGACAGTGGGAGGGACTAATGGGGGGTAGGGGAAGGCAGGAGGAAGCAGCAGCATCTTTTCTCTTTCTGGTGGTCCTTTAAGCATGTGCAGTTACCAAAATGGAGTGAAGGTCTCTTGGGATCCTCCTCAGTCATATCAAAAGCAGCTGCCCTGCAACAGACACTGGCTCTAACTCTGGCTACGGTAACATCAGGAGCAGGTCTCTTCTAGCTCCGAAGCACTGAAGTGAAGATCCTGGTCCTCCTGCAGGGGGAGCTGATGGGTCCAGTAGCAGCCATATCTGTGGCATAGAAGGCACAGCCTCTGGATGGCATTTCCCCTTTTCTGCCCCGACCCTCCTGCTGTCATTCACCTCTGTGTAAGCCCACCTATCCCTTCTGCTCCTCCAGGCCTTTCCATTTCTAAGCAATCTCCTCCATTAAATGCTTTGTACCGTACACCCAGTTGTTCCTGTGCTTCTAACTCGACACTCAACCAAGACAAAAGGCCTCATTTGGGTAGAGACTTGAAGAAAAATGGAGACAGATGTGTGGTTAACTGGGAGAAGAGCATTCAGGCAGAGGGATAAGCAAGAGCCAAAATCCTGCAGCAGGAGGGCATCTGGCATTTTCAGGAAACAGCAGAGAGGCCAGGGAAGTTGAAGCAGAGTGATGAAGGGAGAGAAGAGCAGAAAATGAGATCAGAAAGAGCCAGATCATGAGGCCACTGAGATGATGCTATTACCCTAACAATTGCTAAGATCCCCTATTGTATGTGGAAGGGGAGGGAATGATAAAGTAAGCTGGGAATCCTAACTCCAAATGGACAGCAGAGCCCAGTGTAGGACTGTTGCAACATCAGGAAAATGGAGAAACTACGGGAACTATGATTTAGAACAGGGACAGCAGACTTTAGCCTTCAACCAAATCCAGCCCACCACCTCTTTTTGTAAACAAACTTAAACTTTTATTGGCGCACAGCCACACCCATTCACTTCCATACTGCATATGGTGGCATTTCCACAACAATGGTTGAGTTGCATAGTTGCAGCAGAAACCATATGGTCCACAAAGCCTAAAATATTTACTCTCTCCTTTATGGAAAAAGTTTGCCAGCTCTGATTTAGAGAATTAGCCATCTCAGTGATGAAATGGAGGCAATTTCAGAATTAGAAAGTAACCATATATGGTCAGTAAAAAACGTAGCTTTGACCTACATAATGTAGAATCTGGTATAAAGTGAGCAGGAGGACGATCAAATAGAAACCTCCAAGCATCAGATCACAAGACCTTGCACCTACAAGCCATCTGAAGGCTGTCAGGACAGTGTCAGGGGGTGCCAGGCAGTGCCCGAGGCGATGGAAGGAGCACAGAAAACTGCCAGTGGCGTGGTCTCTGAGCAAGACACCTGCTTAAAGGAATGAGAACAAAACAAAAGCCAGTGTTCATATATGTGGTGGAAATACGGGAAGGCTGGATGAGAGAAAGCTTCACAGTTTTGGAAATCCAATCCTAATCCTAAACCCTTGGAAAGGAATGGGGTCAGAAGCTCATCTCCAATTCAGATTTTATCCTTCCAGCCCCTATCTTCCCAAAATGAGCATCCTCCCTCCGTTCCATCCATCCTTTTGCCTTGGTTATACCCCAACTGACACAGTATAATATTCATCTTTGAATATAGAAATCCAGCTCCTTATTTTCTTAAAATGTACAGAACCAGAAACTAACATTTGCATTCCGTACTCTCCAGATTCCCACAGCCCCTGATGAGCCAGGAAGCAGTTAACACAAGCATTCCTGGGCAAATGCAGTTTTCTATTGCCAAATAAATCTTTTTATATTAAGGTAAAACAATAATAATCATTTTAAACAATCATGTGGAGTGTGATTACAAAATAGCTCATTTGGAAAGAACATTATCAGTTTATGAGATCCTTGGAGATTGTAAGACGGAAGGTGATATGGGTTAAACCAACTGTTATGAGGCTTTGTTATTTCCACAGCACACAGAGGCGAAATTCACATTTTAATACTGTAATGAGAAAACAATGCAAATTCTGGTTAAGTAAAAAGTGAGAGCACTTGTTACAGCCAAACCCAACGCCTCTCACTTCCTTGCTGGCATTGAGGAGGAATCACGGGAGAAGTAGGCAAACTCCTGGGGCTCCTCAGGTACCATTCTGCTCTGTGCCCTCATATTCTGAGCACGTTCCCTTCAATGGCTGGGTAACAGTAAGGGTTTGCTAGCAAACGCAAACAATCACATTTTGCAATACTCCACTCACTTGCTGTTTATTTACCCAAGGTTTCCAGAAACCAGAATTCCATCTGGCCCAGTCTAAGTCATGCTGAGCTCATTTCAGTGGTGAGTATTCCTGAACAGTACAACCTCCCTGGGTTGGTCTTGCTGGTAAAATGTCAAACCCGAGCTACTCAACCTTCAGAAGGGTCAGGAGCAGTGAGTACTACTGCCAACACACGGCTGGGTTTCCTGAGTTCACTGTAACTGCTAGCACAGACGGAAACAACTAGCATTCACTCATTCAAGAATCAGTGAATCCTTCCTTGTAATAGGTGCTATTGTAAGACCTACCAGCCTTATTCCGGTCAGCGTTTCCCCCCGGTGAGAAAACGAGGGCCACGGCAGATCGATGCAACAAGCAAGAGGTTTATTATTCCAGCTAGCTGGGGTCCAAGTGTCTGCCCGACACAGCGGGTTTCAACAAGGACCCCGAGCACTCAAAGCCAAGGGTTTATATAGCATTTTCAAAGCACTTAACTCATAGTAATTTTCCACAGCTACACATTATTTTTGCAAGTCATACATCCTGGGGTTAAGCAAGAGCAAGATAAGACCACTCCTCAATTGTTAGGGCGGTTTCGCACGATAAGCTTGGTATGTATGATTAGCTGACCAAGGTTAGCTGACCAAGGGTCACAGCTGCCCACAACCCAGTGTTCATGATTAACTTGTTTTTCAAGCCTTACCCAGTTCCAGTTTTTCTTTCTAAGTCACATACTCAGAAAATGGCTTCTAGGCCCTTAAGATGGCTACTCTTATGCTAACCTATTTCCATTCTTACACTATTCCAGGTGCAGAAGATACAGTTACGAGATAAGAGTAGGGAATTTTCTGCATTGAACTTTGTATCCACCAGAAATAGGAAAAATAGGTCATCATCAGATCCATGGCTTCATGGAAAGATGTACCAAAAACTGTTTCATCCTGAATATGCTAACCATCCCCATTAATCTTATTTACACAAGGACAAATATTATTTACCTTCTTCCATAACAAAATTATAGGTAATTTTGAGCAAAGCCATTATCCAAATCATGAAATTTTTATTCAAGTATAGTTGATACACAGTATATTATTGGTTTGGGGTATACAAATTTAGTGATTCAACAATTATGTACATTACTAAATGCTCCCAATAAATGTAGCTACCATCTGCCATCATACCAAGGTATTATGGTAGTAACTATAGTCCCTGTGCCAAATCATCAATTCTTGACATCTGCACCAATGCCGCTCACCTCCTAACAACACCTACCTCTGAACTGCCCGTGACCATTTGTTCAGCTCATGTACATTTTTTCCCTATTGCTACACACAGCAGGCTTGCTTCTGCACGAAACAGAAATTGCGGATGCTTAGAGAGTATGTGCTTTTTCTAATCAGCCTTTTCCAACTGTATGTTCTTACTTTCTATTCCCTCATTAACACACTGCAGTCTGGCTTCTGCCTCTATCTTCCCAGTTGACTATTGCCAAGTTTATTAATGACCTCCCTCCCTAGTGCTCAACCCAGCAGAGAAGTGTCATTCCTCAGCTTCCCGATCTTCCCAGCTGCATTCAGTAGAGTTGACCACTCCGTCCTATCCTTGCCCTCCATCACTCTGCATTCTTGTGGTTTTTCTCTTACTGTCTTGGCCTCATTTGCCTACTAATCCTCCTTCAAATATTGATATTCCCCATCTCTACAACCTCTTCCCCTGGCTGCCTCCTAGCTGCCATCACCACCTCTATGCCAATAACTGAATTAAATGTGTCCAGCTCCTGCCTCTCCTCTGAGCAGAATACACTTAATTGTCTATATTGATGACATGTTATTTGTCATAATAAAGCTATATATTCCCCCATATACCACACATACCTCAAAATCAACATACCTAAAACTAAATTCTTCATCCAATTCCCTCATTTTTCTCCGAAGTTCTGTCTCCATGAATAGCACCACCAGTTGCTACGAAGCAGAAACTCGAAAGGCAGTTCTTCCCCCCTCCTTACACCCCACATCCCAGTCCATGTCAAGAACTGTTCATTCTACTTGCTAAGTATCTGTGGAACCCACCCAAACCTTGTGTCACATCCACTAACTATCCGTTGGCTAAAGCTGTCAGATGCAAGCCCAGAGTCAAGCAGGACTGTTACCCTCCAAAAAGCCACAGGGAAAAATGCACCGTTACAGGGATGATTGAAAAACTGAGGCTAAGGATGTGATCCACACCCCAACAGGGACCTGACATCCACCTTGAACACAGTCCTAGTATTCCACATACAGCACGGGATGGAGACAATCCAGGGGCCCCAGTCCCCTTGTTCCCTGTGGCCCTTTAACCAGCTCTGCTTCCTGGCTGCTCTCATCTTCAGGAAGAACAGCAGACAACATGCTTCAAGCAGATTATTTGATAATGAAGATTTAAAAACCGGTCAGTGTTTTGAATGTTCTACTTTAATTCTACTCTAAGGTGAGTTGCTATCTCCAAGCAAACAGGAACTTATTTTAAAGGCAAATCACAGGTGAGTTTCTGGTGTTATCTATGCTTTTGTTATGCAAAGTGTGCTCCACGGACCAGCAGCCTGGGCATCATTCATGGGCTTGTTAAAAATGCAGAATCTCAGGCTCTGCCCCAGACCTGCCTTTGAACAAGGTCCCCAGATGATCTGTATGAACAGTAATGTTTGGGAAACATCGAACCATGCCTGACTCCTTCAAACTCAGGGAGAGAGCAAGGGGTTACTTTGGAAATGATAGTGACCCAAGCTGGCTGTGACGGGTCCCGCTCTTTGGAGGCGTGGAAACAGACACCACCGGGCAATGCTGCCATTGCCGTTTGAGTACTAGACTCAGGCGCTGGCTTTCAGAATCTCCCAAGGGGAAAGGGATGACGCATTCCTTGGTGAGCAGTCGATTTCCTTCGAAATCACAAAATTTCAAACAAATTACAAGAAAGGTCAGCCCGAAAATTGAAGGCATAATTTTATTGTGTGACTCCTCTTGGGAGGCAGAGAAAACTGTTTTTTCTTCACTGCATCACTTTTATTGAATTTCTGTGTCATTTAAAAGGAAAAAATATATATATATATATGCCTAGAGCAAATGGGTATATCCAGTAGGTCGAGTAAAAGAGAAAGCAGAAAAGATTCTAATTGTGAAATATCAGTTTATGATGGATGATAAAAACAACTCAGGAACCACATAGGAAAGGCAAGCATCCACACAGTTTTCTTCTGTAGGAATAATGTAGATAGGAAAGATGAAAAAGAAAGTGAATTCCCAAATATAATCTACTCATGAAGAATGTAAGGAGAAATGTGCTTGTATGTAAGCTGGACAAGGACAATATATTGTGAACCTACAAAAGTTTCCTGTGCCCTTTGGAATTCATTCCTCCCTCAACCCCTGTCCCCAGGCAACCACTGATCTGCTTATCATTATACATTAGCTTGCTTGCAGTGTGCAGAAGTTTATTATAAGTCATACTTTCTGTACTCTTTTTGGTCTGGCCTCCTCCACTCAAGCAGGATGACTCTGAGATTCATCCTTGTTGCATGCATCAGCACTTGATTCTTTGTTACGCTGGGTAGTTCTGCACTATATGAGTTCACCATCTCCTGTTAATGGATACTTGGGTCATTTCCTTCTGGGCTATTAGAACTGAAGTAGCCATGGAAACGTGGGTACAAGTCTTCATGTGGACACGTTTTTTTTTTCCTTGGGTAAGTACCTAAGAGTGGAATGACTGGGTCATAGGAAAGTCATTTTAACTCTTTACAAAAGCACTGTCAAACATCTGCTAAAGTGGTTGTGCCATTTTGTATTCCTGCCTGCAGGGTATGAAAGTTCTGTTTCCTCACATCTTCCTCAGCACTGAATATGCTCAGTCTTTTTCTTTGAGCCATTTTAATGGGTGTGTAATGTTATCACACCATAGTTTTCATTTGCATTTCTCTAAGGAATAATTATCTTGACTATCTTTTTATATTCTTATTGCCCACTGGTGTATATTATTTTTGAAGTGTCTTTTCAAATTAGCCCCCGCAAGTCCTGGGTATGTGTCCATCACTGTTCTTGAGACTGAGAACAAAGGAGGAGCCGAGGAGATCCCTTCCTCCAAGCAGCATACATTCCGGGGAAGGCAGATGAGCCAGAAAGGAAAGGGTAGCTCAGGAAGAGGACCCAGGGGCAGCTCAGGCTAGCACGGCCCGTCATGAATGGCACAAGGTATCCGAGCACTGTGGCACAGAGGACTGGGGGGTGCACCATGGTTTTCATGACAACCTGGAGCGGAGGTCCTTCTCAAATAGAAAAATCACAGCAGCAAGGTCAGAGCAAGACCCAAGGGTAGGACCAGGGAACACCGTGCCATCGCCAACACTGATGATACCAGTGAAGGGCCAGAAAGCCTTACACTTCAGAAAACTAACTGAAACCACAGAGACACACAATCCCCAAACTGTCTTCCCGTGATCAGCCTGTTCCTGGACATAGATGGCCAGCAGCAAATGAAAGGCTGGCAAGTCAAGGGTAGAAACTAAGAAAAGAACGGCTCCACAGAGCCCAGAGGCAGAGATGGCACTCCGCCTCTCCTGTGCACCTATTTCAAGTGAGATGGTTGTGTTATAATTGCCATGATTAATCAGACGTGTGTCTAAGTTCATTGACTGGTAAACAATTGTTTGGAAGATTGCTTGGATTCTTCTCATATCAATTCCTTTATGGAATTTCTTTCCCATAAAAGAGCCATAAAAAAAAAAAGAAGGCAATTCTGCCATTTGCAACAACATGAATGAACCCAGAGGACACTATGCTCAGAGAAATAAACCAGTCACAGAAAGACAAATACTGCGTGATCTCACTTACAGGTAAAATCTAATAAAATCAAATGCATACAATCAGAGTAGAACAGTGGTTGCCAAGGGCTGGAGGGAAGGGGAAAAGGGGTGATGTTGGTCAAAGGGTACAAACTTTCAGCTGCAAGCGGAGTGAGTTCTGGGGATCTAATGTACACCATGGTGATTGCAGCTAATGATTGTACACTTGAAGCTTTCTCAGAAAGTAGATCTTAAGTGTTCTCACCACACATGCACAAAACAGTGAGGTGATGGATGTGTTCATTAACTTAACGGCAAGTAATCATTTCAAAATGTATATGTGTATCAAAATACCACTTTATATACCTTAAAAATGAAATCACATTGTACAACCTAAAAACAAATGAGTGAATTTTAAAAATTAATGAGTTTTAAAATATCAAACTCAAGAGGCAGCTGAGAGGCTCTTGCAGCAACGAGTTACTCTGAACCCCATTTCTTAATTGCCCTAGTGAAGATCCCCCTACCAACGGGGCAAAGTCACTGCAGCACGGTCCATTGATGGACCCTGAACACCAGGTCTCCCATGCCCACAAATGTGCCCAAAAGCCAGGCACTGCCATCACCCTGCTCCCCAGGAAACAGACTACACGCCCAGCCTGCCTCCTTGAGCCCCTTCACTCAAAATCTCTCCTGTATTTGCATCTTACCTGTTAAGCCTAAGCCACACGACTACATCCTGAGGGGAATCTGGGAAGTGAATGTTCACCTTCCACTTTGGACAGTAAGCATTCACACTCAGGAAATTCTCCAAAGAAGGACTCTGCAGAAGATTGTGGCCACAAAACATAACAAATGCCCACACCAGGTGCACACTGAGCCATGCTGGGACAGGAGGCGTTGGAGAGGGATGGGGACCACCCATGACACAGGATGACAAAGCACCTAGTTTTCCTCAACTTCACTCTCATTCCCACCCAGGCACATGAGCCTCGCTCAAGTTCACTTCCTTTTTCCCCATCTCTTACCAGAGGTTCAAGTCACAATTCCACCTCAGTCACTGCCATGGAATGATGGATAAAACTGAGTTTCTGAAATACCGTTGCTGGAGAACAAACCCACACTCATTTTAAAGAGCTCTGTCTGCTCTGCACACAATAATGATTAGCTAACAATCGCTATTGTATTTTGGCAAGCACACTGAAATTTACAAAAAAAAAAAAAACGAACTCTATACTTCAGTGGGAGCAAAGCTAAGTTGTCTGAACAATGATAAAAACATTGGAGGTTACAGATGATGGAAGGCTCCAAAGATTAACAAAGACTATTTTTCACATAAGAGCAGGCTGCAAAGAAGGTCATGTTGGCAAGATAAAGAGACTCACTTGAAAGAGAAGATCAAAGCAACCTATTAAAATTAATCTATACCATTAATATCACAGAGATGTCATTAACTTCTCCTGCTTAATTTCATGAAATAAAGATGAATGATTGTAAGCCAGGAGAAAAGGGTCAAATTATGCAGGTAAATGAGTACCTGAAACATCAGATTAAATCCTGATATTATAATGAAGGCAGTGCAAAAATGTTCAAGTAGATACCTACCTTTACCAAAAATGTAATACATTTTTAAAAGTGCACACACACACACACACACACACACACACACACACACACACACCCTCTGCTATTGGTGTAGCAGTGATTGATCTTTGCTTGTGGACAAACACATCAATAAAAACATGAAGACGTTAACTCTATCAGGCAAAGTTAGTTTGTAATTTTTCAAATAACTTTTTCTAGGGAAAAAATTCTCAGAAATGTTTTCTTTTTATGTGTAACCCATTACTTAAAATGCTTTAATTTTACCTGACTGTCTTAACAGACCTGAAGATACGAAGGAAAGGCTTTAATATCCAACTGACTTTATGATTCTCAGTAGATATACTTTGTATAAACTTCAAAGCCGTACTTAATGTGTACTACCAATATAAAATACAATACACATTCTATTTCAGATGAAACTTTTTTTTTAAGGAACAATGAGTCTATAACAGAAATGGGGCTCTTGACACATGAAATAACAAAGAAAAATTCATTTTATAATTAAGTTCTTAAGGTCTTCAGTGGGGCAAAGTATACACATTCAAACTAGGTAATGGATTTCTCTTAAGTGAATTTAACATGTGAATAAAATACTTTTATCAAAATAAGTACCTTAAGCCTTACAGCTTTAAAAATATGCCTAGAGTTTAGTTTCAGAACTGTCAGAAAGCTTAGAAAATTTAAGCATTCAGTCCACATAGCTTCTTAGAGAGCCACTTCATTAAAAGATATTCCCCTTCAAATAAACGTGTAGCAGTCAGTTGGGATAAACTTGTCACCAACGTTCAGCAGGCAGCCTGCCCTCCAAATCAGCACTGCCTTGCTCGTCAGCAGGAGTAGGACCCTGTATACCTAGAAACCATTCCTCTTGAAAGGAATGGGGCTTCCCATTTTCTAAGCTTTCTAAAGAACATTTCAAATAAACTTCATATATTGCACAGCAGAAAGT
Organism: Manis pentadactyla; assembly: GCF_030020395.1. Classification (NCBI taxonomy): domain Eukaryota; kingdom Metazoa; phylum Chordata; class Mammalia; order Pholidota; family Manidae; genus Manis; species Manis pentadactyla. Next base: position 207,535,961 of record NC_080019.1, on the reverse strand, counting down.
CACACAACCACCTCTTTCCTTCCTCTGCTAACCTGAAGTCTCAGATGGACCCACTTGGGTTGCTTTCATTATGCCATGAATGTCCTCCAACCTCAAGCTGCCATTTTCATCACCAGCAGAGACAGAGATGAATGGGAAAAGGTGGATGCACACCCAGGAGGCTAGTTCCCTGATACAGGTGCTAATCACATCGGTGACATTAAGCCTGGACAGAGAGGAATTACACTCACAACTAGATGGAGAGAGTGCCCTTTATTTGCAAGTCCCTGGAGAACTCGCCCTGGATGAAACAGTGAAGTTAGGAACACCAAACTTGACACACTCTCTCTCCATATCCAAGTATCCTGGGTTCTCAAACTATTCCCTACAGAGAGAATATTCCCTACACAACCTTCAGCTGCTCTGTGTCTTGAATTCCACAGCTGTAAAATAGGGATAGCAATATTACAATTTTATGTTTGTTAAAGGGCCTAACATAGGCAGATAAATACACATAAGTGCTAGGCTACTGTAAGTTTCCATTTATATCAGCACAGGTGATATGAACCCTGTACTACTGATCATATCTCCAGTGACTGCTTTAAGCAAACTCTAGTAAGCCTAGCTAACATTACTAATCAAAAGCATCATCTTCTATGCTCACAAGCCAGGCATAAATGAGTTAGAAGAGTGGCTTTATACATTTCCATTTATCTCTTACTATGCACTAACCACTGTGGTAAGGATTTAATGCACAAAAACTCTTAACCTTTGCAACTATCTGCCAGCAAGGTACAAGCCTGCATGGTGGAATGGGGAAAGCAGGGAAGGAGTAGAACTTTCTAGTGTTCTTCACATACTATGGGGACAGTTATCTACTCTAACTACATTTTTCTCTTGGAAAGCAGACTCCCCCCAAACATGACCGTCATCCTTAACAAGCAGCACAGAGTGTGTTCATGTGTACTTCCTGAAGGTGGACATGAGGTTCCATCCGCATCCCACTTCCAATGTGTTCTGTCCACTTAAGCAGGTAATTTCATTTTTCTTGAATTAAGCTTCCTCAACTGGAAAGCAAAGGCTAGGTGACATCTACACTTCTTTAAATCTTTAACATTGTTGACAGTTACTTAAATCAGTATCATTCTGTTGCAAAAACAGGTCCACCTGAGCTAGCTGATGAGGAAGCAGTTTATCATAGTACAGTCAAGGTCAAGGCTAGATTCAAGATGTGATCTGGCCACAAGAAAGCTCTGAGGCTAGCCACTCTAGCAGGGTGTCTCTGCTTCCATCTGGGTTTCGACTCTGTGGTTCCCTGTCTGCACCCGCCTGGGCTCTCCACCTCTAATCTGTTTGTATTTTTAATTTTTCCATGACCCTAATAACGTCAGTTTGCACACCAATTGGCACATTTTCTTCCTCATGGCATTCTGTAGCCTTCTGCCCCCACCATTAGCTGGGTCAGTCTCTTGGTTTTCAAAGTTGTGGAAGAACTATCTGATTGGTCCAAGCAAACACTTCAGGCTGGACTGCACAGTCGTGGATCACTAGTCAGCCTATGGACCGGCTACTTGCGGTCAGGCCCCAGCCCTGATGCATTCAGCTGTGATCAGTGAAGGGAAAGAGCCACCTAATATGAAACAGTCTCCCTCTGCACAGAGTTTGTGGGTGTGGAAGTCTCCTTGAGAAGCATAAATGCCCAATGAGGATGCTGGAATGTCTAGGAAGGCTAGGAAATCATATCAATGTTTCAATTAAAAGATATGCTTTTGCCAGAGGAACAGTAGCCATGCTTACTGCTGTGGCTTGAACATACACACATATACACATGCACAAACTGATCTGCATACCTACATGCACACATATAAAGAAGCATTAATGCTGTATCTATACAACTGCAAATGTAAAACATTCCACTTTTCTATAAAGCCTGAGAAAGACAAAAGCAGCCCTTGACGTCCACGAGCTGGCCTGGTACCAGCAGCTGGCCCTCGCTGTTCTCCCGTGGAACATGAACAATCCCACAGAACATCAACATCAGACAGAACCATGCTGTGAGCAGGATGGATCAAGACAAAAACAAGACCACGGGACAATCATGGCTGAACATGAAATATGAGCACTGTCCAAGGTACCACAAAAACACCCAGACATGCGCCTTTCCTAATATGAGTGATGGCCCCTTCCTAATTACGGCTTTAGCCTCCACCTAATCTTCCCTCCTTCTAGGTAAAAGAAATTAAGATATCCAGTCAGAATTGCCTTGCATCTGACAGCATCCAGCCCACAGCAAAGCCCCACTTCCTTAAACCGTCCCAAAGCCCCCTGACCCCAGGTCAAATCTCATTTAAGTCTTTCCTTAACACCCTGTAAGTATGACAGCCATGCCTCCCCATGGAAACCATGCTCCCTTGCTGCAGTGAGTTATGAACCCAAGCAGGCATGCTTGGTCTGGGTAATGTCTGGCTGGAGGTCACTGACATGTTTCACAGCTTAGGAAGGTAATCAGGAGCTCACAACTGGTCATCAGGAAATGCCAAATTAATAGAGAGGGCTGAATGATTCTTGGAAAAAATCAAAAAAGCCAAAGACAGCCATATGTGTATCCATCTGTCTCTGTCACCTTCTGTCTTTCACACACCCCTCTTCCTGCTTTAACAACCAAAGTGAACAACACAAAACTGACAAATACAGTTTTACAACAAACTCATGATCAGTTGGAATCTGAGGCTTAGCTGGAAACAAGGGCCAGTCCCATGATTTAGGAGAAAATGCCAGTGGCACATGGAGACAACTGCCCCAGGTACCTTGCACCCCTGGGGATGTCTCCACATCAACACCAGGCAGCATGAGCCATGTCACCCATGTACGATCCTGCCCGCCGCTTCTCTCTCCCTGCAAACTGGCAAAGATCCAGCCTCCATTACTATTCAAGCACATGGACAGCAACCACTTCCTCCTCTCGAACTTTTTATTTGAATGGAGATGAGAAGTCATTCTAATGTGTACTTACTATGAAGAGTTCCTCCTATAGATGAAGGACTGAATGACAGAGTTAATAAAACATGAAAAAAGGCATTTTCTCACCTGAGAACTTAATTGCTACAGCAAATTTAACAAGGAGCTCTTGACATTCTATTTCATAAAAAGTGTTTTATTCCCAAATTGTACCTTTGATTTATAAACCACAGGGTGAGGGCCCATCAATGGCCATGGGGAACATTTCTCTTCCTAAATACCAAGCTATAATTTACGCACATCAAGGCTAAAACTAATTCATTTGGCTTACAATATAACTCAAAGTGCCTTTAATTTATGTAATTTTTTAAAATTTTAAACCATTTCACATCTTCACAAATATGCCTATCCCCTTGGGATTTTGTACAGGCCAAGGGTTTAAGTTATCACTACAAATGGCAGTTGGAGAAGATCCCACATTACCCCCTCTGCAATGGTCTAAACCGAGAATATGAATAATAGACTATCTTCTTCAACTCCTTACAAATATTTTATGACTTATTTTTCTTAGAAAGGCTAAATGGGGATTTAACTTATCCATCTTAGAAGAATTTTACAAAGGATTTTATATGACAAAAGTATGTGTGCACTTTACGATCAACAAAAATATTTTTGAAAGTGTTCCAATTTCATTAACAAATATTTATTAGGTATTGGCTGTATCAGTCAAGTCTCAGTTGGACACTCAAAATAAATACTCCTGGAGGGTTTATTTACAAAGGGAAGGATGACAAAAGTATGCGCATAGGGCAATCACAAGGTGGGGAGGGCACCTGGGGCTAACAGCACTGAGGCCACACGGCCCCTAGGCCAGAGGGTCCCAGGTAGGGAATGGGTCCCAGACCCTGGAAGGAGGGAGTCCAATCACGGAAGCTACCTTTAGAGGAGCACAGGCCTGTGGTGGAATGGAAGATGGAAGTACACATCTGGCCTGAAGAGTGCTCACAGGGAGAGAGCCAAGGAATGAAGACCTCAGTTCCTTCTTCTCTCCCCCTCATTTAATTATTTTTTGGAGAGAAGCTGCCAGAACAGTGCATTGGCCAAGCCCATCTGGGATCCAGAGGACACCAGAGCCCCACTGATGCAAGCCCCCAAGGTCAGCCTTCAGGGACAGAGAACACAAAATGGTGGGGGGTAGAAGAAAAGGGGCACACAGAATATGTCAAGCACACCTGCTACTCTTTGTGCAGAGGGCACACAGCTGATGCCTATCTGCTCTCAAGAAGGGTGCAGTATATGGGGGAGAGAAGATACAAGTATACATTCAATAAACTATAAATAGGGCATCAAGAATTTTAGTGGAAGGGAAACCTTAAATTCTAACAAGTGTCTTTTTTGCTTGTACAGGAGTCCTCCTCCTGCTCCTCTATTTGGTACCAGTACCCTTATTTTCCTTCGGGAAATGGTTCTCTAACTTTTGCAACATGTTGATCAACAGAAAGGCCTGATAAAACATATGCTACAGGGCCTGATCCCAGCATTTCTGATTCAGGAGTTCTGGGGGGAGCCTCAAGAATCTGCATTTATTATAGGTTCCCAAATGATGCTAATGTTGCTGGTGTCCAGAGACCACAGTTTTGAAACCATGAAACCTTAGGGCCATTACCTGTCCTCCACACTGCAAACTTCAGTCCCTATGAGTCACACACAGCTATCAACTTCCCACCTATCCACTGCTGGTCCAGGCCCCAGCCTGACCAGTCAAACATCCTCATCGCCCTGAACCCCCAGGGGCTGCTCAGAGCAGCATCACCTGTGTGTGATGTGAGGCAACACTGACCTTAGGCCCCCCACCCCCTTTCCTCTCCTTCCTTGGAAACTGGCCCAGCTCTCACGTGCTCATGATGCTGTTCACTCAGGGGACCCTTGTTCAGGAGACAATGCAAAGTCTGTGCCAAGATTTAACAACAGAAAGGCTTATGACAACTTTATTTACCACCTAAATATACAGTTATGGGAATTTGGTTAAATAAAGTATGATACATCCTCGCAATAGCATACAGGGAAGCCATTTAATCCTGAATGCAAAAATACATTCCTTGATACAAAATGATGTTCACAATATACTAAGCTAAAAAATAAGTCACAAAATTATATATAAGGTATTGTCTCCTTTTAAATACACACACACACACACACATATATGAAAGTTCATACACCATTCACCATTGTATTACCAATTATTTTGAGAAGGGTAGAATGATGGGTATATTTTAATTTTCTTTTTCATCCGTCCTTTTTTAAATGAGTGTATATTACTTTAGTAATAAAAACAAACAATAAAAGAAATTTCATTTTGAAACACACACACTGCTCTCATACTGACTGTATCTAATTTAAGGGCTCAAAAAATAAAGACCTATATTTGTTCTGCCAGACTTCTGTGGATCCATAAAATTCAGATATGTTAGTTATAATTAGGTTTTGCCATATGTACCCTAAACCCAAATTAAGTGAGGCTTAGAACTAGGAAGGATTTATTCTCTCCCATAAAATTCATGAAGACTGAACAGTCAGGGTCAACATGACAGATTACAAATGCCAAGGGACTCTATGACCTCCAAGCCTTCCACTTTATTGCTGCTGGAACGTGGCCTCTTCTGTAAGGTCCCAGATGGCTGCTGGAGTTGGTCATTTTATTCCAATTCTATCCAGGAGGCAGAAGAAATGGGAAAGCAAAGGAAATACTCTCTGCTTTTCAGGCACTGGTTGCATTGGGCAGGCCACTTCTACTTGTATCCTGTCTGTTGGTTAGATCATAGTCCCATGGCCACACCTAGCTGCAAGAGAGGCTGGAAAATACTTCATGCACAGCCACAACCTCAAACAAATTTGGGGAGATTCTGTTACTGTGGGAGAAGGATAAATGGATATGAGAAACTAACCAGAAATCCATGCTACACCATGTCATACAACAGGCATGATCTAGTTACACTCTACCCAGTAATTCTTCCAGATAAAGCACTCAAAATAAGGGATTTTTCTGAAATATCTCCTGTTAAATCTGTGCCTCAAATTCTTCCCTCAGTTTATGCCATTAGACATTTTTCAGTGGCTTTATTTCAAGGGTAGCTCACACAAAAGAAGAATGTTTAAGCTTGGAGGAGTCTGTAAAAATCTTTACTTTTCCTTCATTGTCATGACTGAAAAGAATCTTGCTTCTGAGAAGCCGACCACCAAATAGTATAGAGATTAATCACCAAGAGAATTTCCTGAAACCACACTGTCTGCATTTCATTTTATACTGAACATCTGATATGGAGCTGATTTCCTTAACAGATGGGGCCTATTGATCACTCCATGCTGGCCGCACTGGCCTCCTTGGTGTCCAGGGTTTTGTGAGACAGCTCAGTGACTTTGAATGTACTTGCTCTCTGTTGGGAATGCTCAGATATGAACTTGGCTCATTGACTCACTCATCACCTTCTTTAGAATCTCCTCTCAAATGTCACCTTATCAGCAAGGCCTTTACAATCCACTCTACTTAAAATTGCAATTGCTTGCCTTCCCACCCAGCACTCTCTACCTCCCATCTCTTACTTTACTTCTGTTATTTGCACTCACTTATATCTAATAAGATGTGTTTTGAATATTTAATTCCTGCCTCACCCCTGCCTCCAACCAGAAGGTAAACACCACTACTGACCTACGGCAGGACCTAGCACATAACAGGAGCTCAATAAATACTGCATCAATGAATAAATGAACAAATCTTATATCCCAGTACTTCTGACAAAGAGTACCAACCCAGCTGAATGGATGTTTTATGAAAATATAAAACCAAACACTTCTAGGTGTGACGCATTAAGTCCAGAGTCCAGCTCTATGACTAATTTCTGAGCCCGTCTCTGCTGGCTCTGTGCTAGACAACAAGGAAATGAGGGTGAGCAGAGGCAGACAAGAGGCACTGCCTCATAAAGGTTTCAGTCTAACGAAGCAGTGTATTGACTCATACCGTCCCACAAACAAATGTAAAACTGAGACTGTACCAATCATGGCAGAAAACAGGGACTCCTTCCCAAATGAATTTCCATATCATCCAGTATTTTTATTTTACTGTACAATGGATCTTATTTAATTTCCTATTTGTTTACCTCTTCATTCTCTACCTTTCCCACTAAAATGGAAGTCCCTGATAACAGGGATCTATCTGCCTTTTCTCCAGGTCCCTAGTACCTAGAACAGTGTCTGGCATTGAAAAGCTACTTGATGGATCTATATTGTTGGATGACTCAATAATGCTATGGATACAGGAGAGGAGTTAAGAAAGACAAAAGGATTGTATGACTGATGTGAGATGTGAAAGCTAAGAAGGAGTTAATAGGGCAAATAAGCAGAGGGAGGACATTCCAATCAAAGGGGGAATGGCCTGTGCAAAAAGCTCCGTGGTCACAGGGGCATGGCGTATACCAAACGACAGCTTGTGGCTTGGTATATCCCAGTGATCCAACTCGCCATCTGCTTTTGTAAACAAAGTTTTACTGGGCTACAACCACATTCATTTACAGTGTCTATGCCTGCTTTCAGAGTGCAAAGGAAGAGCTGAGTAGGAAGAGATGAGCACCTGCAACAGAGACCTATATGAACTGCAAAGCTTAAAAAATTTACCACCTGGTCCTTTATAGAAGTAGTTTGATGACCTGTAGACAAAGGCTCAATGCTGCACAAAAATGTGGGAGGTAGTGCTACTCAGGAGTGTGGACCTCAAACCAGCAGTATCAGCATCTCCTGGGAAAGCGTCAGAAATGCACTTAGCAGGCCCCTCCCAGACCTACGGCATCAGAATCCCTTGGGGGTGAAGGGAACAAGCTCTGTTCTGACAGCTCTCCAGATGATTCTGATGCAGCTAGCCAGGTGGCAGAGAATGAAAGGAAAAGGGAGCACAAGAGAGATGAGGCTGCCGAAGTTGCTGTAGGCTAGACCATGCAGGCGTAAGGTCATGCTCAAGAGTTTACACTTCATCTTACCGACAAAAGGAAGCCGGGAAAAGGTTGTAAGCAGGCAGGTAACATGAGCCGATCTGCAATGTGCCATCACTCTGGCTGCAGTGTAGGAGTGCTGGAGCGCAGGGGCCAAGACCAGCTGGGAAGCTGCAATCCCCACCAGAAAGATGATGGAGAGGTGATGGTAGTCTCAACTCTGGATGACGCTGATGGCTGTAAACCTAGATGGACGCAGGAAACCAAACAAAACATCCGATCCCCACATTCTTGTTCCTCTCCTTAAACCGCAATGAACTTCAGTTTCCTTATCAGTAAAATGGAGATAGTAACTAACAGATTTGCTCCGAGAGTTAAAAAATAATATACATGTATAAAACGCCCAGTGCAGTCTCTGGCACAAAACGGACTCAACCAACAGGAGTTCGATTCTTGAGATCCCCTTCCCTCTTCTCCTGCTTTGCTTTCACTCTTTTGTCCAATATGATGACTCTTACATTCTACTTTGGCCAGTCTACAATATGACAACTTGGAAGCTGTAAATATGTTCCTGTTTCCTTTCCTCCCTAGCAAGACTGGAGTCCACCACTACAGTGAACTTTCAAATACTATCAAAAGCAAGCAATGAGAACTCTTTCATCCAAGGTTTTAATTTCATTAAGGGAGCCCAGTATTGATACGATGATTAGCAAAAAATTCTTTTTTTAAAGAAAATAAGTTCTCTTTGTTTACACCCCATCCTATGCCAAACAAGATCTAAGATGGCTTACAAAAATGTGCATGCCATACTTGGGGTTGATTAATGATTGTGCATTGAGTCCCCTATACAGAATTTTATTGTTGTTAACAACCATTTGATCAATAAATATGAGAGATGCCCTCTCAAAAAAAACATGTGCATGCCATAGAAAAAGACATTAAATTAAAAGGAAGAAAAATCAGACAAAAGGAAAATAAGAAAAAGAAAGTCATTTAGAGTCATAAGCAAAGTCAGTAAACTCCCTCTGACTATGCCACTAATTTGGCTCTGGGTTTTCCCTAAGTCAGTACGTCAAGGAAGCAAGAATGAGTTACAGGATTCACAGTGTCCATCAGGCTAAACCCACAGTGCTCAAGAAGAGCCCTTGATCACAGAGGCCCAAGAAAGATGCTTCCCCAGGGCCTCCAGAGTGAAGACACTGAATTATGTAACAAAAAAATCCTTGGCATCCCTCAGCCCAGCCCTAAAGATCTGCTTCCTAATTTCTATGTTTTGCAAAGACAGGATTCAAGTTAGTGAAGAGGAGCAGAGTATACCACACCAACATGGGCTGCTTTGGCATGTGGATTATTTTGACCTGAAAGCAATCAAGACCCAGCAAACTCAAGGAAACCTTTCACCTTTCCCTTAACTCCTGAAAGAGCTTAGATAGGGGCCCTGTACCAGAAAGACAGCTATCACCAGAGAGGACTTGTTATCTGAAAGACTTACCTGGGTGGCAGGGCAAACATCTGATTCCTAAACGTCTGTTTTTCTTATCTTCCTTCCTGTAGATTTCCCTCCTCTCCTTGGAACCCCCAGGCCCCTGCTGCATTCCTTAGCTCAGGATGTCATATGAGCCTCACCTGCCTGCTGTGGGCTTCATATTTGATGAGGCTCCTGTACATATGAAATAAAACTTATTTTTCTCCTGTTAATCTGTCTTATTAATTTAATTATTGGATCGACCAAAGACACTAGGGCAGAAGGAAAATTTTTCCACCCTGACAGTAGCACCAACTGTAGTTTAAGGGGTCCCTTTGAAAGCTGAAGAATCAATGCTGATATTTCCTGCAGCTCTATTAGTTACCTACAAGGAGAACTTGGAAGTCAGGGAGGTCTTCCAGCCCAGAGGTTCTAAGGCTGTTTCTTGTTTTCCCTGGATTCCACAGAGATGCCTCAGAGGAAGTGGGGGCTTGCAGGAGGACACCAGAGGCCAGTGGTGCAGGGTCTCAGACTCCATATCCCATTCCTCAACCAGAGCAAAGTCTGAAACCAACAATGGCTTCAGTGAAGTGCAGCAATTCAGTGAACAGTCTTCAGAGTTATTTAGAGGCCAGAGGAACTGGGTTAGGATTCAAACTCAAATACTCACTAGCCATGGGACTTCGGGAAAATTACTTGACCTCTCCGTGCCACAGTTTCTTCATCTGTTCAATGGATATATTAACGGTATATTACTACTGTAACTATCAATAGTATAGGGCTGTTGGAAGATTAAACTGCTTGATGAAGCCCTGGGATACTGGGACTTATAGTAGATACATACTTCGGTCTTGCCCATGGTTCTTGGCTCACGGCTTTACAAACCTTGGAATTTCTTGAATGATAACAGCAATGGGAGCATCTTCTGTCACAGTATCTGTTCTCTTGTTAATTCCTTCAGAACCATAAAGGTGAAATGGGTCTACTGTTATTCACAACAAGCCCCTTCACACCACAACTGGGTTTATGTCAGTGAAGTCATTTTTGAAAGCACCTATGGACAGGGGCTGGTTGCCAGAGGAACCTGCCATGAACAGAGGTTAGGAATTTGCAGTCCCCCCACCCCCATTGGAGGCTGGAGGTCGAATCAATCAGCAATGGCCAATGATCACACACTTACAGAATGAATCCTTCGTAAAAAAACAAAGAAGGGCATTCAGAGAGCTTCCAGGTGGGGCAACCAGAACACTTTGGCGTGCCCCTGTGCCAGACCCCAAATTCTATGAGGACAGAGGCCGCTTTGGTCAGGCCCTTGCCCCATGTATATCTTCATCCAGCTGCTGGTTCATATCCTTTAATATACTTGTAATAAACGGATAAGCTAGTGAGTTTCCTGAGTTCTGTGAGCTACTAGAGGAAATTAACAGAACCCAAGGAGGGAGGTATAAGGACACAGCGTACAGCCAGTCAGAGTGCAGGGGACAGCTTGGGGCAGGGGAGCAGCCCTGTGGGACTGAACCCTTAACCTGTGGGATCTAAGGATACCTCTGCATAAAGGGTGTCAGAACCAAGTAGAAGTGGAGGTAACCAGCTGCTGTAGGAGAGCTGGTGGTGTGGGGAACCCCCAGGGACAAAAACAAACACACACACACACAACACACATGCAACACACGCACCACAGACAGAACACGCACCGCACACTGCACACACACACAACCACGCACGAACACACACAACACGCACCGCATACTACAAATACACACAACCACACACGAACACACACAACACACACACAACACATGCAAGACACACAGAACACACACCACACTACACACACACACACAACCACACATGAACACACACAACACAACACACACAACACACACCGCACACTACAAACACACACACAACCACACACGAACACACACAACACACACTGCACACTACAAACACACACACCACACACAAATACACACAACACAACACACACAACACGCACCGCACACTGCACACACACACAACCACATGAACACACACAACACACACCGCACACTACAAACACACACAACCACACACAAACACACACAACACAACACACACAACACACACTACAACCACACACGAACACACACAACACACACACAACACATGAAAGACACACAGAACACACACCACACTACACACACCACACACAAATACACACAACACAACACACACACCACACACAGAACACGCACCGCACACTACAAACACACACAACCACACACGAACACACACAACACAACACACACAACACGCACCGCACACTGCACACACACAACCACACGAACACACACAACACACACCGCACACTACAAACACACACAACCACACACAACACAACACACACACCACACACAGAACACACACCACACACTACAACCACACACGAACACACACAACACACACACAACACATGAAAGACACACAGAACACACACCACACTACACACACACACACAACCACACACGAACACAGACAACACAACACACACAGGCACACAACACACACACAACACATGCAAGACGCACAGAACATGCACCACACACTACACACACACACAGCCACACAACACACACACAACACACACTGCACACTACACACACATACAACCACACACAAACACACACGACACAACACACAGGCACACAAAACACATGCAACACACACAGAACACACACAAACACGCAACATGCAACACACACAAAACACGCACCACACACTACACACACACATACAACTGCACACACAACACAACACACACAATACAGGCACACAACACACACAAAACATGCACCACACAGTACATAAACACACACACAACACAACACACACAACACAAACACACCACATATAAGACAGACAACACACTCATCACACAACACACACAACACACACACAATACACATAACCTCACACACAACACACAGCAAACAACATAACACATAACACACACAGCACAGGCACACAACACACATGTAACACAAGTAACACACACAAAACACACTACACAAACACACACAACACAACACACAACATGCACAACACAAACACACCACACAAGACAAACAACACATGACACACATAACCTCACACACAACACACAGCAAACACAACACACAACACACCAAACACACACACAACAAACACACATGCAACAGACAACAGAAACACACCACACACACATCACACACACAACACACAACACACACAAGCACTCCACACACAGAAGCTCCACATGCACACATACACACACCACACACAGACACATGCACCCGCACCAAACACACCATACACAGCACACAAACACACCACACACAAGCCATACAGACACCACACACCACACACCACACACCCAACACACACCACACACACACACATACACACACACTCCAGAACTGGGTCCAAAACCCATAAGTCTCTCAGCAGAATGCCTGGGACAGAAATGGTGCTCAGTACTAGTTTAGCAGCAGAAATTTGGGCAGTAGAACAATTAACCCCTGAATCTAGTTCAATTTCCTACATATCAAAGAAACTGTTGCTGTATAAAAACTCTGTGCACATAAGAATTATCCAAAAGAAAAGCAGCTGGAATTTAAAGTGACCTGCAGCAAATCACATTTCCACTAGCACAACAGGCGCTAAAGCCCAGCTCTCCTGACTTCTTGTCCAGTGGCCTATTCACGTGAAAGGGAGACTAGTTTCCATTCCTCACCACTGTGTTCTATTTTGCTCTCATTGCTTCATTGCACCCATTTCCTGAAATCCAGTATATGGAATGGCAAACAGCTCTCATCTCATGTGTGCTCTCCCACTGCTAGCAACTTCCTAGAGAAGGACTTTAGATCACATTCACGATTAGCAATATAGCATTTGATAATCATTTAATAATGTCTGCCACTGGAAAAAGCAGGGGGGTATTGTCAGATGCACTTCACTGTAACAAACATGTAATAACTTCCTGAGGATAAAAGCCATGTGTTAGTGCTTTGGACTCTCTACATCTCCTTATCTGAACACATAGTAGGCCATTTGTCAATGTTTTCTAAGTGACTAACTGATTTATTGTACAAAATTATTTAATGAGCATAAGAAAATCAATAGTGACTGATTCCACTGACCTTTCACAGAATGTAAGGTAAGTGGTATTACTGGAGGCTAAGAATTATAAGCATTCAATTATTTACTTCCCCAAGATCCTGCCAACATATACAACCACCTAACTGGTTTCAGAAAGTCCATTGGCTGAAAAATGAGGAAGAACATTATACTGATTTCTGTTAGGAAGACATCCATCTGTGAAAGCCCTTAAATCAATTTAGGACTCTTACGCACTGGCTGACTTCAACAGGGATTGCCTCTAAAAGTGAAATTGCTTACTTTCAAATAATTTTGACAGTGCAAACAGTTATTGCATTCCCACTTTACCCAGATCCTGTGCTGCTAGCTGTAAACTGCAGGAAAATAAATCAGTTGCTGGCTTCTAGCCAAACTATAACTGCCAATTAATCCTTTAAAACTCAATGATGCAGATTGATATTAAAGCAAAAGCAAGAAATACAAGGGTCTGAGTCAGAGGTGGAGAGGAGGAGGTTCCTTCAAGAGTCCAGTGGCGTTAACTGGAGGGGAGGCCATTCCAGGTGGACGGAAAGGCTTTAGGAAGATCACAGCAGTAGGGAATTACAAAGCATGTTGCAGAAAGTAGCTGCTCGAAATAGGTAGGAGAGAGACAGCATGATGAGGTAAAGTGGAGCAGGAAGTTGCAAGGGCTGTTAAGGGCCTGATCACAGCACCGAGCACCAGGCAGGAAGGACTGGAGTTTCCCAGGTGATAATGGAGTGTGAGGAAATGATACTGAGCCGGGGAACTCTGGCTTCAAATCTGGGAGAAACCCCAGAGGCAGAAACAGAGAGACCAAACTGAGGCAGAAACAGAGAGAGAGACCAAAGTAAGAGGTATACACCTAAGATTATAGAACTATAAAGAGAAATGATTTCATTTTTAAATTAACCCAAACTGCTTTTAGAACTATTAACTCTTCAAAATCGTGGTCTGCTAGCAAAAAACAAGTCTCATCCTTGGGCAGTACATATATAAAGAATTTCTAATACAACAAATTACTTCGCATCAGCTATCTTATGTTTTGATCACAGTCATGCAGGGTAAGAGAGGTTGGGATTATCATCCCAAGGCACAGATGGGTCCCATAGCAGGCTGGTACTTTTTAATACTGGAAAGCACATGTCTTTCTCTCTCTCTGCCTGCTCACTGACTTCCTCAACACACTGCAAAATTCATTTAGTGATAATTTATCAAGTACATGCAATAATATATCCCAGACATCGTGGCAGGCCTGGAAAGGACGTCTACAGAGCCCAGTTCAGTACCAAGCATCGTGTAGGTGACCATTTTAGTTCATGTCTTCCTTTCCATTTGCTCCTCTCAAAATGCAAGTACATTTGTGGCAATGGGAATATGCCCATAACACCCATTTCTGAATATATTTATTAATATCCAGGAATCCACCTAATCTGCTTTCATTTTCTAAGTCCCCTTATTCAAGCCACTCTCCATCATAACCTGAGAAGAATTTACCCAATGGTTTCTTCATTTAATCATTCAAAAGACATTGACTACGTTGCCATGAGCTAGGAATTACTTCAAACACTGGGGATACAGCAGTGGAGGAGACAGACCTACAATCTCTGCCCGCATGAAGCTCATGACCTGGTGGGGAGGTCAAAGGTTGAAAGGTGATTACAAAATGAGAACAAATAAACCTTCCCAACCTGTCCTCAAGACTTGTTTTGAGTTTCAAATAAATGATCCTTATAAACTATTAAGTGCAAAACAACTAAGGATATGGTTAAAATTATAAAAATGTTAACTATAGATGTGTGTAATTTGTATTAGTGGAGCAAGAGCCTAGCCCAATTTCTTAATTTCTCATCTGGGATTTAAGATAATCTTGGTCAAATGCAACCCATTTTATATGAGTAGATATTTCAAAAAATAGTCCAAGCATGCAATGAGAGCATTCAGCTGTGCTGGAACATATGGAAAGGATGGACAAAGTCACCCGAAGAGGCAAACTTGATTATTTCTTTTCAACCGTCCAAAACTAGTAACTCTCCAGATCTTGGTGATCTCATCCAGCATCATGGGTTTAAAAACAGTCCAAATGCTGATGACTCCCAAATTCACATCTCCAGCCCTGCCTTGCCTGTGAACCCAGAGCTGCATAACCAACTGCCCACCTGCCATCTCCACCTGGATACCTAAAGCACAGTCAAAGGCAAGATGCCCCAAACCAACTTCTGATATCCCTTTCCAAAGCAGTCCTCCTCATTTTCTACTTTCCATTCCATTCCAGCTCATCACATGGCAAATCCATCCATTTAGCTGTTTAGGCCAAAAAGCTTGATTCCTCTCTTTTGTTGGTAACTTCTAACCAGTCCACCAGCAAATGCTCTCCATGTTCCTTCACTTTGCTCAGAGTTTAACCCCCTCACACCACTCTGCTCTAGCTCCACTGTTTCTCCCTGAAGTGGACGACCTCCTAACGGATCCTCATGCTTCCACCCTCATCCCCCTGCGCTGCTCAGCACAGCGGCCAGAGTGAGCCTGTCAAAATGGAAGTCGGATAATTCAGGTCAGGCGCAAACCCTCTAACAGCCATTTCATTTGGAGAACAAGCCCACATCCTAACAAAGACCTATTAAGCCCCACATGATTTGTTCCACCCCCATTATCTCTCCAATCCACCCTCCACTACTCTCCCCCTTGTTGCTCTTCCTCAGCCACATGGCCTCCTTGCTGGGCCTCAAACACTCCAGGCATCCAGGCATCACTGCCGTCTCAGGACCTTTGCACTTGCTACTCCTCAACCTGGGATGCTCCTTCTCCCAAATACCCACATGGCTAACACCCTTGCTTCCTCCAGGACTTCTGCTCTACACAGAACTATGTTCTGCAAGCCATTTCCTGGCCACCTACTTAAAATTGCAGTCCCTACTCTCAACACTTCCTCTGCTTTTTCCTTTTCCCCTAAAATAAACCACTGTCTTGTGGCAATCAATTTGTGTATTGTTGATCCCCCTCCCCACTAGAATGTTAAGCTCCATAAACACAGGAATTTTTGTCTCTTCTTTACATTGTAAATCAAGCATCAAAAACACTAACACACAGAGGGCACTCAGTAAATATTTGTTAAATGAATGAAAGAAAGGGAATTCCAATTGAGATTGGACAAAAGCAGAGCAGATGATACGATGATAAGAAATACTTCATATTCCTTTCATGAGTAACACATTTTAAATATATTTTCTAAACTTAGAAGGCAAAATCTGGAGGAGAAAAACAATTTCCAACAACGAAGACATATAATGAACATGCTGTGCTTTTTCTGCAATTGCTAATCACTTTCATTTTAAATGTTCTCTAATATTTTTAAAAGCTAGATGAATTTTCAAATGCTTCAAAACATGAAGTTATTTTGGAGCATCAAATTGTTTTTAAATCATTTTCAAAAAATTTCAACTCATTAGCCAGCTTACAAAATTAACTAGTCTAATATCTAAAATGGTCTTGAATTGTGCCTTAAGATGTTTAGATCTAAAATGGGGGAAAAAATAGTTTGGAATCAGTTGTGAAAGCCAACTGTTTTCAAGCTGATCATGTTTGAAATTTAAGTTTCTGTTATGTGGTGAAGGAGAGAGATTAAATCAAACATCCCAAAGTCACTTTCAAAGCCACATTTCCAAATTTGATGGGAAGCAGTGTGAAAACTTTCAAAGATGCTTTTTGCTGCTTTGTATTTAATAATAAAAACCTGAAAATGTGTCTTGTCAATAGGAAAATTAGTAAATAAATAAGACATTTTAAGATGGAATATTAAAATACAATACCAAACCTACTCAACAAACGAAGTGAATTGTGCAGTAATAAGTGAATTGTAATCTCATTTAGATTTTTTTCTAGGAAGTTGAATGTATGTGAGTATAAGATATACCCATGCATACGAATGTCTGGAAGGATATTTCTTCCCAAATGTTAATGGTGGTTGCCCACAGAGCAAGAGTCTACGTGGGAGAAAGAGATGGACTTTTAATCTATTTCCTTTTGTATGGTTTTAAGATTCTTTGAAACATGATGAGTTTACCCATCAGGGTTTTTTCAGAGGGTTTGGGATACTGAGATGAATTAAAGCTGTTCCCAGCTTTTTAAAGACTTAAAATATAACAAAATATCCAGAAATGTTAAAGAATAAATGTTCTACAATGT
Source organism: Manis pentadactyla (assembly GCF_030020395.1). Lineage (NCBI taxonomy): Eukaryota > Metazoa > Chordata > Mammalia > Pholidota > Manidae > Manis > Manis pentadactyla. The sequence goes on along the minus strand of NC_080019.1, from coordinate 207,518,258 downwards.
AATAAGATCTGTAACAACAGTGCAAAGTTCAGGAGATGTACAAATAAAGGAACATTTCCATCTGTTGAGAAGACTTCCCAAAAGAGAACTGGGTCAGTTCTTGAGGGACTTTTAGAGCAGCTTCAAGACACTTCAGACAAATGAGAAGCAGCAAGGTACGCCAAGGGCACACTGTGGGACCGGCAACGATTCAGCTTGAGGGGATATGGGCTCCAGACTCCACAGTTAAGGTTAGGAAGACTGGGCCCAAATTGGGATGAGCTTTGGAATAAAACAGGATATAAATTAGTAAATACATCAGGCCACAGAACCCATTTTGGTCCAATTCCCAAGCCTACGGGTCTTGTCCTAAACCTCGGGTCTTTTCTCTGGTAAAATGCCCCTGAGCCTGGCATCCTCACACAAAGCCTTCTTTCTAAAATGAAAGAGCAGTTATACCTAGCTTATCAAAGATATTCTTAAACAATGACCCTCTTAGATTCAGCTTTTAAACTTTTCCTACTAAAGCAACATCGTGATTGTGCTTGACCTTCCCAGGGATTCACAAGAATAGATGAGATGGGGTATTTTTGTTGCCATTTTATAGTGAAGGTCATGGAGGTCAAGACACGAATCACTCTGCAAATTGGTGCATTGTCCAGAACTCAAGTTCACATGCATGGCACCTCCAGTCCGGAGTGCCTCCCACTGCATAACACCATAAAATGGAAATGGGTCTTTGAAAAAAGAAGTGAGTATCTGAGGGCATGTGCCACCATTTACTAGCCTCAGCTCCAGCACTGGCTGTCAGCAGCTTCCCAGAGAAAATGCTGGAAAGAGATAGTCGTTGCTCTGTGAAATTTCTTCCAGAACAGTAGTCCTTTTTTGTTTCTCATTGTGTGGATGAGGTAATATTTAAGTTGATGTTGCTTAATCCCAGAAGAAGAAACAATCTGTAGAAATCTATTTTAGGTAGAAATCAATGGTTCAAAAAATAGTAACGGGAGAAGCTGGTGCTCTGAAAGGGTAAGGAAGACACAAGGAGCCTTGCTTTGATCAGGAATAAACCTATCTCTCTGAAGAAGGACATGGGCCACGTAACCAACAACTGGCCTGTTTCTCGTATGTAAATTCACTTTCCTGATTACTTGTATTCACTCTAAGGAAAAAAAATCAGTGTCTAAAACTATGTTCATCTTGATTGACTTCCTATCCCTGGACTTCCTCCTTTTCATCCATCGATGGGGTTAACAATCATAATGTTGAGTGATAATAATAAAAATGATCTGAAACCCTGAACCACAATTCCGCTTCCAGCTAAGGTGAAGTAACAGTGATCAGATCTGCCCTCCCACCCGGAACAACCCAAAAAAATGGACAGAAAATATGAAACAATGGCTTTCAAAACACTGGAGAGCAGGCAATGAAGGTCATTAATACCTGAGAGATGAAAAGCAAATGAGGTAAAGCCCAGGACTGCCCAAGACTGCTGCCTTGAGAGAGTTTCCTAACTAAAAGAACCTTAAAACAAGACATAACAAGATCAAACTCTAGGTAACATAACTTCAAACCAAAACAAAATTTGAAATTATTTATAAGAATACAATGAGTAGAGGATTAAAGATGGCAGAATAGGAAGGCAAGATGGAAACCTCCTCCCAAAAACACATAAAAAAGGGAAAATACAGCAAATGCAACTAGACCTGAAAACCATGTGTAGACTACAGAACAGACGCCCTACACCTGAGGAAGAAGAGAACCATCCAGAAAAGGGTGAGGCAGCAAAGCAGAGCTTGAGCTATAGGCAGGAGAAAGAAGAACAGCATGGGGAGGGAACGGGAGCCCAGGAGCACTGCACACCTGGCCCTGGAGATCTGCTCCAAGAGCACAAGCACACATTACATTGGGTTCTGGTGATTACCAGGGCTGGAAACCAGGAGCAAATGGAACACTCTGGGAGGCTGAGACTCCAGCCAGGGTGGAGGACAGGCACGCTCTGCCAGTCCTGAGACCAAAGCAGAGACAGCAGTGGGAGGGGAACCAGAGGGGAAAAGGGTTCGAGGGAATTCTCACCTCAGGAGAAAGCGCAGGTGGAGAATACCTCCCCATCCCTTCCTAGGCCCAAAAGATCAAGAACTCTCAGGAGCTCCAAACGCTCCATCACCCTTGCTGGCAGTGCAGCTCCAAAGCTCCTCCCTGCACACACTGCCAATAGACAACCCACTCTGCCCAGCGGCAGCATCAGACTTTGCTGCCTGACAGGCAGAGGGAGACTCTCCCAGCTTGCTTGGCTCCGTTTCAGCCTAACCGGAGAGGTGCCTGCAGGAGCCAGCCCCAGGAGCTCCTTCTGCCCTGCGGGTGTCCGAACCCAGAGCTGTGCATCTGGCTGGGGCACACTGGTCCCCCCACCCCAATATCCCTGTGGCCCCACCACTGCTTCAGGACAGGCAGAGGGTGGCCCCACACACAGCAAGCTCAACAGAGATTCATGAGCTTATCACAAAGGCAGCAGCTCAAGCAAACTTCCCACCCAGACTCAGGCCACTACAGTAGCCAAAGAGAAAGGCACCTGGCCCACAGCATGCCACCAGCTGGGCCCCCAAGTACAGTATAGCGAGCTCCTGGGCACCATAGCATACCTTCTTCATAAAGCTATTACTCTTTAGACCAGAAGCATAGCAGAGACATCTAATACAAAGGAAGAAAAACAAAATGAGCGGGCAGAGGAATCCGATCCAAACAAAACTACAGGACAGACCCCAGAACGAGGGCTAAATGAAACAGAGATCACCAATCTTCTTGATAAAGATTTCAAAATAAAAGTCACAAACACGCTCACGGATTTACAGAAAAGTATTCAAGATCTCAGGGACGATGTCAACAAAGAGGTAGCAAACCTGAAAAAGAGCCACTCAGAGCTGAAGAACACAACACCTGAAATGAAACACACAATGGAGGGATTTAAAGGGAGATTAGAACATGTAGAGGACATGGTAAATGAAACAGAAATTAGAGAACAGGAAAACAAAGAAGCTGAGGAACAGAGAGAAAACAGGGCCTCTAGGAATGAAGGAATGATAAGAGAACTATGACCAATCCAAACAAAACAGCACTCACAGAATAGGGGTACCAGAAGGAGAAGAAAAAGACAAACAGATAGAAAGTCTCTTTAAGGAAATAATTGTTGAAAACTTCCCCAATCTGGGGAAGGAAATGGGCACTCAGTTCATGGAAGCACAGAGATCTCCAATCAAAAGGAACCCCAGGAAGACAATACCAAGACATATAATAATTAAAATGGAAAAGATCAAGGACAGGAGAGTGTTGAAAGCAGCCCGAAAGAGAAAGAAGATTACTTATAAAGAAAATCCCATCAGGTTATTGGCAGACTTCTCAACAGAAACTCTATAGGAGAGAAGAGAGTGGCATGATATATTTAATGTACTTAACCAGAAGGGCCTCCAACCAAGAATCCTTCACCTGGCAAGGTTATCATTTAAATATGAAGCACGCATTCATTTCCAGATAAACAAAGGAATTTGCCACCACTAAGCCAGTCTTACAGGATATGTTAAAGGGACTTCTGTAAATGGAAATGTACCTCAGGCTAAATAGATTTCACCAGTGAAAACAAACTCACAGCAAAGGTAGGAGATTACCTAATTAACAAGCAAGTAAGAAATTAGAACAAAAGAAGCAAAATCAACTATACACAAAAATAGTACAGAGACACACAAAAAGAACAAATTCAGAAATCTAAAACAAAAAAATGCAGAGGAGGAGGAGGAAGAAGGGGGGTAAAGTACCTTTAGATTGTGTATAAAATAGAGTAATCAGCAATATAATGTAGACTATTATATAGTAAAGAAGTTATCTTTGAACATTCGGCAACCACAAAACTAAAGCCTACAATAAATACAATCAAAACTAAATCAATACATTTAGAAAAAGACAAACCCAATTACAACACTAAAAGAAAACCATCAATAACAAGAGTATAAGAGAGAAAGAAAGGAACAGCAAGGAGCTTTAAAAAACAGAATACAACTAATAAAATGGCAATAAGTACATATATATAAATAATCACCTTAAATGTAAATGGTCTGAAAGCACCAATCAAGACATAGATTCACTGAATCAATTAAAAACAAGACCCGTCTAAATGCTGCCTACGAGAGACTCACTTCAAATCCAAAGACCTACACAGACTAAAAGTCTGTGTAGATATTACATGCAACTAATAGGAAGAAAAAAGCAGGAATTGCAGTACTTGTATCAGACAAAATAGACTTCAAAACAAGGAAAGTAACAATAGACAAAGAAGGACATTACATAATGATAAAGGGGTCAGTCGAACAAGAGGACATAACCATTATAAATACCTATGCACAAAACATAGGAGCACCTACGTATGTGAAACAAATACTAACAGAATTAAAGGGGAAAACAGAATGCACTGCATTCATTTTAGGAGACTTCAACACACCACTTACTACAAAGGACAGATCAAAAAGATAGAAAATAAGTAAGGAGAAATTGAGAAGAATAAAACAATAGAAAAAAATCAATGAAACCAAGAGCTGGTTCTGTGAGAAAATAAAGAAAACAGATAAACCCTAGCCAGACTTATTAAGAGAAAAAGAGAATATACACACATAAACAGAATGATAAATGAGAAAGGACAAATCATGACAGACACCACAGAAATACAAAAAATTATTAGAGAATACTATGAAAATCTATATGCTAACAAACTAGATAACTCAGAAGAAATGGACAACTTTCTAGAAAAATACAACCTTTCAAGACTGACCAAAGAAGAAACAGAAAATCTGAACAGACCAATTACCAACAATGAAATTGAATAGGTAATCAAAAAACTATACATGAACAAAACCCCCAGGCCACATGGAGTCACTGCTGAATTTTATCACAGATTTAGAGAAGACATAATATCCATTCTCCTTAAAGTTTTCAAAAAAATAGAAGAGGATGGAATACTTCCAAACTCATTCTATGAAGCCAGCACCACTCTAATAAAAAAAAGCAGGCAAAGACACCACAAAGAAACAAAATTACAGACCAATATCCATGATGAAGATAAATGCAGAAATAATCAACAAAATCTTAGCACACTGAATTCAAAAATATATCAAGAGGATAATACACCATGATCAAGTGGGATTTATCTCAGGGATGCAAGGATGGTACAACACTCGAAAATCCATCAACATCATCCAACACATCAACAAAAAGAAGGACAAAAACCACATGATCATCTCCATAGACACTGAAAAAGCATTTGATAAAATTCAACATCCATTCATGATAAAACTCTCAACAAAATGGGTATAGAGGGAAAGTACTTCAACATAATAAAGACCATATATGATAAACCCACAGCCGACATCATACTTAACAGTGAGAAGCTGAAAGCATTTCACCTAAGATAGGGAACAACACAAGGATGCCTACTCTCCCCACTTTTATTCAACATAGTACTGGAGGTGCAAGCCACGGCAATCAGACAAAACAAAGACATACAAGGCATCCAGATTAGTAAGGAAAAAGTCAAACTGTCACTATTTACAGATGACATGATATTGTACATAAAAAACCCTAAAGACTCCACTCCAAAACCACTAGAACTAATATCTGAATTCAGCAAGTTGCAGGATACAAAAATAATACGCAGAAATCTGTTGCATTCCTATACACTAATGATGAGCTAGCAGAAAAAGAAATCAGGAAAACAATTCCATTCACAATTGCATTACAAAGAATAAAATACCTAGGAATAAACCTAACCAAGGAAGTGAAAGACCTATACCCTGAAAACTACAAAACACTCTTAAGAGAAATTAAAGAGGACACTAACAAGTGGAAATTCATCCCCGCTCTTGTCTAGGAAGAATTAATATTGTCAAAATGGCCATCCTGCATAAAGCAATCTATAGATTCAATGCAATCCCTATCAAAATACCAACAGCACTCTTCAATGAACTAGAGCAAATAGTTTTTAAATTCATATGGAACCATAAAAAACCCCAAATAGCCAAAGCACTCCTGAGAAGGAAGAATAAAGTGGGCAGGATTACGCTCCCCGACTTCAAGCTCTACTACAAAACCACAATAATCAAGACAATTTGGTACTGGCACAAGAACAGACCCATAGACAAATTGAACAGACTAGAGAGCCCAGATAATAAACCCATGCATATACGGGCAATTAATACATAATAAAGGAGACATGGACATACAATGGGGAAATGACAGCCTCTTCAACAGCTGGTGTTGGCAAAAAGGACAGCTATATGCAAGAGAATCAAACTGGATTATTGTCTAACTCCATACACAAAAGTAAACTCAAAATGGATCAAAGACCTGAATGTAAGTCATGAAACCATAAAACTCTTAGAGGAAATCATAAGCAAAAATCTCTTGAATATAAACATGAGCAACTTTTTCCTGAATGCATCTCCTCGGGCAAAGGAAACAAAAGCAAAAATGAACAATGGGGCTACATAAAGCTAAAAAGCTTCTGTACAGCAAAGGACACCATCAGCAGAACAAAAAGGCATCCTGCAGTATGAGAGAATGTATTTGTAAACAGTATATCTGACAAGGGTTTAACATCCAAAATATATAAAGAACTCACATGCCTCCACACTCAAAAAGCAAATAACCCAATTAAAACATGGGTAGAGGATATGAACAGACAATTCACCAAAGAAGAAATTCAGATGGCCAACAGGCACATGAAAAGATGCTCCACATCACTAATTATCATTTAATTTAATGCAAATTAAAACCACAATGAGATATCACCTCACACCAGTTAGGATGGCCAACATCCAAAAGACAAGGAACAGCAAACGCTGGCAAGGACGCAAACAAAGGGGAACCCTCTTACACTGCTGGTGGGAATGTAAACTAGTTCAACCATTGTGGAAAGCAGTATGGAGGTTCCTCAAGAAACAAAAAAATAGAAATACCATTTGACCCAAAAATTCCACTCCTAGGAATCTACCCAAAGAAAACAAGTTCTCAGATTCAAAAAGACATATGCACCACTATGTTTATCACAGAACTATTTACAACAGCCAAGATATAGAAGCAACCTAAGTGTCCATCTGTAGATAAATGGAGAAAGAAGGTGTGGTACATGTACACAATGGAATACTATTCAGCCATAAGAAAGAAACAAATCCTACCATTTGCAATAACATGGATGGAGCTAGAGGGTATTATGCTCACTGAAATAAGTCAGGCACACAAAGACAAATATCGAATGATTTCCCTCATTTGTGGAGTATAACAATGAAGCAAACTGAAGGAACAAAATAGTAGCGGACTCACAGACTCCAAGAAGGAACTAGCGGTTACCAAAGGGGAGGGGTGGGAGAGGGCAGGTGGGAAGGGAGGGAGAAGGGGATTGAGGGGTATTATGATTAGTACACATGGTGTGGGGGGCCACAGGGAAGACAGTGTAGCTCAGAGAAGACAAGTAGTGACTCTGTGGCATCTCACTACACTGATGGACAGTGACTGCAATGGGGTATGGGGGAAGGACTTGATAATATGGATGAATGTAGCAACCACATTGTTTTTCTTGTGAAACCTTTATAAGAGTGTATATCAATGATACCTTTAAATAAAACAAAAAATAAATAAATAAATAAAAACTGAAACACTTAAATGCTAAATGCACTGGTTGTGATTAAAGATTATACTTAGCAAAATAAAATATCAGTGAACCTGAAAACATACCAATAAAAATATCTGAAAACACAATGGCTGAAATAATTCCAAATTTGATGAAAACTAGATGTGTATAGTTCCAAGAAATTCAATGAATCACACCACAAAAAATATATATATAAATAAAAGTAAATTCAAGGCCCATCATAATCAAACTGTACAAAAGCACTGAAAAGGAGAGAATCTTAAATTCAGTCAAGTAAAAAGACTCATTACAGACAGAAGAACAAAGATAAGGAAAGGATGACAGCAGCTTTCTTGTTGGAAACAATACAAGCAGTACAGTTAGACATGGGACACCTTTAAAGCACAGAAAGAAAACCCACTGAAAATATATCTGAAAAAAGAAAGTGAAATAACAACCTTTTCAGATAAATAAAAGCAGAAATAATTTATCACAGGCAGACTGGCACTATAAGAAATGTTAAAGAAAGTGTTTCAGGCAGAAGAAAAACAATATCAGGTGGAAATATTAATCTACACAAAGAATGAAGAGTACCTGAAAACATGGGTAACAGTATAAGATGTTCTCTTTGTGTTTAAATCTCTTTAGAAAAAAGTAGTATTTAAACAAAAATAATGTGTGAGGTTCTCATAACATATGGAAAAATAAAATATATGACAATAATAGCACAAAAGTCAGGAGTGGAGAAATGGAAGTATGTTACTGCAAAGTTTACTACATTTGAAGTGGAAGAATATCACTTGAAGATGACTACGATAAGTTAAGATAAATGCTGTAAACTCTAAAATATGTAACAAAATAATAGTTACAAATAAGATGGCTTTTATTCCAAGATAAAATGGAATCATAAAAAATAATCTACAAGAAAGCAGAAAAAGAAGAGAAGTGGAACAAAGATGTGACAAATAAGTAACAAATAGCAAGATGATCGTTTAGACCTAGCCATCTCCACAATCACATTACGTGTAAATGCAAAGTGCCGACAGAATAGATAGAAATTCAGGAACAGAATACAGAATATTTGAACAGCACTGTCAACCAATTTGACCCAACTGACATTTACATTTACAAAACACTTAGTTCAAAAACAGGTGGAGATATTGTCCTGGGCTGAACTGTGCCCCCAAAAAAGTTATATTCTTAATTCTTGTACCCGTGGACGTGATTTTATTTGTGTAAAGGTTCTTTGCAGATGTAATTACTTAAGAAGAGATCATTCTGGATGAGCGTTGACTCTTAACCCTAGTGACTAGCTTCCTTACAGTAAGGTCATGTGAAAACACAGAGCGACACCGCAGGAGAACACTGTATCACATGGAAGCAGATGTATTCACAAGCCAAGGCACACCAAGGATAACTGGCAACCACCAGAAGTTAGGAGAACAGCATGGCATATATGGTCAATTAATATACGATAAAGGATCCATGGACATACAATGGGGAAATGACAGCCTCTTCAACAGATGGTGCTGGCAAAACTGGACAGCTACATGCAAGAGAATGAAACTGGGTTATTGTCTAACCCCATACACAAAAGTAAATTTGAAATGGATCAAAGACCTGAATGTGAGTCATGTAATGTAACCATAAAACTCTTAGGAAAAAACATACGCAAAAATCTCTTGGATATAAACATGAGCAACTTCTTCATGAACATATCTCCCCGGGCAAGGGAAACAAAAGCATAAATGAACAAGTGGGACTATATCAAGCTGAAAAGCTTCTGTACAGCAAAGGACACCGTCAATAGAACAAAAAGGCATCCTACCTTTGGATGGGAGAATATATTCATAAATGACAGATCTGATAAAGTGTTGACATCCAAAATATATAAAGAACTCACACACCTCAACAAACAAAAAGCAAATAATCTAATTAAAAAATGGGCACAGGATCTGAACAGATACTTCTCCAAAGATGAAATTCAGATGACCAACAGGCACATGAAAAGATGCTCCACATTGTTCATCATCCGAGGAATGCAAATTAAAACCACAATGAGATATCACTTCACACCAGTAAGGATTGCCATCATCCAAAAGACAAACAACAAATGTTGGAGAGGTTGTGGAGAAAGGGGAACCCTCCTACACTGCTGGTGGGAATGTAAATTATTCAACCATTATGGAAAGCAGTATGGAGGTTCCTCAAAAAACTCAAAATAGAAATTCCATTTGACCCAGGAATTCCACTCCTGGGAATTTACCCTAAGAATACACCAGCCCAGCTTGAAAAAGACATATGCACCCCTATGTTTATCACAGCACTATTTACAATAGCCAAGAATTGGAAGCAACCTAAGTGTCCATCAGTAGATGAATGGATAAAGAAAATGTGGTACATATACACAATGGAATATTATTCAGCCATAAGAAGAAAACAAATCCTACCATTTGCAACAACATGAATGGAGCTAGAGGGTATTATGCTCAGTGAAATAAGCCAGGCAGAGAAAGACAAGTACCAAATGATTTCACTCACCTGTGGAGTATAAGAACAAAGAAAAAAACTGAAGGAACAAAACAGCAGCAGACTAACAGAACCCAAGAATGGACTAACAGTTACCAAAGGGAAAGGGACTGGGGAGGATGGGTGGGAAGGGAGGGATAAGGGGGAAGAAAGGGGCATTACTATTAGCAGACATAATGTAGGGGGGCGCACAGGGAGGGCTGTGCAACACAGAGAAGACAAGTAGTGATTCTACAGCATCTTACTACGCTGATGGACAGTGACTGTAATGGGGTATGTGGGGGGGACTTGGTGATGGGGGGAGTCTAGTAAACATAATGTTCCTCATGTAATTATAGATTAATGATACACACACACCAAAAAAAAAAAAAAAACATGGTGACCACAAGAAAGTCCAATGCTCTACTTCCCAGATACGTGTGAATGGGTTCACAGGGAGGAAGGACGCATCTCCCATGATCTGAATACCATTTTATTAATGTCACCTAAAATTCTGTCCCCTCATTTCACCTGTCACCTCTGATTGATTTTATTATCAATAAACTGCATTCAGATAAGGTTAAAAAAATCATACTCTTTATATTTGTATCATTCACTGTGCATCAATTATGCTTCAATACAGTTGTTAAACAGCAATAACAAAAAATTTCAGGAAAAAAGATGGGCTGACAGATATGAGCACAGATGAAACTACAGCACATGGAGTGTGAACAAGAAGAGAAAAATCAGGTTAAACAGATATTTAGAAAAGAGTATAGTTTTGCCTGTTTTCTAAGTTTCCTGATTTGGAATGAATTAAAAGTTTTGAAAATGATTTTAAAACAACTTGAGATATTTCAACCATTCAAAGGGCAACTATCAGGAGAGCAGAGCTGTTGCCAGGTGGAAGGGGAGAACTGTCAGGGAGAGACATTATGGCAAAACCAGGAATAGGATTTCCTGATGACCATATATGATCCCCTGGATCCAGCCACACCTGAATGCAGAGAGTACCCCTAGACTTTCACATATTATGTGACCCAACATAAACTCCTGTTTCACTTAAGTCAGGTTTAGTTGGACAGAAGGCACCACACTGTCTATGCACAAAATTTCTCAGCTCCCACATGGATAATTCAGTTCAAGATTCTGGCAAGGCTTAGATCACACAAGAGAGTAGACAATAAATCCACTTTCTAAGGATCAAGTTTCAGATTTCTTGCTCCTACATTGTCTACTCCTGCATGTCTGACTTCAAGCACTGGAATTGTCTTGACTGTCAGGTTATTTGGACTTTGTCACTGTTCAATTTACAGCTATGTCAATGTAGAATTGGAATGAGTAAGTGTAATAAATTGATCCTATTTTCTGTGATGCTAGAGCTTAGCTAGATTCAATCATCCTCCAGGTGATGTACCTACAGCTGGGGCCAGGACGGAGGGGGCACAGGACAGGAGAGAGTAGGGACGGGGGGTGAGAGTTAAAGAAGGCAGGTGCAAGAACATAAGGAGAGGCCCTCTGATCCTCTGATGCTGGGGAACGTGCACTGGACCAGAGGCACACAGGTCAGGGTCTGCTTACAGTCCTAACCTCGCTCTACCTTGGGCAAGTCTCTTTCCCTCTTGATGCTCTATTGCCCCCTCAATAAAATGGAACAATAATGTCTGCCAGAAACACTTTCCCAAGGCGACTGGAAAAGAAAATGAAGTAACAGATGAGCAAGAAGCCCTAAAAATTATACAGATAATTGTTAATGCACCTACCACTTCAATGAGGAGGAACTATGGGGCACGGCCAGACATCTCAGAATTTAGGTTCCCTCCCCAGACCCTCGCGTAAGTTACCAATCATGCAGCTAGGGCCTGTCCTGCACACTAGGCAGGTGTGACTGAATGGGAAACGCAGCAGAGATGTGTGCAACTGAGAGCATGTCTGAGGCTGGCTCCACTCTGTTCCGATTCCATGATCTCGAACAGGTGAGCTGCAGACTCCCCTATGGGCAACGATGAGGTAGTCGGGGAAGGAGGTGGGAAGGGAAGGAAGCAGACCGGTAGTGAGGGCTTGGTAAGGTCAAACCTGCCAGGCACTTTACAAATGTTACCTGATTTACTCCCCAAATGACTATGTACGGCCAGTATCATTTTCCTTGTTAACGCAGGGAAGAAAATGGGCTCAGGTGGGAAAGTCACGGACCTACAATCAAAGCCGGTGAATGGAAAAACACGCAGGATTTCAGTCCTGGTTGAGTGACTCGAGACTGCATCGCTGTTTCACTGCTTCTGCTGGGAATAAATTCAACATAAATGGCAATAATAACATTAAAGAATGGGAGGAGGAATGGTAACGAGTACTAGCTCTGTGCTCAGGGCCACAAAACAGTATCTCCTTTAATCCATTTTGACATCCTTATGGATAAATCCTCATTTCCAAATGAGGAAACTGAGGCCCTAAAAGTCAAAGCCACTTGCTTGAGGCCCCAGAGCTGGTAAGTGGCCAAGGCAGGCTTTGAACCTGGGCAGTGTGACAACAGTCTGTAACCTGTTAACTGCTGTGCAACAATGCCTCATAGCTAAGAGCACTTGGGGAAATGCAAAGCACAGTCCCCAGTTCACAGAGCCGTGTTCCTGGGCTGAGCTTGACGGGATGGCTGCTCCAAGAGCCCTCGCACCTGCCCTAGAGCACCTCCCTAACCCTTTCTCACTCACTCAGCCACCACACTGCTGCATGCTCTGTGCTGTTACTCTGTCCTGACCTGGGCCAGGAGGAGACATCCATTCACCCAGAGCTTCTGCACCACAGGTCTGCTGGGTATCAGGACCTCTCCCCTCTGCCTCCAGGGGCTTCAGATGCACTGAAGTCCACCACTGCCACCATCTGATGGAAAGTCCCCAGGGTACCCTGGGGTTCCCACCACCTCCACTCAGCCTGTCTGCTACCTTCTCTCCTAATTCCCTTTCCCCCTCCCTCTCTTATTCCCCTCCACAAATATTTATTGAACATCAGTGAGTTCCTGGAAGATAAAGTAAGCTAAGGCATTCTAGAGCTGCCCCCTCCCTACAATTTTTCAAGAAGCATTTGAGACCCTACAGGCCATCTTGGGAGTCTCTCTCCAGCCCCCTGCACTTCCAGGTGTCCAGCAGGCAGGCTGCTGCAGGTGAGCCAGACCTCTGGCCCCATGCCCACATACCAAGCACTCAGATATCTATTCTCAGCTGATATCTGATATCTACTGTTGCATTTCACCATCCTCCCAATGCTGTAAGATAGAAATGATTATCTCCCAGATATACAAACAAGAGAGCTAAAGGGTCACATAAAATATTGACATCACTCAGTAAACAGTGGCTCCAATACCCAAAGATAAATCTGGACTCTCTCCCACTGTCCCATCCCAGGTTCCATATTGGCTCTTTGGCAGCGGCAGTGTGGCCGAGAGGAGACTTGTCCCTGGTGAGCAGGAGACCCAGGAACTAGCCCAGGGCAGCTGCCCCCTCGCAGGGAACCTGGCCATGTGCTCTGTTTCCCAGGGCTCTGAGTTGCTCCCCATCCTCAGGCGAGATGATATGAATAGCAATACTATTAGCAGCCTCTTCTTCCTATGTCCTTCTGCAGTACTGGGCACTCTGCCCAGTGGACTGGACTGGTTGGGAACATGGGCTCTGGATTCAAATCCTGTCTCCATCACTTCATCCTTAAGTTACCTTGGGCAAGTTACTTAAATGTTCTGTTTCCTTATCTGTAAAATGAAGATAATAAGGCTACATACTTCAGAGTTTACCTGAGGATCTAGTTAGTATAGACAAAAGTATTTAGAGCTGCACTTGGATCTAGATTTTGGCATTGCTGTGTTTACAACCCTTGCCTTAATTATCTCTGTTTAATACTCTGAGCAAACCTCTCAAGTACAGAGGAGGATCTTCATTTTAAGAAATGGAAACTGAGGTTAGCAAAGTTAATTAACTTGCCCAAAGCCACAGAGTCAGCTAAGTGTGAGACTGGGTGTGAGCCCACCTGCCAGACTCCAGGGTGCAGGTTCTCGCCCCCCTGCTATACGCTGTGCACTGCACCACGGATCCTCAACCTCGGCACTGGGCCGCGTGGGGTCAGGCAGTTCCTTGTCGTGGGGCGCCCTGTGCACTAGCAGGATGCTTACCAGCACCCCTGGCCTCTATGTCCTAGACACCACAGCATCCCACTCCACTTACAGCTAGGAACAATGCTTCCAGACACTGAGGAACGTCCCCTAGGGGAGGGACGGGGGGCAAAACTGCCCCAGTTGGGAAGCAAGATGCTCTGTGAGGTCAATTTCCCTCTAACATTCTAAATTTCTACTTCTCTTAGAACTCTGACTGGTTGACATCCTCCAGGAAAGCAGAGAGGTTGGTGAAGCTCTTCATCAAAAGAAGTAGACAAAACCTGGTAGAAACCTCCTTCCCAGACTTGCCTACCTCGTCCTTATAGGGTGGCAGGTAGTTCAACTGGCACCTTTGTGTTAATTAAAGGTACACCTCAACAAGGTACTGCACTGCATCTTTTTCACTTTTTAACATCTTTGTAGTTGGCATGTATCTTATAAGCCTATCAAGATTTGACTGACAGCACCTTGTCTTTCTTAGATGTGTGTGAAATAGTAGTGTACCTTACAATCAATGGCATCCTAAATGCGAGGATGTGTAATTTGCAAAGCCCCCCACATACTCTCACTCCTGGAGAACAGACATTAGAAAAAGTTACCTCTGCTGAGCAGAGGTGGTCCCAAAGGCCATGGCTTGGCAAGTGGACAGGGCACTGGCATGATGCCCCTTCCTCCAGGCAGACACAGGGCATAGGGCTTGGGGGAGAGCACACAGGCTACATTTCAGCCCAGGGCATTTAGGTGATGTCCAACCTCACAACAATATATGGTAATCCTGCTGCCCCCATGAGTCACGGACCAACTCTGCCTGACCCCAGCATCTAAGAATTAAAATATTATCAGAGACCACTGGATATCAACACAGCTTCTCAGGCCAGAAATAACTTCAAGTTACAATGTCCTGAAATGGTTTTCAGCTTTTTTTCCAAACCCCAGCAGAGCAGGTTGTTTTACAGAATGAGAATGCCAGCGAATTACCTGCAACTCAAAAGTCAATGAATAAACAGCTACAATATGATATTCTTTTAAAAAAAGGGGGAAGTGCTCCCTCAACAGGAAACAAGTGCCACAAAACATCTATTAATGTTCTTCCCTGAAGAAGAATGAGTTAGTATAAAACTGGGAAGGACAACAGCCATTCATCTTTCTGTCTTCATAAAATACAGCCTTTCTAAAATTGATGTGATTACTTATGAAGCCAAAGTTTCTCCATTTCTTCTTCTTTGAGAGCTGTGTGTGCCTTAATACGCTTTAAATGTGTAATAAAAATATAATGAAAAACATACATTTATTCAATGTGGCCGCTACAACATATGCTATAAAGCCCAAACCCTATAAAGTTGAATTTTATGGCATTTCTTAAACCTGTTCCTTCTCATAGCTGCTCTACAATATTGGTCAGAATTTAGTGCTTCTCTCTCCCCCCACTCCGGCTCCCAAGAGAATTACAGAGCTTGAACTTTCAGTTCCCATTTCGGCATCCTTTTCCTTCCAGCCCCCTCCCTATCTCACCCTCACTTCCTTCAGCTAACCAAGCCTCTCCCCGCAAAGTCACTGCAAAGACGTTCGTGATAGACGGAGCTTGTGAGAAAACCCACACCACAAGCACGGGTCTAGACTTCCCTAGCCAAAACCACCTTTTATACTAAAATGTTAAGCAGTGCAGTTAGACCACGGGTTAAGTAAACTATAACCTGTAGGACGATTCTGGCCCTCCTGTTTTTACAAATGAAGTTTTCCTGGAATATAGCCTTGCTCGTTGGTTTAGGTATTATCGATAGTTGTTTTCAGGCTACAAATGCAGAGTTGAGTAGTTGCAACAGAGAGTATATAGACCAAAAGGGCTAAAACATTTACTATCTGTCTCTTTATAGGAAAAAATCTGCCAACCCCTGAGTTAGAGCAAGGTTTCCAGAGCAGAACACCCTGGGTTCACATCCCGGCTCTGTGCTTTACAGCTCTGAGCTCTTGGATGAGCTAATTACCCTACCTGCCCTTAAATTTCCTTGAGTAAAATGGGAATAAAAAATAATAATAACCTACATCATGGAGTTGTGAAAATGCACAATACTGAGAACAATGCCCAGCATAATAACTCAAGAGTTGGGTGGTGTTACTATGCCAACCTGTATCCTCTGCTTGGAAATGTTACTCCCCAAATGATGGAAGAGGTAGTCTACCATTCCTTGTCTTCCCTTCCTAACCTTTCTGTCTTCTCAATCCACTGCTGGTCCTGCACCTTTGCTGCTCCGATGAGACCTCTCAAATTGCATCCAAGACCCTCCACATGACCAAATCCTACCACTTCCGAAATCTTTAATCCATTCCACTTTTTAGTAGCTTCTGATACCATGAACCACACTCCTCTTGGGCATGGACTTCCTCCCTGGGATTATCCACTCAAGGGCATAGTTTGACTGCTACAGTTGTTCAAGGTTTTCGTGCTTTAGCAAAAACCAGTTTTCTCTGAGCTCAGCCCTCCACTGAGCCACATTCAGACAGCACACTGTCACAGTGGCCATTCTACCCACAGAGAGCAAGCCCTGCAGGTTCCATCTTCACCCTAACATCTGCCTAATGACAGGAACATCTTTAATTACCCCCCTTGGAGGGCTTAAATTTTCTTCCTTGAGAACAATGGCCATAGTTTGGGTTCCTTAAAAAGCTGTCCCTGAGGTAAATTTGAAATGTAAGTAGTTTATTTGGGAAGTCACCTCAGGAAGCACTGGAAGAGGAAGAGGAAGTAAAAAAGGGGGAAGAAAACCAACAGAAGTTGTAATCAGGCAACTTATAAGGATGCGCAAAAGGGGCTTCATTCTCATAAGGGATCTTTGAGATGTCACTCAGAATACAGACCTCCAAGTCATCCCACAGGGGCAAGGAAGAGCCCTCTAGAGGATCTCCTCACCTCTAGTGATAGGTGGAGGAATGCTCCCTAAGGTGTTAATTATCTGGCACTCCAGGCATGCAGGAATGCCAGGCATGCAGGGATGGCAAAGGAAGTCAGACCAGAGTGTACCAAAATGGTAAAGAGGCAAAAGGGGACAGGGGCACCTACAGCTTGAGAAACAACACTGTGTCAAATAAATTACTCCCAGTGGAAGGCAGGGGTGGGATTGGGATTAGGGGAGACAGCAATTTTATGTAGAAATTGAAATATGCTTGTTAAATAAAGCTGCTATGTGGCTGTTAGAAAACAGTCGCCTTAACCAAAGGCAACTGAACATGTTTGATTTTGGAACAGAGAGTATTTATTCTTGTGATAGAATTGCTCTGGGATGTTTAAAATAAGAGCAACTCTCTACCTTCAAGGTATTATTAATGTTACTAGGCTGTCAGTCACGCTGTTTTCATTTCATTTGTCCTAGAAGAAAATGTCCCCCTTCCTCTGCACATAAGATGTATTATTTCTCCTTACTAATATTACAGAGAAAATTGTCCTTGTAATGACATACCAAGTTTTTTACAGTTTTTATTTTCCTTTCTATAAACACAACTGACACTTTTAAGTTAGTCTGGTCTATGTGTCACAATGCAGTAAGTGCCTGGTGACAAACACAAAGATATTTTTAACATTTAAGCAGCCATTTCAAATTCACTCATTTCACAGCCATTTGGTCAGGCATTCATTCACTCAACAACTTATTTTTGTATATTCACTGTGTCATTTGTGAACGGCAGGAGATGTTAAAAATTAGTAAGCCATCATCTCTGCCATTAGGAAGTTTAAAGTATAATTGTGCTGCAGAGATCGTTTGTTATTTTGCGTCTGCCTAGTGACCCTCTCTCCATCTTGGTGATGGCACCCTGATCTCAGGACATCCAGTCCCCACCCCAATTCTAATACTAGGTCATGTGATGCAGGCAGGTCCATCAGCTCACTGAATACTCTGGGGCACAACAACTGGTTCGGAGAAGACCACATGATCAAGTTTGTCCTATCAGAGAGAATTCCAGGATGACTTATGTGGGACCTTCCAGAAAGTGCTTTCTCCTTTTAATGTTGAATTTGAACAAAAAGTAATTTAGGCTGGAGCTCCTGCAGCCATTCAGCTCCCACAGGAGAAGCCATCTGAGGAGGCAGCTAAACAGAGGAAGTGGAGCTGAAGAATGAATGCAAATGGACTCTCAAGTGACACTGTCTGTAGCCTGCATTAGCCATTCATTCTCTGGGCATTTTGGTGATAGGACCCAGTAATGTCCTTTAATGGGTGGGCCACTTCACAATAGATGTTCTGGTAAAACAAAGATGTTTAACCAACCCAAGGTAAAATAAGACAGTAGTTTCTGATGAGGAATTTCAGATGTACATCAATTCTATGAGACAACAATATAATGTGACCACTGAGAACTTTAAATGTGTCCTTAGGATGTAATGAGAGAAATACAAAGTATAGAACCACAGAAATGTGGTTATTGATCTTGATCTTGGCTGGTTGGACCCCATTTGGAATATTCACAAATTCTGGGTATATCACCTCATAAATGGAAGATATTCAGAGGAGGGAGAACAGGATGAGGTAGTTTCTGAAAACTACATCATAAGAATGACCGAAATACTCGACATGTTTGTCTAGGAGAAGCTATAATTTTATAGTTATTTGTTTAAGTTGTCTGAATGACTGGGGCATTTTAAGGATCACCAAATCAAGAATGCCCCCCTTATGAATGTGTTTCAAGCCAGCCTTTGGCTTTTGACTTTGACTGAGGGACTGAGTATCTGACAACATACTTTGCTAGTCTGTGAATGGAAGCCAAAAGGAGAATTCATCAATGCTGCTTGAAAGTTAATTGTGTTGCAGGCAGAACTGGAGTACTGGATGTTGTCTATTCATCCAGCACTGCCTGGTCTCATTTATCTCCAAAGGGCACTGTGCAGAAGCAGTTCTCATGTCAGCCCAGGCAGATTCCTCAACAAACTGAAAGTTAAAGGAGTAGATACTCTGATGTAACACAGCTGCCCAATCAAGGCAAGATCAGCTCTTCAATCTTATGTAACTAAGCAGCATATTCCAGCATTAGGGGATTTATTGGCCAAACATTTTTGGAGTGCCAAAGCACCATAGGACTGTGATGGTAAACTCTTGTTGTGTATATAGTTCATCAGGATACGATTTATGCCCTAAAGAAATTACCAGCTAGGGTTAGTGACACTGCACGCATGAAAGAAGCACAACGGCATCGAGGAAACATCAGTGTCTCAATTCCTTTCTTTTGCTCCAGACAGACACTGCTGATGATCCTGACAATCTTGGTCACTGAACCTAGATACCACCTCAGAATTGCTCTTAACACCACAGGCAGCATTATTAATGAACCAGGTACAGTTCCTGAGATGCAATCTTCTTGCCACACCTGAGTTGGAGTGTCCAGGGAGAAAAGACTCCTACAGCGGAGATCGCTGAGGCTGTAAGAGTAGCAAGAATGTCTCCACATAGAGATTTGAGTAACATTCTCCCCATATGGAAGAGACAGCATGAGCCAAGACTGACACAGGAAATAGAAGTGTGATGCCACACTAGCAACTGGAAGTTATCTGGAGAGTAAAAAGTACCATCAGAAATACTGTATCAGAGAAGTGTTATGTTTTAGAAATATAATTAGCTGGACTTCAGGGAGAATAAGAGGAGAAGGAGTAATTGTTAACATATTGGAGCTAGTATCTTTCCTCTCTCCCTGTTAGGTAAAGAAGATATTAATTTCTACACCTTTCCATTTCTACACCTTGCAAAAAGGGGTCTACAATTATCATGGATCTTCCTTCCAATCTTTGGGAAAAAAAAGTCCAAAAAGCCACATACATGCTGATTCCTGTGAAGAAAAGATGGAGAGTTAATGAGGCACTACACCGTTCCTGCCCCCAGCACTGCTCTCTGTGTCCATCTAAAATGAGGAAGAAAACTCTTCCTGGGTATAAGAGTTAGCAGTCCCAAAATGTTGCTGGACTCAGGAATTAGGAAATGACAGAGGACTAGGGTGCCCTCTGTGTCCGACCCAACGGGGCAAGTTGAAATCAGAATCCTTGTGTGGAATGTGCTTCCCTGAAGGTGCGATGTGGCAACTAGTCTTGACCAAACATGTCATGGGCTTCCTTGTATTTTCCCAGACTTCTTTGAACTCAAGGTTCAGGCCATGTGACTAGCCCTTATCAGTGAATTAGAAATGGAAATGGCATAAAACCCTATATCCTAATGCAGTTAAGAGCCAGTATGCCTTTCCAGCTCTCTCTTCCTTCCTGGTCATCTACAAATCATACAGTCTAGATATCACAGTGAGCAAGACGGAAGAGGCTGCCAGAGTGAGAAGTCCCCCTTCGATGTGTTACAGCACTAAGATACCAGGGTTTATTTGTTACCGCTGCAGAGCCTAGCATTATTTCAACAAATATCTACCACAACTCTGGCCATGAACTACTGGATCACTGGCTCATTTTGTTTATGATAGTGATATTGAAGACATTTTTTTAAAAGGTCCTCATACTCATTTTTATACTGCCTTACTTTCTAATTTATTGCCTCTAAAACAGGTAAGAACTCATACACTATTTTACTGTCATATGTACATATCAAATGTCTGTATACATATTTTTATACATGTATATATATGTACAAATATGAATATATACATTTCATTTACATTTATATTTTTTAAGATCATAATTTTAATACAAATACAGGCCAGAAAATACAAAGAAAAAAATTTAGCATCCACATCTATCCAAACCAACCAGTTTGTTTTTTCTTACACACATTGTATTAGATGCCAATATGTTTAAGCATGTCTTTCAGAGCAACAAAATACTCACAAAAGCAATAACAAGAGATATAATTGAAGAGACATCTATGTCTGAATAGGAAATTGGCATAAAGTTTAGTATCCTGTTTTCAGGACAGTCCATTTAATTTCAAGGAACGCTTATAGGCTTATAGAGGTGACTTGTAAGATAGATCATTTTTCTTTCAATAGCTTCAGGGGTAAATTTTAACTACCCTCTCATTTTTTCTATTAAAAAAGAATACAGAAAAAAATGAGAAAACTTAATTTTTTTCAACCCTGTAGCACAAATATTAGGGACAGTCAGAGACACAAAGAAAAAAGGAGGAGAAAAAAAATGAAAAAAGCTTTTGGCTATTATACTGTTACAATTCATCAATACTGTCCCATAAAATTGTTATAAGACATCTCAAGGTGTGACAAAAAAAATCAAAAGTTTAAAATAAACTCACTTTAGTTCATCTAATCAGTCTGCATGTGAAGCTGTAGCAAGTGTTATACCTAAATCCTGAAAGTAGAAGGTAGATTCACAGGAAAAAAGATAAAAGAATAAAGCAATTATATAAATAAAATAGTATGAAGTACTATATTTATTTTATTTTTATTTTAGACAATACCATTATTCATTAAAACATCCTTAGGGTCTGTGAAAAGACGGCGAAGTCTCTATCAGTCTAAGGTCAAATATTACAGAAGCCACACTTATTTTTCAATTTCCTCCATCCATTCATTCACCCCACCATCCACCCATCCCACCAACCATTCATCGACCCACCCATCCATCCCCCATCCAACCATCTATCCAATCATCCATCCATCATCACTTGCCCATCCCTCCATCTCTCCATCCATTCACCCATTCATTTCATTCACCAAATATTAAATTAGCCTATGAAATGCAAAGTACTAAGCTCAAAGAACTTTGTAAACTACCATATCAATAACTTTAGAGCACGGTTGGTAGAGATATGACACAGGAGAGATACCAAAAAAACTACGGAATATTAAAAAGAGAGGTACAATCTCACAGTGGACATGGAAAAAGCCTTTATGGAGAAGCTGAAGGTGGGAATAAAAACATAGTAGCTTGTTTAGTGCCTTATAGATAAGGCTGAATCAGAAAGCAGTAGTATTAACAAATAGCTATCCATCTCCACCCAAGGGTATTAGCTGCCATTGAAACATATAACAGTTAATTCTGCAAGCAACTCCTGGAAAGTGTCACCATTTACTTAAAAAAAAAAAATCAGAATGCATATTGAGGTGGCAGGGTTGTTTTTTTTTTCTTTAACTTTGTTAAGCAGAAAGTTCCACAATGCCTTTGCAAGTGGGGCCTGCAATCAAAATGTCATCAGCTTGCCTCCTCCTGCTTTTCCAATCTCTCAGGAAAATTGCTGTTTAAAAAAAAAGCACGGCAGAACATTTCAACATCATTTCTATGTCTCTGTCCAAAAGGTGGCATTTGGTTAATGTCAGCATTCAGGTATCATTCACACCAGACGCTGTGATTTTTTATTTTTAACTTAGGGTCTTACTTTTCCAGGAACACCTAAGGTTACCCACACACAACTGTACCTGACAAAATAAAAAGGAAAAAGTCACAATCCCCTGCCCCTGAGTGTGAAAAGGTAACTAAGCACTTCCTCTAGAGGCCGGTCACAGGTTGGATGCGTGCAAAGCACCAAGTTACTGTTGAAGCAGCCCTGCTTTTGTCTCCTGGTTTCCACTGCTCTGTTCTCAACTCTGTGGAGACACAGAGCTGGGAATTCTCCCCACAAGAATGGCAGGCTCGTCTCCTGTTTTCCCATCAGTTGCACCACTATTTAATCAAGGAAGCTAATCAACTGTGGAGTTCATAATGGATGTCAGTAACATTTCCTGTGTTATGATTGATGAATCTAACTTTGGACTTAATGCCTTTCTTCAAAATTAGATGACAATAGAATTGAGATTAATACCATTTTTTTTAAAGCAGCGTTATGGCACTAACAAAAGTAATTCTCTCACAGCAACTGTGTCACACTGGTGGCACTAGAGACGGTTTTAGGCAGAGCCTACACTATTTTCCTTTATTTCAATAACTGTATATTTTAATATGCATTCATGTAAATATTCTACTTATTCAGAACTGGCACTAGTTTTTCATGGGAGGTAGTGACAAAATTTTTCCTTTCTGTAAATATTTAAATAAAAAGGAGTCCTGTGTGTGTGTGTGTGTGTGTGTGTGTGTGTGTGTGTGTGTGTATCTGTGTGTGTGTATGTGTGTGTGTGTGTGTGTGTGTGTGTGTGTGTGTGTGTAATAAATAAAATCTCTACCTCTTCCTCTGGAAAAAAACAAAGACACTTACTGAGTCACTTTTCTTCTATCTCTCTTTCTACTTCTCCAATTCATTCTGTCCTTTAAATAAATACTAATAAAATGCAGATGACACATAGACAACTCAGTGGGTCAACTGTGCCCTCTAAGGACACAGCATAGAACAAGTGACCAAGCCCTCTCCACTGAAGCCTCTCTCCTGGCAATGATCTATTGAATCCTGAACCCAACAGGAAGTTGCTTCATTTACAATGTGTTCTTTGTTCCCCCCTCTTTTACTTTATTTTTGATAAATCAACAATGCTTCTTAGGAATAATCTCAAAAGAACGTCTTGATAGATTGCAACCATTAGACTTTCTCTAGAGAAATGTTCTTGAAATGTTCATCAGGTTGGGTTGGGGTGTAGTGTGGAGGAATCCTCAGCAGTTATAATAGAAAAAACGAATAAGACTACATTCATTTCAACTCAATGGGGAAAGAGTGTTTTTTTTAATTAAGATCTTAATATAAGAAAATCACATTACTGCACTATAAAACTGAACAAAATGCAGAAGGATCTTCTGCATAATAAGTAACCATATTATCTTGATTTTTTAAAATCTTCATTCAGCCCCTAGAAACAGTTATGTCCTGAGAATACAGAAATCTCAACAATTATCCTTTTCTATAAATCCTTTTTCTGTTTGCTTTACTTAAATTTCTGAGTATGTACTACAGCCGATTTAGGAAGGGGTCTTCACTGGAGTATAAATGTGACCTGGTTTTATGTTTTTCAGGAATTGCCACCCACTCTCCTCTGTAGCATTCCCATTGCTCCCTGGGTAGAAGTCTCCTTCGGGACATCTCAGTCTGATTGTGTAACTTGTGGGTCACCTTTGGTTATTCAAACCGTCTTATGTTGAGCTGACTCATATTTGTTTCAAAGCATCGATTTCTTATTCAATTCCAAGCTAGCCTCTCTCAATTCCCTCCCCACTACAAGCTAAAACAGCGATTTAAGATACTGGAGAGGAGGGAGGTGGGCAGGACCTGCACTTTATTTCACATTCCCACATGCTTCACGAATGGTGGTGAGATGGCAAAGGGGAAGCAGACATTTCCTTTTGTGACTACCCGATGGCCACCTTGAGACCCGTCCTTGACTGGCCATGACCACTGATCTATCTGTCCATGGACTTGAGGAGGGTAAGTGGAGCCTCCAACAGACCTTCCCCAAGGGACTTCACTCCATTTCCTAACACGCAAAGTCTCAACTCCTCAGCAGAACATTTAAGGATGTTCACATTTCAATCCAATACCCTCGCTCCAACTTCACTCCTGCCGCTCCACTCCAGGGCCCCAAGTGGCAGCTCTCTGAAGCCCTTGTTACTCTGCCAAGAGTGTCACACTCTGTGCCCTAGCTTGCCCATTTGCTTCCCCTTCCTCAGCTCTCTAAATTCTTATTTACCTACAAGTCTTAAGAAGGATCAGTCTTCAAGGCAAGTCGGGGGTGGGAATCATGCCTGGTTCAAGATATTCTCTGGGATTCTCAGAGGACCCTCTAAGATTTTAAACCAGGAGAAAATGGAAAATATCTAAACTTTTCTTTTATAAGTCATTTAGACATAAAGGTGGTATCTTCCCTCTGCTTTCAGTACTTTACATAATGCTGTTATAACTCTTCCATAACTAAACATCAATTTAAAATAACAGTAAGCCATATAAAAAAGCCATCAGAAAATCAATTAAAATTTCTTTCACAAGCCGCATCATTACTCCCACATAAAGGATGCTGCTTTCATAAAACAAATAAATTATTTAAATGATCCAGCAACATAGGAACCCTGTTCTTGAGAAAATACACACACATGCACGTGCACACACACACACACACACACACACACAGCAGAATTTCATTAAGGCATGAAGGCAGCTTTTGCATGTTGTCTCACAAACAGTCCCCTAAGAGAATAAGGCAAAATGATGCTTCACATCAAAAACAACAAAATACAATAATCAGATGATGTTAAAATACTATATTCTCTGTGCCAAAGAATAAAGCTGTAGAAGAGATTTTTAAATTCACATCTGTAAGTCGATGATTTTTTACAAGAAGAGGGAAGACATTTATAACATTACCTGGAATAGAATTTTCTATCGTGTTATTTATCTCCCCCTTTCTCCAAAATAAACTGTATGTATAGGAATAATCTAGAGTTTAGGAAAAACATACGCTTAACTGAGTAAAATGCTTCTTTTCTGAAATTACCTTTGTTTAAAGTTTCATTATGTTATATTCAGGAGCCAAGAACCAAACTGAAAATTTGTTTGGGGTTTTTGCTTCCTTACAAGGTTTGATGAAATTTCTGTCATGGATTCCAGGGTGAGAGCCAGGCTGGAGTCCTGTGAGAGTCAGAGTATGGTGGGGGTAATCGATGGCCTTCACCCTACTGGGCCTCCAGCAACACGGGACTCCAGATCCCAAGCAGGGCAGATCTGAGCATATAAAACTACACAAATCTCTGCTCTCCGGACCCTCTGGTTTTCCCTGCAGTGCAACTGGGAAATGCAGTACAATTTCTTCCATCAAGGCCAAAAGCACCATAGATTTTTAAATTTAATCTAAAATTCAAGTTTGTATTTGAAGCGAACAAAGTCTTTAGGGAAACATAATAGCTGGCTACATCTATATGAAAAAGGCAGGTGAAGTAAAATAAACACTGGCCATCACAAGCTTCCAGAGAACATTACAGATTTGTTTTCACCGCCACCCAAGGTGTGAACGTGGTCATGTGGGCCTTCACACAGACAAAGTCACATAGCCTGAGTTCAAAATTTGTTGTAAGACACCAACCCTAGAATTAGTGGGGTTCTCCCCACTCCAGAGAAAGGTTATATAATATCTTGAAACTGAGTTCTGTTCACAAATTGCACAAGCTGGTAGGTGGCTGTTGTAAGAAGACAAAATAACATGCCTAAGTCTCTCCTCTGATGGTAATTTGGATGGCATGGAGGCAGCACAGTGTAGTCAGTACTGAGAGTCTGAGAGTCACTGGTGCTGAATGAAGTTCCAGCTCTTACAATAACTAAATTCATTAGTTAGTGGGGGGAAATCACAGCTTGTCCGGACTCGATTCCCCAACTGCAAAGTAAAGTTAGATGAGAGTTGGGGGGTTTTCAAACCTTTTAATACTAGTTAAGAAATCTTTGCTCAAGTGAAATCTGAGCCAGGACCCCTTTATATACATGGATAAAAGATTCTGCTACTCCAGTGGAAGAGAAGACAAGGGACAGAGACCCACCCACCACAGGGACAGCCTGGAGATCTAAGAGCCATGGCTTGAACTAGGCCGGACTATGGCAGATGACTTCTCAAAACCTGCCCGGCCCTAACATTTGAAATCAGGGCTCTGCAAACTACACCTCCCAGGGCTAAATCCAGCCCTCTGCCTGCTTTGATTAAAATAAAAGTTCTATTGGAACACAGCAATGCCATTCATTGAAGTATTGCCTAATGTTGTTTTCATGCTATAAGGACAGAGCTAAACAGTCATGACAAAGACTATAATATTTATTTACTATCCCTTGTCAGAAACAGTTTGACAATCCCTCCTCTAAATACTTATAACCCGGTACCTGGTACATAGTCAGCTGTCGGTCAAGACTAGCATCCTTCCTATCACCCCATTCTATAATTAAAGTAAATGGGGTGCCAACATACTGGTTGGAACACTTCCTCTATAAGAACTCAATCTAAAAATAGTGCATGAACAAAAAGAATAGAACAGGGTAGAATGAGTTTCAAATATTGTGAATCAGTCACCATTCTGACCATGAAATTAATAAATAAAGTAACGGTGGCACTTCCCTTCTCGCTAAGCAACATCCCAACCTAGGGATCTTCAGAAAAATAGGAATCTCAGAGGACTCGTGTCCCGACCTACTCAATGAATAGGAAAGAGAGGGTCTACAAAGAGAAAAGCAGTTGCACTGGGTCATCTAGTCAATAAAATAAAAACAGTAATAATATTAATAATCAATCTGATCATTTGGAAGCAAGAACTGCAAAGATACACTAACAAGATACCAAGCCAAAATAAAATATTAACGATCCCAGCCGACCAGTAGATCAGAGCTCTTAATAAAACAAATAGTGCTTATATTTCAACTTGGGTTTCATTAGAATGTGGGATATTCTAATCCATCACTCAAACATGAAAAGCACTGGCTTTGGTCACTGGTTAATTACTGGACTGTCACAACCCATTTCATGCCCACCCATCTTTTTTGTTAATGCTTTTATTTTGTAATTACAGTCTCCTGACAAGTGCCTCTCCCATACCTGTCATTTTACAATGGCATCTACTGAAAGAAGGGGGAAAAAACCCTATGTATAAAGATTTCATATATCTTACCATCTCGTCTCACATGTAGTTTTAAAACAGTGGGGGAGGGATGTCGAACTACCATTCTGATGCCTTATAAGGTTACCAAGAGCCCCAAGAAAATACATAATTTCTTTATAAATATATATTTATATACATTCACGCACACATATATATATATATATCTTCTTTTAAATGTGTATGCAAAATTAATAACCCTATCTTAGATGTATTTCAATGAATCCTACGATGAGCTCTCTATTTGGGCTGATTACTACTTATTTCTGAGCTCCTGTAATTATCGGGATGTCTAATTTAATGAATACCATGACTGGTGTTCACACCCCTCATGGCAGGTGTGCAGCAGGCTTGCTGAGAATAAGGAAGGTGTGACTTCACAGCCTCTTTACAAATAACATTAAAATCAGGAAGTTTTTTTTTTTGCCACTCTGTCTTGGTCATATTTCATAAAGCAAAATGGCATTTTACTCCCTCCTCTGGGTCCACACAGCCTTCCAGTCACCCAGCCATACCTGAGGGCACCTCACTCTGTCATGAATTCTTCTCTGATCATAGTGTCAGCTGCTTACCTCTCTCTAGGGCCACCCTACTAGACTGTACACCTCTTGAGGGCTAAGAGAAAGCCATAATTATCGGAGTCTCCTATCACTAACATAAAATGTAGTATCTTTCAAGGTCTGTTCAGTAAATGTTCGTTGTTAACTGACACATGGCATTACTGGGGTGACAAAGCCCATGGAAATTAAGGACAGTGCCACCAAACTGTGACATCCTATAGGGCACAAACTGTATTTCTAGCAGTCTATGTATCACAGTGCCTATCATCAACAAGGGCTTACATGCAATAGATGCTAAATGAATGTTTGTGGAAAGAAGGAAGGATTTTCAATGGGAGATTAAAGCCCATATAGTGATATGAAAATACAATGACTTCCACCAAATATGCTGTGGATCTAAATCAGGAGTAAACAATTTTTTTCCGCAAAGGGTTAGAAGCTCTGTAAACCCTTAAATATTTTAAGCTATCATGTTTTACTATGTCTGTTGCAACTATTCAGTTTGGCTGTTGTAGCATGAAAGCAGCCACAGACTATATGTAAATGAATGACTGTGACTGTGTTCCCATAAAACTTTATTAACAAAATCAGGTGGCGGGCCAGAGTTTCTTGCCAACCATAGTTTGTTGACTCCTGAAATAAATGAGAAAAGCAAAACAATAAAGCTTTTAGAAGATAATACAGTAAAGTAGCTTTAGGACCTGGGTGTATGGAAAGAGTGCTCAAATAAAACACAGAAAAGCAGTTATCATTCTGGAAAAAAACTTATAAGTAGACTAGACTATATTAGAATTAAGAATAATGGAATACTATGCAGCCATGAAACAAAAGGTAGTTACCACCACAACATGAATAAATCTCACAACATAATGTTGAACAAAAGAATTCACACACAAATGCACACACAGAAATATCATTAAGGGAGGAAAAAGGTAAGCTACAGGGTAGGAAAGAAATGTGTCACTTACATAACAAAGGCCATGTACCCATAAAAGTGTTCGGGAACCAATTCCACTGGGTGGGGTTTTTTTCCTATATCAACAAGCAATTCTGGGACACCAACAGGGTGTCCTACAATTCAACTTAATTCTGACACTATCTACCTAGAAACAGCATCAGATTCCACAGGTTAAGGGCTTAGTCCTACAAGACTGCACCTCCAACACCCCAAACTAAAGATGCCAGTAAGTTGCAAGACCAGGATATCACCTGTGCTTCTGACAGGCTATAAAGCACAACTAATTTGCTAGAGCAACTCACAGAAGTCAGACACATTTTACTTACAGGATCACTTGTTTTTTAGAAAAGGATGTAACTCAGGAGCAGCCAGATGGAAGGGGGGCATACAGCGAGGTATAGGGAGATGGCACAAAGCTTCCATGCCCTCTACCAGTGTACCACTATCCCCAAATCTCCACATCCTCACCAACCTGGAGGCTCTCCAAACCCTGTACTTTGTGGGTTTTTGCACAGGCTTCATTACATAGTCATGGCTGATGAAATCATTAACCACTGGTAACTGATTCAACCTCCAGCCCTTCTCCCAACATGGGAGGTCAATGGGTGGGACAGAAAGTTCCAGACCTCCTATCACATGGCTGAGTACCGGCACACCCAGCCCCCATCCTTAAGTGTGGTCCAAAAGTCACCTCACTAACTCAAAAAAGGCACTTTTGTTGCATTTAGGAATATTTTGTTCACTGAACCAATTCCAAGTTTTAGGAACTCTGTGCCAGAAACAAGGACAAAGACCAAATATATACTACTTACTATAAAGCACACCACAACCTATTATTATATATATACGCACACATACACACACACACACATATATATACACACACATACCCCTACATACTGATAAAGGAAAGACAAACAGAATAGAAAAATGGAAAAGGACAAGAATAAGCATTTCATAAACAAAAGTATGTCCAGATGGCCAATAAACATGCAAAAATAACATCGACTTCATTAGTGGTCCAGGAAATACAAGTAAAAATCACAGAAGCACCACGCAGGGCCAACATTAGAAAGGCTACAGCCCAGCACAGAAAACTCCTGAACTCACCTCCTCCCACAGACACGCGGAACCTGCAGCTACGGATGAGCAACTCCCTCCGAAAAGCACCTGCAAACCAGCTGCCCAGCTCCTCGCACCCGGGGGGGTGGGAGCCCACACCCCAGCGGGTAGGAGAGGCCGGGGCACAGCCTCACCAGAAACGCCGGCCCCGGGGCAGCCACCACAGGGGGAGGACACTCAAAACGCGGAGCTTCTCCCCGGGGCTCAGGGTTTGACCTCCGCACTGGGCACCTGAGAGACAAGCTTCCAACCGTGTAGCTGGGAAAACCGACGGGGCGAGCGTCCGGGCCGCGACGGGCTCCCCTGGGCCCCGCGGAGCAGCCGCTGCGGGGCGCCCAGGCTCGGTACGCGCGCGGCTCGTTTGCTGACCTTCCATCATCGGCGTGTGGGGTAGGGGCCTGCTGGCATACAGCTGGTGCCAGTTTCTTGCTCTCTCTCCCTTCCAAACCGCTCTGTTACCCTCTATGGCGTCACATTACACCCATTCCACAACATTCCACTCCATTCCACCACGTTCTATTGCGTTCCATTCCGTCACAGAAGGCTTCATTCCCTCTACCTTGCTAAAGCCAGCAAGAGCCTTCCCCTCTGCCCCGGGGTTTTTTTTCTCCTGGAAGGCACCATCTTTACCCTCCGAATGGCCCCACCTTCACGCTCGCCCTCTGCCACATTCCAGGGCGCCAGTAGCCCCTGGAGATTATTTTTACACACATCTAGTTCCCAGGTTTTATCAGCTGTTGATCACCTGGCACACGTGTGGGTCCCACAGGAAACCGTAACAATCAGAGAGGTGCTTCTGGCAGGAGAGACGGTTCTTGGCAGGCCCAGGGGACACCTCCAGATGGCCTGGCTCTGGAGGCCAGTGGGGCTTATGCCTGCAGTGCCTCAGCACTGTACAAATTTGCATTCATTAAAAGCTGCCTGAGAATCTGGCGCCCAGTCAGCCTGGATGTGGGTGCTGACGGAAGTCCTCCCGTTTGGGATGCTGACTGGCCTTGGCACAGCCTCCACTATTGGGGGCCACTAAAAGGTTCAAACTTGGACAGTCACAAAGGTTCGTGAGGCAGCCAAGAGCTGGGGCAGGTTGGATAAGTTTCCCCTCTTACACGGGGCCACTCCTTCCCGAATGGGAGAGGCGGCTGGGTTACCTACTGCTTTGAAACCAGTGCAGAGAGTCAGGCAAAATGAAGAAACAAAGGAACATGTTCCAAACAAAAGAACAAGATGAAACCTCAGAAAAAAGCATTAATGAAAAAGGCTAGTAATACCAAGTGCTGGTGAGGATTCAGCCACCATAACTGTTGTGCCGCTTTAAGAGTGTGACTTGTTGCACTCACTTTGGAAACCAATGTGTCACAATCTATCCATGTTGAACATGCACAACTAGGTGATTCCTAAGAGCAAAGCATGACCAGGGACAACAAAAAAATAGAGCCTTAAGAATGTACATAGCACCATTATTTGCTAGAAACAACTGGAAATAATCCATGGGTCCCATTGACAGTGGAATGGGTAAACGTTCGCAAATGCAATAGTCTACAGCAATAATATAAACCACAGCTACACACACAACATGGACTGATCCACAAACCAATATTGAGAAGGAAAAAAAAGCCAGGTGCATATGAACACATGCAATATTATCCTATATATAAAGTTCCAAAACTGGCAAAACATAGCCAGTGATTACCACAGAAATCCACCCCATGGTTACCTTTGTGAGGCAGACAAATAGTCACTGAGATGGGCATCCTAGGGGCTCTGAGTTCTGTCCATTGGTTTCTTGACCTTTAATTACATAGGGATTTGCTTAATAATAATATATAAAGCTGTATACTTATGTGTTCGTGCTTTTCTGTATTTTTTTAAAGGCTTTAAATTATCTGAGGCCTGCCATCCGTGAAATTAAGATTCCTTTTTCTTTTCAGTGGTACTACTGCATCTTAATGGATATGTCATATTCCTTCTAGCAAAAGTAGTATTACGTGATTTCTGAGTTTAGGTCATAAAAGGTACTGCAGCTTCTGCCTGGTTCCCTTGACAGGCTGGTTCTGGGGGCGGGGAGGGGGGACTCCCTCAGGGAACACAACCACCAAGCTGTGAGAAGTTCAAGCCACATGGCAGGGGCATCTGCATGCTCCTGCTGAGAGCCCAGCTCTGGAGTCCTCCCAGCCAGCCACCACACCTGTGAGTGAAGAAGCCCTCTGAGGATCCTGCCCCCAGCCAGCTGAGGTCCCGGACATCCTGGAGCAGAGACAAGCCGCCCACCGAGCCCCCTTGAAGGCCTGACGCACAGAAGCCATGAGCACAATGAACTGGCTCTTGTTTTATGCCAAGTTTGCAGTGTCTCTGCCACAACCACTGCTACTGTAACCACCACCTTAATGCTGTTATTTCTAATTTTTGCAGAAATTCAATGAAAACAGGTATTTCATGAGCATTTTTGGCAAGGGGGTGGATATTTAGAGCAATAACGAGAATTGCCCAACATTATATGGTGCAGCCTTGATTTAAACCCCAATCTGTCTGTCCCCAAAGTGAGTGATACTGTCTATATGTCATGCTGCCTTTTATTCAGGAAGGAATCTGTCAGCACAACAAAACACATCAGAAATGCATGCAACCAAGATAAGTTTCCTCTGGGTAGACATTGGATGCTGAGCCTGATCGCCAGAATTCCATACGACTAAGAGGGTTTAACATGGGCTCTGCCACATGACAGCTCCAGGCCATGGGCAATTTGCCCAGCCCCCCATTTTCTCACGTTATTACCCAAAACACCGGGACATATGATGGGATAATGCCTGCTTGGGGCTCCTTTCTTTTTTTTTTAATAAGGAAATAATTAAAAGTAATAATGATGCCACCAGACATCTTGCTTCTTGGCCAATTGACCAGTTTGAGAATTCTTACACAATTCGACATAATTCTACAACATGTCTTGGATGAAAGCACTTGGTAAATTATAAGGCACAGTGACAGCAATATTATTGACACAAAGAGAGGCAATAAAGGCTAAGGAACATCAATCTGCTCTGGCCATGGAACCAAAATCAATAGAAGGAAACAAAAGGAGGATGGGGCAGGTCATGGGAATGGGCATTTTCTTCTCTGTATCTTCAGCATCAAGAACAGGGCCAGATATACGTATGAGTGTTAAATGTCCAGATTGGTATCTGGATGTTCCCTTTCAAGCCAACCTCTGGAATTCTGAAATCTCACAATTGGCAAATGTGTCCAGTGCAATCGCATTGGACAAAATTTTCCTCCCAACTCTACTGTCTCTGTGCAATAAGTGCAGCAAAATTATTCAACGTAGCCATGAGAAGAATAACAGTGAAGCCTGTCAGCATATCAATAGTGGTCAGCGAAACATTCCCCTTTAGGAATCGAACCCCTGTGCAGTGACACAGGTCCAGAGCCCTCTGAAGAATAAACCCCCAAGGGGGTGGTTAGGGCCGTACTGAGTGGCTCGGTTCAAGGCCTTCCTGCTTTTCTGCGCTATAGGAGTTTAAAATATACTGGGTAACACAAAGTCTGATTTTTTTTTCTCCCACTGAAGCATATACAATGAAACAGAGCATGGGGTTCAGGAAAAAAGGACAATAGAAATACACTTTCTATCTCTGGGAAGAAATGGTAAGATGGAAGAGCACATTCTGAAGCGACTTTCACTGCACTTTGAGGAGCAAAATGCAAAGGAAGACCGGAGGAATAGGACTTGAGGCCAGTTCCTGGCACAGCTTTTGAGGTGATGTATTTTATTCTTGGAAACTTTTCTTGTATTCTGCTCCTTGCAGGGTGGAGAACGTCACTCCAGAACTTGCTCCGCCATCTTCTGCGATGCATGGAGTCTGTAAAGGAGTCAGGGGTTCGTCTATCTTCAAAGCACAAGGAATTCTTCGTTCATTCTAAGTCTCTATGCAGTTCTCACTCTGGGCTCACACCATGTCAAGGGCTGGGTCTGACCTGGTGCCCCTGATAGACTTGGTGATCAAGAGCTGGTCAGTGAGTCACTCAGATATCAACGGTGCCAGGCCTTCAGCTAGAGCTGATGCAGCAGGCCAGCTCTCCCCTCGGGGCTCCCAGTGGAATGGCAACGGGCAGTGCTAGGGACCGAACGCCGTAACGCTAAAGACAGAGGCAACTACTAGCTGTCTGCCACAAATTCACGCTCTCCCTCTTAAAGGAGTCACCAGGAAGTAGCTGTCCACTATGTTTCTAGCCCCTTTGTCATCTCGTCAGGGTCACACTCATCATGTCCTCACAACAACAAAAAGGGAACAGAAGTAACATACACGACTTCCAGACCCAGACCGTAAGAATGACTTCCACAAGCCTCTTCCCCCCGCTGTCGGCTGGATGCCAATGTCTGCGAAAGCCACATGTTAAAAAGTGGGACAATCTCTGCCAGCCTGGATCCTGAATGACTCTACGTACCAGAGACTCTGCCCTCACTGTCTGCACCTCCTCCTCACTGTCACTGACTAGACCTGACATCAGTGAAAAATAAGCTTCTGTTCTATTAAGTCACTGAGATTGGAAGTTTTTCTATTACTACTGCTAGCATTCTATTAACTACGCATATAGTACTTTCCAGTGCATTTGGTCATTTATCCTTTTATTTACTGGACACACTATTGAGACACTACTGTTGGCTAGACGTAGTTCTGAGCTTGGGACACCATGGGTGGGGAGGGACAGAAAATAAACAAAAAAGTAAATACACAAAACAATTGAAACTACAATAATGCTATGAAGGTGTCTTAGTCCATGTGGGTTGCTATAATGAAATAACACAGACTGTGGAGCTTATAAACAACAGGGACTTGTTTCTCACAGCTCTGGAGGCTGGGAAGTCCGAGATCAAGGCATGAGCATGGCTGGGTTCTGGTAAAGGCCTTCTTCCTATTTCACAGCCAGCAGCTTCTTGCTGTGCCCTCAGATGGTGGAAGGGGCAGGGAGCTCTGGAGGGTCTCTTTATAAAAGCACCAGTTCCACTGATGAGAGCACCACCCTCGTGACCTAATCACCTCCCAAAGCCCCCACCTACTCACAAAATCACCTTTGGGGCTTATGATTTCAACCTGTGAATGATGGGGGGCAAGACAAACATTCAGACCACAGCAAGTGGAAAAACAAACATTATGGTTATAGGAAATAACTGAGAACATCTCTAAAGACATGAAAACTGGAGCTAAGAGCTGAAGAACGTAAAGGAGCCAGCCAGGCCCATATCTGGGGGAGAAGCATCACAAGTTGAAGGAACAGCAAGCGCAAGGCCCGTGAGGTAGGAAAACACCAGGCATCCTCCAGGAACCAACCAACGGCGCATGCGCTGTGCTAGCTAAACCAGGATAAGAGGCATAGACCGGACAGCTCCTAGCCGACCAGGAGGCATGGGCCCCTACTCATGACCTTCTCAGTCACAGGCCCAAGGTCAGTCCCTGCTGCCCATAGTCAGTCCCAAAGCCTTCCTTCCCAGCGTTCACGCTCTGGCTGGGGCTGCCCCTGCCGAGGACTGACTCACCCCTGAATGAGTGGTTTGTAGCAGCTACAGTAGCAAACATGATTTTAGAATACTGCCTGGAATCATTCCCTTCAATCAATGAAACACTTTAAATTTATGATTTCTTTCTAAACTCGGAAAGTTCTATTGGCTTGACTATCCCCAAGAATCTTGACCTCACGGTTTCAAGAAACCAACACCACACAAATTGCCAAGTACTTCTTTACAAAATAAATAAAAGACACGGCAATCACAATAACCTCACTATAGAGTGGTTCCTCCATAGGAAAGAGGAAATTGTTAGAGCTTCAATTCGGGACCTGGAGACCACATTTGATATGAACTCTCCTGCCCTCACATGAAATATTGAATTAATTTCTGTTACCAATTGGAATATGTTGCTGTCTTATTCACTGTGAATTACCCTGGCTGAAAATATTTGCTATTTGTATCTCCTTCAGATTCTTGTGTGTCAATAGCCTGGGGGATAAACTGTCTGATTTTGTTTTAGAGAAAATCACTGTTTTTATTTGATGCCTATTCTTGTCCAAGGGGACAAGAAAACATTTTCACCACTATCAACTTGTTTCTAAGAAAAAAAAGAAGATGGCATTTCACCAAAAACTTATCACACAGTCCAGTAATGAGACTGCCCTGAGCTAGGATGAAGGAAGCTCCAGGAGATGTTTTAAAGTAGAAAGGAGCAAATGAGGATGGAGTGAAAGAGAATTATTGGGTAACTCCAGATGTGGCCTCAACCCTGGGGGGCAAAGGGACCCAGAACCTTTGACAGTCAATGGTCTCTGAAGGGAAAGAAGACTTGAGAGGAGCTGAGAGGGAAAGAGGTAAATGGAGTCAGGAAGCTGGATCCTGGTCCTGATCCCACCCCCAAGGGACAGTGAGTACATAATTGTCACTCTGGACATTAGTTTCTTCATCAGTAAAATGAATTTGGTTTACTCTCTGCCAATCCTAATGCTCTGTGGTTTTTCAACAATGTTCATTGGACATGATGATGGATGTTTTAATGTATCAACTTGGCTGGGCCACAATATCTAGATATTTAGTCGAACACTATTCTGAACATTTCTGTGAAGGCATTTTTTTTTAATGGGATTAACATTTAAAACAGTAAACTGGGATAAATTCGTTGCCCTCTATAATGTGGATGAGCCTCATTCCATCAGTTGAAGACTTGAAGAAAAACATTGACCTCCCACAAGAGGGGGAATCCTGCCAGCAGATGGCCTTAGGGCTTCAACTGCAGCTCTTCTCTGGGTTTCCAGCCTGCTGGTCCACTCTGCAGATTATTGACTTTCTAAGCCTCTGCAATCACATAAGCCTTACTTACCATAAATATTGGCTTTCCTATTGGTTCTGTTTCTCTGGAAATACAAGTATCTACCATGTGCCTGGCATCATCCTAAACACATGGGGTTTATGAGGGATCAAAGGAGCAAAGACCCCAGCTCTCTTGGAGCTTATGATCATGGCATGTGCATGATCTCAGAGGCTGGAGTCCTCAACCTTTGCAAAGTCCAAAGAAAGGATTGGTCCTTGACTGCCCCTGGGGATAACCTCTAAGCCCTTGGAATATCCTGCCGAATAAGGGTGTCTATGTATCACCGAGGCCTCGAGCTATGCCAAACGGTTTATGCCACCAATGTGATGCCTGCCTTTGTTCCCCTGAGGCCCCAGGCCATGCTGTATCAATTTGATCTCTGCGGTGCCAGAGACTGAGTAGCTACGTTGGTCATTTGGCTGATCCATGCCTAGGTTTTTAACCCCCAATAAAATCCCTAGACACCAAAGCTTGGGTGAGCTTCTTTGACTGCAATACTTCATATATGTTGTCAAGCACTGTTGCTAAGAGAATTAAGCATTGTCTCCATATGACCCCAGAGTGAGAGGGTAACTGGAAGCTTGTGCCCGATAGCACCTGCACCCACCTTATTCGCCTCTTTGCTTGTTTTTATCTATGTCTGTTCTCCGCATAGCTCGAGGCCTCTAAGCACCATTAGCAAATGATTGGCAAACTAGAACGCACCTGAGTGATAGCATCCAGGTTGGTGAAGGTGGCCAGAAACTTCAAGTACTCTATGGGGACCAGTGGGAAAAATTGTAGATGTTTAACTCAAGTTGAGGTTCTCTACCAGGAATGCTTTTGCCCCTCAGAAGACATCTGTCAATGTCTCAGGACATTTTAGTGACAACTGGGAGTGTGACACTGTTGTCTGTTGCATAGAGGCCACCCTACGATGCACAGGATGCCAGCTTGGAGCACGAAGAAGCATTAAAATATCCTTACCCTTTGACTCAGGATTTCCCCTGGTATCCCTACAGATATTCCTGCACCAGATTATTCATGTAGCATTATTTATGACAGTGAAAAGGTAGAAAATTAAATGTCTAACAACAGGGATGTGGCTAAATAAATTATAGTATGTTCATATGATAGAAAAGTCTACAACCATGGGAAATCATACTGTCAAAGAAGAATGGTATAATAAAATGTTCAAGACTTAATAATGACAAAAAATCCAGTTATAAAATATATACCATTAAATCTAATCCTATTAACATATTCTTGCATGTATATCTGGGAATACATAGGAATCCAATAAGGAAGGAAGAACACCAAAATACTACCTGTAACTACTTCTGAGTCATGATTTGGGGGGATTCCTATCTCCTGGTAGCTGAAGGCATAGGAGAAGTAGAAAGGTTGAAATAAGTACTAGGTATCAAATCAGCAAGAAAATCAAGGTTTTGAGTTTCAAATAAAAATGTTGTGCCATTTCCCAGTGCTCAGAAGTCATAACAGAGAACCCCCAACAGGGAAGGGAATATGGGGTCCTCCCAAGGTCCTCTTCTCTGGTTGCAAAAGATTCTGAAAGCTAATAAAAGTTACAATATCTACTATTTCTGAATGTGGCCATTTAAAGTCAAGCTTTAGTTACTTTAAACAACCAACCCTGTAGTGAATGGCACTATGGAAATGCATGCCACCCCGTTCTCATTAAGTGACACCATTTACAGTTTGCGGATCCCAAAAGCTGTGGCAACAGTTTCTTAGGAGCAAGGAAACCCAGCTGCCCAAATTCTTTCACATTATCACTTCCTGTATATTATCCCCTACTCATGCCCAAGTGTTCACGGAAGGAGCTATACAAAGCCCCAAGCACAGAGGCTGGATGTTAATTGTTACTGAGCGTGGCAATCAGAGCCCCAAGCCTGGGGTCCAAACTCTGTAGATGAGGAAACTGGGACTCAGCCCAGTGAAGCTCTTTACAGTAAGGTTTCACAGTAGGTGGTGACTTGCACTCAGGACCCTGATACCAGCTCCTCTTCAGATAGCTGAGTGTGTTTGATCCAAAGTCAAGGCCGAGTAGCCCTGCGGAATGGAGAACCTCATAGGGTGCTAACGCAACAGCCTTAAACCAGGCGCACTCTTGGTTCTGCATTTCAGTTTTCAAAATTCATCCCAAAGGAATCCTCAAAGAGCACACGACCAGTTATGCACAGAGGTGCTTATGGAGGTCATTTGTAAGAGCAGAGTCACAGGAAGCAACATAGATGCCCAACAATAAGGGAATGGGTAACTCAAGGATGGTTCAGCTTTGTAGTGGAATACTATGCAGCCCTTTTAAATGCTTTCAAACAATACTCAATGGCATGAGATAATGCACACAACATAACAGGAAGGAGAAGAGAAAATAATCTGACAAAGATGACAAATTGTAATCCAAAAAGGACAAACATAAAATGATGATTCCAAAAAAAATGACTGCTTCTCACAGTCTCTAACCAAATTGAGAGTACTTCTGACCTTTTCAAAATAAGACACCTTAGACAAATAATCTTTCCTGTTGACCTCTATCTCCAAACTAGTTCAACAAAACTATATTTATTTTAGTAACAGCTTTGCTTCTGATCCTAACTGTAATACATGCACAAAGCAGAAAACTTGAGAAAACAGAAAAACAAAAAGGAAACAAAAACAACAGTAAATTTTACATTTACCCTGCCCAGCCTGTGCCTCTGAGATAACAATGGACAGTTTAGTCCAAAACGCTCCCATTTTCCTCCCAAGTGATAGTCGCCCTTAACCAAGTCTTTCGATTCTGTAATTAGTGTGTACATGATTGTATAAACAAAAGCAACAGACTCCTTAACTCTACAAGCAAATTTTGTGTCTTCTCTCTTTCGTTGTTCGAAACAGAACTAAATTTAAAAAAATAAACAAACCCTATCAACCCACCATATCTGTTGGGAAGGGATCAGCCTTCCCTACCCCAAGCACAGTGGAGGAATTCTTTCTGCCCAGTGAACTGAGTAAATGAATAAATCAAAGAAATAAATCTAAATGAATGAATGCATGCCGAGTAAACACTTCCTGGCCTGAAAGGCAGAGTATGAGGCTGTCTGCACAGTTGCTTTCTGGCCCATAAACAAGTGACAGCGACACAACATGGGGCAGAGTTGCCATGAGGTCTTGTCGGCCTAGCCACAGGATTATCTGAGCTGCTGTTTGCAAACCTCAGTTTGGTAAGCACAGTTCCCTCCCTGCAGCATGCTATTTTTCTTTTGCCTAATGGGTTTTAAACTATTTGGCCTCTAGGTTTTCATGTTGGATGGGGCAGCAGGGAAGAGAAAAACTATCTGCGAAGGAGGCCTAATTGTCCTCAACTCGCTAGAGGCACTCTGTCTTTGGTACTGCCCACGGCACAGCGTCCCTGGGTACCGAGCTGGCCAGGTCTTTCTCTCTTACCTCTCACTGCCTCCAGGAGGCAAGGGCCGGGATGTCTGCAGACTGAGTTACTGTCGTACAGCTCTTTCATCCTAATGACACCAGTCATTGTTCTCTTGCTCATAAAGATTGACATATTAAGAGCACAGACTTCTGGTGTCATTTTGCTCATGGTCTTATCCAGTGATAAATGGCAGAGAGACTGAGTAAAGACATGATCCCTTATTTGCAAGCTCTGTGTTACTCTAAGGGGCAGATACTCTTTGATAACTCTCATGTTGATCATCATTAAGCATCCATTATTCATTCATTCATGCAATAAATCCATGGGAAGTGCCTACCATACTAGGCCCTCTGCGATGAGCTGGCAAAGCAATAGGAAACGAGACAACCACGATCTCTGTCCTCAGGGAGCCCAGTGGTAGAAACAATAAGAAAATAAAGGAAATCATCAGACTCTCTGGTAGAATACAACAGGACACTTGGGTGGGCAGGGAAGGCTGGGTGGTGGGCACTGTCATGCTACCCAGGACCCTCTTTGAAGAACTTCATGCCTGGGAGTACAAACAGCTGCTGGCCTCTGGCTGCCAGCACCTCCAGGATAGCCTCAGTTGCAAAGAGTCACACCCTTCCCCCTGGGAGGGGGGATGCCCACGTAAGACCAGTGGCAGAGTATAAGGCCTGGCTACAGCCGCCTGCTGGAGGCAACCTGCAGGACCAGAGCGGCTCCAGAGCTCCCCAGGGGGTCAGCCAAGGCTGTGCCCAGTCTGCATGGCTCCGTGTCTCCCTCCACCTGCTCTGTTCCATT
Source organism: Manis pentadactyla (assembly GCF_030020395.1). Lineage (NCBI taxonomy): Eukaryota > Metazoa > Chordata > Mammalia > Pholidota > Manidae > Manis > Manis pentadactyla. Next base: position 207,476,789 of record NC_080019.1, on the reverse strand, counting down.
TACCTCCTTCCCACAGAGGGTGAATTCATGGGTTCCCCCGAATGAGCATCCTTCATTGAGGATGCTAAATTCCATCTCAGTCTGCATCCTGGGAAAGGCACAAGCTGAGCCTGGAAGGATGAGCAAGAACCAAAGCAATGTCTGGATTGTGGGAACATCAAGTCCCAAGCCAGTGAGACAGGAGCTAGCCGGCACAGTTAAGGACCCTGGGCTGCACAGACCATGACAGGGGGCTTGGATCTCATTCCAAGTGTGCAGAGTGACAAATGCAGGGTTGTATGCAGATAAGCAACAAGATCTAATGTTTATTTTTAAGAGCTGACCCCAGTGGCTTGCTCTCTGCAAGACTACTGTATGCTCTCTGCAAGGCCTACATCGCTGTTCCATCTGTCCCAGTATATGTATCTAGACAGACAGCAGCTCTTCAATGATCTGTTCAAAAGATAACATTGCAGGCAAGAAGGGGTGAAATGCCTAGCGGCTAATGTACAGTTAACATGTACTAGCCCTAGCAAACAATTTCAATGTAGGCAGAATTATTTCCATGCAGCAAAGACAGCAATGAGGGCAAAGAGAAAGCATGAGAGTGGCCAAATTCACACAAATTGTTAAAGAAAAAGCAAGGATGTAACTCCACGTCTCCTGGATCCACAATGAATTACTTCCTCTTTGTAAATATTATAATATTATAACTGTTTATTATAAATATTCTTATTATATATAATTTTAGTATATATGACTATAGTAAGTACTATAAAATATTGTATCTATTGTAAAGCCAATGAAAATCACAAGCATTTAAATGACCAATTGCTACCCCACTGTATAATCTGTCATCCTATCACACAGCTGAACTTGCAGCAAAATAATGATCAGTCTTAAAGGGAAAAGAAAGAGACCAAAGGCAGTTACTGGTATCCAAATTCTATTTGGTGCCCTGACAATTTCCTGGCAACTTCTCTCCCCGGGGACCCCTGACTCCACCCCAGACTGATGAGAAGAGCTTCCCTATGCAGGCTGCTGACTGCTGGTGCAAATCCACAGTGTGTCTGAATCCAATTACCAGCCAACTTAGGCTGAATGGGACCTACAGTTTCACCCACTGTGATTCAATGTGTAGGTGGCTGAACTTTCAAGAGTGGCTCCCTCTGCCTTCCCTTGATCTGGAACAAGATAGCAAAGCAAATGCCTGCCACCGAAGGGCTTTTATGGAGTGATGATGTGAAGGGCTTTTATGGTGTGATGATGTGAAGGTCAGGAGCACGTAACTTGCTCTTCTTAAGGCTTGCACAATGAAGATTTCTAACACACATAATGTAAAAGGGCAGAGGCAAGATGAATGTCCCCTCTTCCTAAACACTTCAGGGGAAAACCAAGGGCATCAATGCATTATATTATTTCAGGGAGTCAGATTTCCATGGTAACCTGAAATGGTACAGTAGGAGGATCCCAGCTCCCTATCTCCCCCCAAGGAAACCCAGTCCATGCAGGCTCTTTCCTTGGCTAGGCAGTGTTAAGCCTCCCAAGTTCTTCTTCTGTTGGCTTTTGAACACAAGGGCACCTAAAATCACGAGCAAGTCATTCAGGAAGCAGAAGGAAGATCCTGTGGCCACTGCAATGTTTCAAAGAGTTTCAAAGTCATCACTAATTATGGAAAACAAAAACAAAAATATCTGCGGCAGCTCAAAGCACAACATGACAGAGAGAACAAATCCAAAAACCTTAAATCAAGGTAAAAAGGCGAGAACCAGAAACGATCATATTCAACTTGCTGACATTTTCTGAATCTATTTTCGAAGGCGAATCGATCACTTCCTATCCAGAACAATCAGTAGACTATAGCTGGCCAAATTTTCAGAAAGTGAACATTCTCACATCACCAACAACCAGATCAAGAACTCAAACCCTGCCCAGCACACCAAAGCCCCCTCCGCCTCCTCCCCATACTCCTCTCCGAAGGCAATCAATATCCTAAGTTCTACCATCACAGGTTAGTTTGGACTGGATTAGAGCTTTAAATAAATGGGATCATGTAGCACGTGCTCTTTGGTGCTTGGCTTCTTTTGCTCAGCACATTGTTTATGAGTTTCATCCATGTTGTTACATGTAGTGGTAGTTCATTTGCAGAACTACAGCATGCTCCCTTGTGTGACCGTGCAAGCTCCACTGTCCTGTAGATGCACACTTTGTTCTTTCCTGTCCCCAGCCATCACGAATACTGCTGCTGTGGTCATGCCTGTACATCTTTTGGCACACAGCTGTACACATCTCTGTTGGAGCTGAATCGCTAGATCGTACGGTACACATTTGGTCTGTCTCCATGGATACTGCCAAACAGTTTTCTGAAGTAGTTGCACTAATTTACATTCCCAAAGACAGAGAATGAGAGTCCTCGTGATCTAAGCATTTTTTCCAAGTTTTGGCTGGCTTTACATTTTTATCAAGTAATACATATTCAGGGTTTTGAAAAACAAATAATCCCAAAAGGCTTATAATGCAAAAGTGCACCCTCTGCCCTACCCTTAAGTTCTGGTAACCAGAGGCAAAAATGCTCAACTCTTTTAGCCCCTTTTCTCAGCATTTATCTTTGTGTTTCCATACATTTATATTTTATTCCTTGATTTCCTTCTATAAAAAAAATTAAGTTTTAGCACTGTTACACCCTGTGTCTCTACCTTCCCCACATACATTTCCATAATAGAGCTTTACTGTAATATTCATTGTATCAATAGTTATTGCTTAATTTATTACTATATAACTATCACTCACAAAGGAAACCAAGAGTACACTATGATTGCATTTCCTTTCTTAGGCAAAATTTTGTTTTCCCTTAAGTTAGTGATTGCCTTTATTTTTCACCTACTTGGTTTTCTAATTATCACCAGGGAATCTATGCATACTTCATTTTCCTTTTGAAGTTTCGTGGGTGGTTCTGTTTGTTGGTTACTCGGCAAAAGGCTTCTGTCTTCCAGCTCACTGAGGCTCCGGACAGCTGTTGTGCTAGAAAAACCCTTCATTATTCCCCTAGGAGTTCCTTTACTCCTCAGAGTTGGATCCCCTGTCTCCAGAATATTACATTTCCTTTCCTGGGGTTTTCTCTTGTTTGTTGGAGCAAATCAATCAGTAGTTCCCTGGCTGTAAATGTTTTAAAACTTCCACATCTGTATCTTACCTGCACACTTGCTTGACAGTTTGGAGGCATAACTTAGAAAGCGGTCTAGGTCAGAGGCCATGGCTCAGCTTTGAAGACATTGCTCCCTTGACCCCTTGCTTCTGAGTTTTATGCTAAGAAGTAGGATCTTATTGTGATTCCTGATTTTTTTATGTGCGATCCATTTGCTTTTCTCTGGAAACTTTTAGCCTCTTCTCTTTTTATCCTTGGTGTTCTGAAATCCCATGTGTGCCTTGCTGTGTATTTATGTGCAGGGTAAACTGAGTCTTTTCAGTCTAGAGATTCAAGCTCTTCAGTTTTCAATATACATATGATTTTTAAAAAAATTATTTCCTTTTTGTGTCTTATTGGGCCTACTGGGTGGACTCTCTGATTTTCTCATCATTTCTCCCCAGCTATCCATGTCTTTATTTTGTTTGACTTTCTAAGAGATACCTTCAACATGCGCGTCCAACCTGCCAGTGATTTTTTTTTTTCATTTTGGCTTTATTTTTCATTTCCAAGAGCCTTCTGCCCTTCAGTACTTTTTAAAAATGATGTTGCATTTTGTTTTATCAATGAAATATCTTCTCTTTCTGAAAAGTATTAAGTATAGCTTTTTAAATTAAGTTGCCTTCTGTTCACTTCACTATCACTATATTCATCAAGATAATTTCCTCCGAGCATTTGCTTTGATATTTTCCATTTGAGAACAGAAGTTTTCCTCAAGTCTGATCTGATTCCTACACACCCACCGGTATTTAAGAGAGAGGCGATAAAAAGCTGATTGGCAGTTCTCTGTGAGTAGATGGGGCTTCACCAGAAGGTGATGGGTAAAAATTTACCTAATTCACTGGAGGTCTTTTCTCTTGCAGTGGTCAATTACTCCCAAGAAAAATCCTCCCATCTCTGTCTGGGGAGTATATGCCTAGCTGCTTATCTTCTGGAAACAGAGGACAGGAGGGAGATTGGATTGAGAAGTTTCTCCCCTTATTTCATTTTAATGTCTGAAGCCAGCTCTCCGTGACTCCTGATGTCTTCAATCTGGGTCCCCTCTTCCTGAGTTTCTCCAGAGACAAATTTCCTTTCTCCAGATGCTGTAGACAAGAATCCATTGTCTGGTTCTTTGGAGTAGGAAAGGGCGTCTGAGAATAAAACTGTTAACATATGCAGTATTAACTGGATGGTTTTAGGGTTTGTTTTTGTGCTTTTTGTGGGTTTTTTTTCATCACAATCAATAGAAATGGACTCTGGCAGAGTCCTTCTCTTTCTTTTGTTATTTCTGGTATGTAGTTCATTGAATTATTGAGAAGGCTGAAGAACCAGGCTCCAGGCTAATCTTGAATTGCGCCCAAAACCACCTCACAGAAAAGGCCTGACAAGGAAATCTTCCACTGCCCTACTGAGCACTAAAACAGATGATCACTTCTCCTACCACCATCCCACCAATGCCACCAGTTCTATGTAGGAAACTGGCTCTTACAACCACTGGCTGACTGCTTCCACTAAAAGCCTAAGTCCTCTGCCTCAGAACTGACAAAGCACAGACCCTCTTCTCTCAACTTCTGAATTAAAATTGTATGGGTGTCTGATTGGCATCTCCAGGTCACATGACTGTGGACTAGCTCTAGTGGAAGCTGGGAATTAGGGTTCGGATTGAGGAAGCAAGGTTCATACTTTCAGATGTCCCTAAATAAAGAAAAGCTATTCAAAGGATGATGGGCAGGAGGAACTATGAGAGCTATCCTCTACTAAACGGACTCTTCACATCTGCCTTTTGAAGTATCTGTGGGCTCCAATTTTCAAGTCTCTCTAGGATTCTGGGGCAAAAGTTGGCTGGCTTCTTGTTGGAGTGCCACTCTCCGGTTCCATCTGTCTTGCTCTGCCAATCCAGCCGCCATTTGTCCATCTGTTCCCTATCTTCTAAGTATTTGTTGACATCTTTAATCTGGTACTGTTTCCTCTCCTGCGCTCTTTGTCTGTGTAGGTTTATACCTTTTTGATTCTTTTCCCATCACTTTAGTAGGGTTTGGGGAGAAATCCATGCGTGCTATGTTTAATAAGAATTTAAGGTATCTTTTGTATAGCTGGGAAGGAGACTCTATGTACCAAGGATTTACATATTATTTCATGTGCCAGAATAATCTTTTGAAAAATGTAAAATTTCTCAGTGGGCTCAGATATACCAAGACTGCCACCCTCACCTGATGACTCTCTTCCACCTAGGCAGGAAGTCTGGCCTGTATGTCTTTAAGGAATGGACTTCTCTTGCTAAGAATTTTATGTATTTCAGGGGTGAAAAAGAAGAAATTGGCAAGGTAAATACTTTGTTTTCACTAGCTGGTAGAGCTCCAATCTCCTATCCCTATAGCATTTCTTTCTCTAGATTCAATTTGAAAATCTCAGGGAAGAATTCTGATTGGCTGGCTTCAGTCATGCACCCATCACAGTGGTAGCTGGCATAAGGCTCTATGATGGGTCAAGCCTGGCTCATTCTATGCCTGAAGCATGGGTCTTTCCCCACAGGAGGTTGAGGACTCCCAGCAAGGCATTCTGAAGCAACAGTAACCTCATTTGTATACAAAACACTGCTGCACAATGGATATTCCTGGATGTCATGTGACTATGGCAAGATGCAGGCATGGAAAATGAACCTGTAATGGGCCAAATAATGCCCCTAAAACATATGCCATCTTACTCCCTGGAACCTGTGAATGCTACTTTATATGGCATAAAAGGAATGTGCAGAGGTAATTAAGCTAAGGATCCTGAGATGCAAGATTATCCTGGATTATCTGGCTAGGCTTTTAATGCAATAAAAAATGTCCTTACAAAAAGGGAGGCAGAGGGAGATCTGATACACACACAGAACAGAAGAATGTAACGTGACACTGGAGGAAGAGATGGCAGTGTACAGCTACAAGAATCCTGATAGCCATCAGAAGCTGGAAAAGGTAAGGAATGAATTCCCCCCTTGAGCCCCTAGAGAGTGTTGGCCTTGGTTTTAGACTAGTAAAATGTATGGAGACTACTGCCCAGCAGAACAATGAAGGAATACATTTCTCATTTTAAGAAACCAAGAATGTGTGAATGTGTTACAGTAACAATTGGAAACTAATGCAGATTTTTGTATCTGCTGTAATAAATTCCTAAAAGTGTGGAAGTGGCTTTGGAAATAGCTAATGGGTGGAGGCTTGGAGGATTTTGAGATCCACGAAATAAAATCCAAAGATGGCCTTAAACACACAATTGAAAAATGTGAACATTAAAGGCACTGCTGGTGAGGTCTCAGAAAGAAGTGAGACATATGTTACCGGAAATGGGAGGAAAGGCAGCCCTGGTTCCATGGTGGCGAATGCGAAACTGAATTGTGTCCTACAATTATGTGGAAAGCAGAACTTGTAAATTATGAACTTGGACATTTAGCGGAAGAGCTCTCCAAGCAAAGTAGTGAAGGTACAGTCTGGTTTCCTCTTGCCATATAAAATAGAATGTGAAAGCAAAGAGATAAAATGAAAGAAGAACCATCAAGCAAAAAATGAATTAGGACTTGATGACTTGGGAAATTAACATCCTATCCGTACTACAAAAGTTGCCAAAATTAGGAAATAGGATACTCACTGTCAGGATATCATGTTCTGAAGAGAAGGCCAAGAATGTCGTTGGACAACCTTTGGTTAGTGCCCAGAAGATTAGGCATGTGACTCATAGGTCCCCTCGGTGGTCTCAGCAAAAGCCTGAAATAAAGATGGGATTGTCCAGGAAATATGTGGAGGATCCTGTTATCTAATGGCACGGTGGCTTATGACATGCACAGGAGAGCCACAAGATTTCTGAGAATGTTCTATGAGCAGAAACACTGTCAGTTTGGAATGAAAGGGACAGAGATGGGACAAAATGAAGGAAAGCTATAGGACTCTCAAAATTCTACAGGCAAGAAACAGGCTCATAAAACTATTCAGTTGCAACATAGACTACTTCAAAAACTAAAATAAAATAAAGAATGATTCCCAGGGTAGAGCCCTGAGCTGAGAGGGTAGAGCCACAAGCCACAGAGGATTATTTCCAGGCCTTGAAACCTAATGGAATTTTTCTCGCTGGATTTTGAAATTGTGTAGGATCAATGACTCCTTTCTTCCTTTCATTTTCGCCTTTTTGGAATAGAAATATCTATGACCATTATCCCATGCCTGTCCTGTCACTGTATTTTGGCAGCAATCAACATATTCTCGAATTTCACAGTTCCGCAGATAGAGAGGAAATTTTCCTCATGATGAATCATGCCAGAAGTTCCACTTATACCTGATTTATATGATTTAGATGATAGGATTTGAGACTTGAGCCGATGATATTTAAATGAGGTTTTGGACCCAAATTGATGTTGTGATAGGTTGAGAATTAGGGCGATGATGAGATGGGGGTGAATGCATTCTACATGTGGGATGGATATGAATCTTTGAAGGTCAAAGAGTACACTGTGATAGGCTGAATAATAACCTCCTCCTGCAAAAAAATATATCCCCATTCTAAGCCCTAGAACCTGTGAATGTTACCTTATATTGCAATGGACTTTGCAGATGTGATAAGTTAAGGACCCTGACATGGACAGATTGTCCTGGATGAACAAAGTGGGCTCTAAATGCAAACCTAAATCTCCTTATAAAAGGGAATCAGAGGAAGGTTTGACCACAGAGGAGAAGATAACATCAAGACAGATCAGAAAAAGAGATTTAAAGATGTTACCCTGCTGGCCTTGAAGATGGAGGAAGGGGCCATAAGCCAAGGAATCCAATGAATGCAACTCTAAAACCTAGAACAGGCAAGGAAATGGATTCTTCTTGAGAGCCTTCAGAGGGAGGGTGCCCCTACTGTCACCTTGAGGTAGCCCCATAAGAGTTAGTTCATCCAAAACATTATTGTAAGTTGAAAGAGAGGTACTGGGTACTGCAAACATAGCTTACCTGGACTTCGATTTTTTAAATGCGGGACAATGACACCCCCTGGAATTCACATATTGGAACATGAAGGCTGGAGAATTTGGCTAATAGAATCCTGAGTTCTTGGAAAAGGGTTGATTTATTTTCTTCATCTAAGGCCAGGAATTTCAACCACCAAGGCAAGCTCAGCCACTCATTTCTCCAAACTAAATGTGCTTAGCTACAAAGGACTAGACACAACATGTCACATTTACCAGGCATGATAAAGTGAGATCTAAAAGAAATTTGCTTTGGGAAATTAAACCCATTTGAATGACACTCTTACTCTTCTAAACATTGGCAGAATAACTCTTGAGAATTTTTTCGAAAGACAATTCACCAGCCAAATAAGCAACAACTCTGATTTCTATCAGACTTGTTAGAAGGAGCAACTTGGATGCAGTCACTGCAACAGGTTACCTGCACAGAGTCAGCACTCTATTAGCTCTGTTAAACAAATGAACAATTCACTAATTCAAACTAAGCCTTTGATGGGGCTCCAAAATGGTGTCCCCCAGCATAATTTCCTACCTTACCCACAAGGCCCAGCTCTCAAAGTATTTAGGGTATTTTCCGAAAACAAAATCTACCCTCAAAGGACCAAGATTTGCCAACATCAAAAAAGATCTCAAATATTTACATATATTACGCAGAAGGCCATTCCAAAAGAGGAGTTTCAGGAGTGTTCCAGGCAGTGGTTAAGTCACTCCAGTGAGACTGATTGTGAGGAAAAATGTGCTCACTTTTCTGTACTGAGAAGCAGGAGACTGGCAGAAAGGACTTGGAGACAGACTGACCAGGGTTAGGATCCAGCATCATCACCCACCTGCTGCGTGACCTTAGGCAAGTCATTTACCTTCTCTGTGCCTGTTTCCTCTTCCACAAAATAAACATAATATCTTGGGTGACCATATAATTTATAGTTCACCCTGGGGTACTGTAGAAGGTGCAAAGGGGTGCTTTTAATACTTTTATTAGGACAACAAGCAAACCAGAATGCCTGGTCATTCTAACACCCCACTCCTTGATTTTTTGGGAGGCTTGAATAATATAATGGGTTCACAGAGTGTGGTCACATGGTAGTCCTATAAGGTTTTACCAGGTTTAAAACAAAACAAAAAGGGCATTCAGTTGTTGGGGCTGTTTGCCCCAATGGGTCTTGTTTTCAAATGCCATTTATTTACAGATCTATGTGGGTTAGGCACCTCGCTGGGTCTTTATGATAAATGGGTGTGCATTTTATACTCACTGCTTGGCAGTGCTCCTGACACGGCCCTTCCCCCTCCATCTGCAGGGTACCACCACAGGGCGGCAGGTCCCTCTCTCAGCCTTGCCAGGAAGCAGGCAGCACACGGCCCATTCATCATGTGCCCACCATGTGCGCAACTGTAACAGACTCAACACGGACACTTTGCTCTCAAGTGGCTGAACTTTCTCAAGAGAAGTCAATTAAACGCCAGCAATATCTGCACACCCAGCAGGATACAGACACTTGTATGTCCACATTTCGCCCTCGGGTGATAGAAGTTTCTTTGGAGAAAAAAAAAAGCTACTAACAATCCCAGTCATGTATAAGCATTTACACCTTTTTGGGCTAGTTCCTACTTTGGGAGCAAATATATGACTACCTAACACGAAACCAGTTTTCTCTGATGAGATCCTATGCCTGGTTAACCATCTGACTACCAAGGCTTCCCTGAAAAATTACAGCAGTAACACCAATTCCAACATGCTGTAAAGATGCCAGTCCAGATGCGGGCAGCAGCCTGCCTGGACTTCAGCCCTGCCACATCCTAGCTGTGTGAGCTTGGGCAGGGACCTGCACCTCTCCATGCCTCAGCTTCCTCATCTGTTAAATGGGAGTAAAAATAGTATCTATCAGAGTTGTTAGAAGGAGCAGATGAGTTAAATAAGTCACTTGCACAGAGTTGGCACTATATTAGTTTTGTGAAGTTTTGTTTTTATTTTATGATAAAACAGTAACATTACTATTACATGAGCTCTGGTTTCCTAGGTCATTAACGCAAACTAAGCACTTCTTTAAGTTCTGTTTGGCTTTCCTGACTCCAAACACATCATCCCCACAACTATTCTCCAATTCTCTGACACAAACCAGGTACCCTACGATTCATTTCAGCTCTGACAGCAACTACCCAGAGATAGCACAGACCCCATAGGTTAAGGGCTCAGTCCCACAAAAATACTCCCCACTTCAGACACCAGCTTCAGAATGGGTCCCCAGACCACCCCCATCTAATGACAACTTCAGGATTCCCAGGCCCAGGACACTCCCTTAGGTTCAATAATTTTTTAGAATAACTCGTAAGACTCAGGAAAGTGCTCTATTTACTATAACAGTTTATTATAAAGCATGCAAATGAACAGCCAGGTGAAAAGGTACAGAGGGCACGGTCTGGAAGGGCTCTGAGTGCAGGAGCCCCTGTCCCCGTGGAATTGGGGTGCACCACTCTCCCGGCACATGGATGTGTCCACCAGCTTTTAGAAGCCCCCTCACTTCTCATCATTCCATGCTGTGCTTTAAACCAAGGTCTCATTGTGCAGGCATGATTATTAGCTAGATCACTGGCCTTTCTTAATTGGACACAATCTTCAATCCCTCTCTCCCACCAGGTTCGTCCATGAGTACGTGAAAACTCCTTGACAAGACTCTGTACAATGTTTGGGGGTTACTTTTAAGGAGCAGGCACTGGGTGAGCAACCAACGAGGAGAGCCAGGACACATGGGAGCTGTGACTTCGTTTGGCCCCGCGGCAGCTGCATGTCGGGCTAAGATAAAATCCCACCCCAGATCTGATTTCCGAAGACAACCAAGACATACGTGAATAATTCAGTTGTATTCACATTCAAGTCAAGCCCTCTGAATTCATGACTTATTACACCCAGACAATCAGTCTGTCTGTAGAGATAGCATCTGAGTGTGGGATCTGAATGGCCAAGTCCTATTTTAATTACTATAGGACCACAAGTGGACTTGCCCAGTTAATCATTAGAGCAGCCATAGAAATCTTCGCCCAGGTAAATCCATCCAGTTTAATACCATAACCCATAACAGGAAATAATAAAAAAGCTGCTCCAGATGGAACAACAGAACGGTGAGAGGCTTATTAGTACCCTGACATCCAAGAGTGAACAAGAGACTGGAAACTGCCTGTGCTGACAGATCAGTTAGGGACAGAAAGAGCTGCTCACTTAACTGGATCATTTTGGAGTCTCGGCTCATCAAAAGGTGCTAAAATAAATAGTCGCCTGGAGAAATATGTGAGGACTGCAAAAGTAAACTCTGGTGATGTTTTTCTCAGGTTCCATTTTATCTTGATGTAGCAGCCACCATCATGAAGCAAACATTTTTAACATTCACTTGCATCTTGAGCCAAGCCAGCCACCATCATTAGGCAAACATTAGATTTGGGATGCGTGTCAATACAAAAATGATCTGCTCAGTTGATTGCCACACTGACGGAGAACAACTCTGGGCCAGCTTGAGTCTACGAGAGTCAGCTTGTCCTATCCTCACCTCACCCTGCCTGTCCCCCCAAATCCCCTGTCCATCAGGGGAAATTCTCAGTTCCTCCGGGTCTCTCTCCTTCTCCCCAATGGCTGTTATGGCAGAAATGTAGGATCTCACCCCCCTTTGCTTCTTTTCTCTTACAACTCTGCCAGAAGAGGACTCTACCTCCAATGAGCTCAGTTATCTTTCTTAGGGGGACAAATCTAACCAAGCAAACACTTTCCGGGCTATGTCATATTGACCAGTGTAAAGTTATAGTTTTTTATGGACTAGTCCAAGGTGAAACACTTTTAGCATCTGAATTGTAATTATGTGTAGCCTTTTGCTTCTGTCTCTAAGATTATCCCAGAACTATGCTGCGTAGGAGAACTCTCACACAGAAATTGGCATTTTTGTATCATATTTTCCATCCCAAACCCTAAGCCACACATTCACATCAAGACTTAAGAAATCTCCTATACACTCACTTCTGTGCTGATGACGGTGCTCACAGTGGGCAATGGAAAGAGTAGATTTTGCTCCTAGAGTACAGTGTCCTAGTTATGGGTCTAGATCCCAAGGAAAACTCTCCAAAGCTGTTGGCTGACCTTCATGCAACAGAGAGGCCAGATCTGTGTTGTTGGGCTGTAGAAGTCTGGCCACCAGTCATTTACAGGGAATTTCTGTTAAATTTTTAAGGCTCTGTTGTAATGGAAAATGGCCACAAATCCTTAACACTCCTTGTATGAAAAGGTAGGTCCCTTACTTTGAGATCAGCATGCTAAGTGAAATACTTCAGAGAAAGACAAATACCATATGACCTCACTTACATGTGGAATCTGAAAAAAAAAACAAATTCACAGAAGCAGAGAACAGATTGGCGGTTGCCAGAGGCAAGGGATGCAGGTGGGTAAAATGGGTGAAGGGGGTCAAAAGGTACAAACTTTCAGCTGTAATATAAACAAAGCCTGGGGAGGTAAACATATGGCATTAGACAAGTGACTACAGTTAATAATTCTGAATCGTATACTTGAAATCTGCTAAGAGAATCAATCTTCAAAGTTTCCATCACACACAAAAAAATGTAAAGTAACTATGGGTGGTGATGGATGTTAAGTAAACTTGTGATGCGCGTTTTACAATATATACAAATATCAAATCATTATGTTGTGTACCTGAAACTAACATAATGTTATATGTCAATTATATCTCAATGAGGAAGGAAGGAAGAGGGGGTGTCTACATATGCTCCCCTTGAGGAAAGAGGACTGGCTTCTGACCAACAGAACTGGGCAGGAGGGATGCCATCCCTGGAGTAGCTTCTGGGCCTCAGCTTTAAGAAGACTGGCAGCCTCTACCCTGCTCTCTTTGAAGCCAGTAGTCAAGAAGTGCAAATACTCTGAGACCATCTCTCTGTGAGAGGCGCAAGCCATTACAGAGAGGATCTGAGGACAAGACGCCCTACAGAGAAGACACAGTCCAGACAGCATCAGAGCGACACAGGTGAGTGAGGAGCCCTCCAAAGGCAGGTTCGCCAGCCCAGCTGCCCTCGCTGGTGATGCCAAGTGGCTCAAAACAAACTGCCCTGCTGAGCCCTTCCCAAGTCCCTAAAACTGACCAAACTACCAGCAAAATAAATAGATCATTTAAAGCCACTAAATTTGAGGACAGTTAGTTATACAGCAACAGATCATTGAAACAGTATTCATTTACCAAAAATGCTTAAGTTCAACACGACGAGCTTGTTCCCACCTCAGGGCCTTTGCACTGGCTGTTCCTTTTTCCCAGAATGTTCTTCTAGGCAGTTGCTCTAGCAGGTCCTTCTAATCATTCAGGTTGTACATCAGATACCTCCAGCTTAAAAAGGCCTTCTCTGACCACCCTCTCTCTGAAGTGTGTGCCCCTAACATGCACAGTTAAGTCCCCCTTTATCCCATCACCCAACTGAAATTCTCTTATTTGTTCATTTTTTACTAGCTGATAATGGACCTCCTTACTCCCTTAAGCATCTGGAGCTCTGAGCTAAGGATAAGGACTTCTCTATTTGTGGCCTTATTTCAATCATCCAGTATAGTACATGGTACACACAAGATACTCAAGAAATATTTGTCAACCAAACATGTCTTAAAAAAACAAAAAAAGCATAAGCACAATTTACCAGAACATTTGAGGAAGTAATATGGATCTTCAAGAAGAAAAAGCTGTAGATTGTGATAAAATTATGTTGTAATAAAGCAAATAAATGCTTTTATCCCCCACCTCTCTGGTTCTTGTGGTTATGTTTCTAAATTAAGAAGCTACTGGAATGTTTTTAAAGTTTCCTTCCCGATTCTCCAGAGTAAGACCCTGGACATTAAAATATCATTTACAGCAGACATTACTCCATTATCAAGCAATGCTTTCCTCTTAAATGCAACCCAATTTTCTCATCTCAAGACTTCAATTTAAAAGGTACAACTAAGGTAATGTTTTGTTAAGCGGAAACCCTAAATCAAAGCTATTACCACAGTGCCACCTGGTGGCTCATGCCAATTCTGCACATAGTTTCCTTGTGCTGTAGAGTGGAAAGGAAGATAGAAAGCAAATCTTGAACTTGAGGTTAAAAAGTGTTTGACGTATGTCATCTTATTTGAAACGCAACGATTCTGAAGTAGGTGATGTTATTGCCATGCTATGGAGGCTGAGACAGGAGAAAGGACTGTAACAAACATTTATTGATACACAAAACGGGTTGCATTAGACAAGGTCTCTTCAATAGTTTTTCTCATTCAATACTTGAAATAATTGCAGGATATCGATACTACTGTCATTTTTGTGTATAAGCAGACTTGTGCATAATGATGCTAAATGCTTTGCCGAACATCCAGGAAATGGATATTTGGACCCAAGAATGCTGGCCTCTGAGCCAGTTTTCACTGTAGTATATGGTAGGGTTAAAACATCTTCAAGTTGGCTGAGCTTGTAAATTTTAGAGCCAAAATTCAAGCCCTCAACTTCTAGCTTCAAAGTTAACTCATTCAACATTTACTGAGCTCCTGCTGTGTGCCAGAGATTGTGCTGGATGCTGAGGACACTCCAGTGAACCAAATCTATCACTGTGCTCTCTCTACAGCCCCAGAAAGCCAGGCATTGCCATTTCTTTCAAAATGTGGGCAACTTTAATATCCACTGGGCTCTAGTCAACTCCAGCTATGTTCATTCATTCATCCAACGAGCAGTTGCTAACACCCACCAAAAATGTCACTGTGGGTAGAAGCAGAAGTGGTCCCTGCTATCACATAGCTGATAAGCCTACTTGGGGAGACAGATATTAATAAAATAATCACAATAGAATGCAAGATACCCATACTGTTAAGTACTATATAGGAGAGATGTGTACATAAGAGCATATAGTGGGGAGACCAGTCAGGGGGTAAAGACGCAATGATGAAGCCAATAGGAGAAGTAGGAGTTATGGTAACAAAGGGTAAAGGAAAGAATTCCAGGTAGAGCAAACTGCACGTGCAAAGGTACTGAGACACTTCAGGGAGATGCAATGTGTATGATTCCAAACCCAAAAATCCTTTCCACGGGGCTTCTGTCTCACTTTGGAAAATAGAAGTACATTCTCAGCCCATGCTAGAAACCTAAGAAAATGGAAACCCCCAACACTTTGTAACTATGAACTTATAAGAGTTTCAAATTTGTGTAGTACTTAAAATTTCTGAGCTCTTTTACAGTCCTATTGTGTTTACTCTTCCCCAAAGCAAAATGTGTGGTTATTCTTGCATTCTAGAGACAGGGAGGACCAGAAAGGCTGAGGGCCTTGTCCACATTAGCAGTTCACCCACATAAAACTTACTCAATCCCAATTCACTTGTCTCTCACCATGCTTCCTCATACTAAATTACAGTTTAACTTAGTTCCTGTTACTACTAACTTACCACATTGCAGACAGCAAGTAATCACTTGACATCTACAACAAAATTAACTGGTTTTCATATTATTAGTAGTCTTAGCTTTCTGGGCAACAATTTTGCTGGACTTGGTTCATTGGCCAAAAACACTTTGGTTAATATTCTGGTCTTAAGAAGATACCAGTCTTGTGTTTTCTTGTCTCAACTGAAGAATTCAATCAACGTATCAATTAAAGTTAGTTTCATTATTTTTTCCCCACTGAATTAATTGCTCAACTCCTTAATGGATTTTTATCAAACTGTCCAGTTAAACGAATTGGAAAGATATAACAGGATAATTCAATAAATTTTGTACTTAGAAGGAGAATGTGGACTTGGAGGGAGTAAAAACTGCCATTTGCTGTTCCATAGGTGAAATTTAAACCAGTGGGGAATTGCGTTCTCTAAAAGAGCTACCAGAAGAAAAGCAAACCCTGCCATTCATTCATTCATGCACTCTTTCAGTCATTCAGTTAACATTAATATTGTCTCTACTAAGTGCCAAATAGAATGGTACAGAAATTATGAAGAGGAAGGTACAATACAAGACTATACCAGCTATCAGTCTATTGCCTTTCTCTCCAAATCCATTTTTCATTGCTGGCTCTGAAAATATTTTTCTGAACTTGGCATGATGCTGAATTGTCAGCAGAGGGCGCTAGAGAGACACTGCAGGGCGAAGGGGCTTCTTGTTCTGTCCCCAGGCTTTTCCATTTGCTGCTTCTGGTTCTTACCAACAGCTGTTGCCAGCAGAGCGTTGGGGAGATGGCCAGTGGCACTCACCCCCATGGAGTTCAGCGACACTCCCAAGAGGGGTTTCCGGTGAGTCTCAAGCACCCAGCCACCAGCTCCCAGGCTCAGTCCACCAAGCACCCTGAAGGGGTATTTCCTGCCCGTTTGGTCTCCGCCTCAGCTCCAGGTATTTCCTGGTTGCCTACCAACTGCAGACTAGCGGTGGCCCAGGGCAAGCAGAGAAGCCCCCGCCGGACGGACTGCAGCCAGGCCCTCTCGAGCACAGGGTGAACCCCAGCTTGGGAAGGGGGCGGGCCCCGTCCTTCACACCGTCCAATGGAGTCAGGAAAAAACACACATACTGTTAAGTAGAGAAGAGGAATCCGAAGATTTTTAAAAGCATAGCTAGGTATGAAAAACTTCTTCATTGATGAACAGGGACACACATTCGCACTCCACCTGCAAATCTACACTAAGAACAGAAGATGGGAAGGGCAGTAAGGGCAGCATGAGATGGTAACTCACTCACCTACAGACATACCCTGTTCCATTGTGCTCGGCAGATACGGCATTTTGTACAGATGGAAGGCCTGTGGCTACCCCTGCGTCAAGCAAGTCTTATTAGGGCCATGTTTCCAACTCTTCTGGGCCAACACAAACGGCACCCATATGAGGCAGTGACCGTAAGGGATGCATGCTGGGTGTATTCTCTCATGGTTCCACCGCCCCACTGCTCCCCCATCTCTCTCCCTTGCCTTGGGCCTCCCTGGTCCCTGAGATTCAACAATATTAGAATGAGGCCAATTAATAACCTGACAACAACCTCTAAATGCTCAAACTGCACATCTCTCATTTTAAATCAAAAGCCAGAAAATGATTGAGCTTAGGAAGGCAACTCAAAGGCTGAAACAGGCTGAAAGCTGGGCCAAACACAAACTTCCTTTGGGAATGCTTTTAATGGAAGGAAATTAAAAGTGATACTACAGTTAATACATGGATGAGAAGAAAATGAAACAGCCTTATTGCTGATCTGGAGAAAGTTTTAGTGGTCTGGACAGACGATCAAACCAGCCACAGCATTCCCTTAACTCAATGCCTAATCTAGAGCAAGGCCCTAACTCACCTCAATTCTATGAAGGCTGAAAGATGTGAGGAGGCTGCAGAAGGAAAGTTTGAAGGCAGCAGAGGTTGGCTGGTGAGGTTTAAGGGGAAATGCCATCTGCATAACAAAGTGTGAGGTGAGGCCGCACTTGCAGACAGAGAAGCTGCAGCAAGTTATCCAAAAGCTCTAGCTAAGATCATTAATGAAGGTGGCTACACTAACAACAGATTTTCAATGTACACAAAAGATTGGAAGAAGATCCCAGCCAGGACTTTCATAGCTGGAGAGGAGAAGTCAATGCTGGCTTCAAAGCTTCAAAAGATAGGCTGACTCTTGTCAGGGGCTAGTGCAGCTGGGGACTTTCATTTGAAGCCAATATTCACTCACAATTCTGAAAATCCTAGAGCCCATAAGAATTATGCTAAATCTGCTCTGCCTGTGCTCCGTAAATAGAACAAAATCTGAATGACAGTACATCTGTTTATAACATGGTTGCTAAATATTCTAAGGCCACTGTTGAGACCTACTGCTCAGAAAAAAGATTCCTCTCCAAATATGACTGCTCACTGACAGTACCCCTGATCCCCCAGGAACTCTGATGGAGATGTGCAATGAGATTAATGTTGTTTTCACACCTGCTAACACAACATCCACTCTGCAGCCCCCGGATGAAGGGGTCACTTCAACTTTCAAGTCTTACTATTTAAGAAATCCATTTCATACAGCTCTAGCTCCATGGACAGTGATTCCTCTGATGGATCTGGGCAAGGTAAATTTGAACACCTTCTAGGAAGGATTTATTATTCTAGGTGGCATTAAGAACATTCCTGGTTCATTGGAAAAGTTCATGATTCATTTCATGAACAAGAATTTGTGAAAAGTCATGGATGACTTTGAGGGCCGCAAGGCTTCAGTGGAGGAAGTCACTGCAGATGTGTGGGAAACATCAAAAGAAGTAGAATTAGAAGAGGAGCCTGAAGGTGTGACATCATGATAAGACTTCAACAGATGAGGAGTCATTCCTTATAGATGAGCAAAGAAAGTGGTTTCTTGAAATGGCATCTACTCCTGGTGAGGATTACCAAAATGATTTAGGATATTTAACAAAGGATTTAGAATATTACAAAAATTTAATTGATAATGCAGTGACTTGACAGGATTGATTACGGTTTTGCAAGTTTTGCTGTGAGTAAAATGCTGTCAAACACATCACATACTACAGAGAAATCATGTGTGACAGAAGAGCCCATCGATGGGGCAGCCTTCACTGCTGCCTAACTTTAAGGAGTTGCCTCAGCCACCCCAACCTTCAGCAACCACCACCCTGATCAGTCAGTAGCCATCAACACTGAGGAGGACCCTCCACCAGCACAAAGATTATGACTCAATGAAAGCTCAGATGATGGTGAGCATTTTTAGCAAGAAAGTACTTTTAATTAAGGCATGTACACAGTTTTTTTAGACACAATGCTGTTGCACACTTAATAGACTACAGAATAGTGAAAACATAACTTTTATATGCAGGGGGAACCAAAAAATATTTTTGACTCACCTTATTGTGACATTCCCTTTATTGGTCTGGAACCAAACCCACTTATCTCTGAGGCATGCCTGCACTCATTAACAAAGAGAATCTAAACACGAAATACTAGGAAATAATACAGTCAAGAAATATAAAGTGCAATTTAAACTACCTCCTATTAGAGAAGGTTCTAATCCAATGGCACCTCCAGCAGGAGGAAAATGCGAGTCACTTGGGGATTTTCTGAAGCATATAGCTTCTGGAGCCCCCAGCCTGTGATGATTAAATCAGAGTCTCTCTAGGAGGCAGTTGAGTCCAATTATTTTATAGACAAGGCCAGTGCTGGCCTGCAAGATGATTCTGTGAAAATTAGAAAAGGCACTCCCCTCTGCACACATGACTTGGCAGGTGGACAATTTGGGTTTCAGGCCCCTCCCACTCCCTCTGCCAAGTTCGCTTGTGCAGTGCACGACCCACATAACTATACATGGGAGCTCTCACTGCAAAATAAAGTAATTGAGGCCCACCGGATTCAATTTCATTGCTCTGTTAATTCAGTCTCTGGCCCATTCATTCACTCAACCATCACTTATTGAGCCCTTGATAGATGTCAAGCTCTGTGGAAATAAGATGAATAAGACATGGTCCTACCCTCGGGGAATATGCAGTCCATCTCAAAGAAAAGGCTTGCTTCTGCAGTTGCATCTGACCTTCCAACAAAGTGAAGAGGGAGGTATTAGTATTATTAGCCCTGTTACAATACTGGACAGTATTGTTTATCAGGCAACATCTATCACAGGCTGGGAAACAGAGGGTGGGAGACATGTCCAAAATCACGCACAGAACCCAGCCAGGCCTGAGATAGAACCAGAGGCCAGGCCCTCAAATCCCAGCAGAGGGCTTGATCCTCAATACAACGTTGCTGCTCTAGGAAACCACACTGCTGCCCTGGACCCCAGCCTCACCTGCAGCCACAATTGGGGCTGTCAGGAGTCACTTTCTTCCCTGTCCTCGTGTGCTTGGGCTTTCTTCCTGATTAGGGATCCCTGTGAGCTGGGCATCAGGGAATACAGATGCCCATGGAGTCCCAGGGACTGCATTTGAGAATGAATGAGGAATTGCAGGGGAAGGTGGGAAGCTATGAAGGTGGTAAATGTGTGTCCTGTTCCTGCAGAATGTGTCCAGTGTTAATCTCTCCCCTAACAAAGACGTGTGTTTCTTTATAGCACTAATCGCTAGATGACACAAATGCTCATTGGTGGATTTGTTTCCACCACTAAAATGTCAGCTCTTGGAGGATTCAGATTTGCCTGTCTTGTTTCTTTCCATAATCCCAGGAGGAGGACAGCGTCCCACTCATACGAAACACTGGCTGAATAAAAGAATTAAGGAATGAAGGAATGAACATGTTTTATAAAGCTCATTTAGCCAAGCCAACCAAACCTTTATCTGCCTTCAGAAGAAAAGCTAAAAGCAACACGGTTTTGTACATTTCAACAAAAAGCCTGTAAGACCCTCTGTCTTTAATAATGCAAACTCTTATTTGTCAGGCAACTTGAGCATTTCCTTTCCAAATGTGTACTTTTCTGGCTAAGACATTTTTTGCTTCATTGTCAGGAAAGGAATTTTCTTATAGTAGCACTAGCCAGTTTACGGTCTGTTTCTTTTTATGTGGATGGTTAAAAAAAAAAAAATTCATCTTATCATTATGTGTCACTCCAGTGGTCTGGAATAAACTGTGCAAGTCAAATGTGGACAGTATGAACAGCATCCTAGTGACGCATCAGAGTCACAAAATACTAGAGCTGGGGGAAACCTTATCAGGCATGTGACAAGTCAGTGTCTTATTCTTAAACATGCAAGGAACCAGCCGAGACTGGCTAAGGGAATCACTGAAAACGACGTGGCAAGCCGGTGTCAGGGCTGGGACCAGCCCTCGGCTCTCACTCGGAGCTCATTTCTTCTGTTGCGGTGTTCAAAAGCAGAATCACAGCATCAGGCATCTGTGACACCAACCCGCAGAAGCACACTTCCTGGGACCGTGAGGAAGGAGAAATGTGGCTCTAATTCAGCGGTGGCTCTAATGTGACTCTAATCTCCTTCTGTCCCTCATCTCACCACCCAATTCTGGGATGGACAGGGTGACTGGAAACTGAGTATATCAGGTGGACTCTGTTGCATAACAAACCGCACCAAAACTTGGTGGCTTAAAACAATGACCATTAATTAACACAGAGCATGGTTTCATGGGCTGGCAACTTGGGCTGGGCTCAGCTGGCAGACTCATCTGGTTTCCCTCATGCATCAGCAGCCAGTTGCCTGTTACAGGAAGCTCCATTTCCAGAGAGGGTTGACATTTGGCTGTAGTGATGGGAGAAATTGGGCCGCATGTCTGTTACCCTCTGGCAAGCTGGCTGGGCTTGAAAACACAGCACTGGCAGGGGTCTGTCTGAGAAAGGGAAAAAGAATGTAGGGTTTCCTGAAGTCTAGGCTGGAACTGGCACACCACGCCTTCCACGGGGTTCTACTAATGCGGCAGACCGCAGAGCCTGAGTAAGCAAAGAAACAGACTCCACCTCTTAATGGGAGGAGCTTAAGTCCCATTGCAAAGGCATGGAAACAGGGCAGGAAAGAGCCTGTGAGCATTTTTGCAGTCTTCCACATCTGTCAAACAGGTGACCATGCCCGTCCCCTACAGCCCTAGCATCTAGCACGTCCATTTCTGCAGCACTTTCTTCACAGCTAACTTGTGCAGACGTTCATCTGCATCTTTATTAGGTACAAGCTCACATGGATATTAAGAGGCCATGCCATTTTGGAGAGGGTCGCTAACCTAACGGGGGAAGTTGGGCATACAGAGCTACCTTAAATAGTTATGCTGCAAACAGGAAGTCCATACAGTAGTTAAGTGTGTGGGTCCTGGAGTCAGCCTGCCTGGGTTTGAATCTTGGAGTGCCCATTTACCAGCTGTGTGACCCCACACAAATTACTTAACCTCTCCAGACCTCAGTTCCCCTGTTTGCAAAATGAGATGATCACAACAGTATTGTTTCACTGGACTGCCGTGAAGACCAGGTGAAATAAGGTGCAGGCTTCACATACAGGAGTGGGTAAATAAACATCCATGACCATTGGATTACCTACTCTCACAGCAAGAGAATGAGAGGCAAGCTTCCCTCCCATGCCCTCAGCACTTGTGTCCTCGAGGTCTGGGCAAGATTGTCCACAAAAAGGAGAGGCCCCAGGGGGAGAAGGAGGGGGCAGGGCCCAGTGCCGAGCAGTCAGATACGGCAATAGGGAGGACGGGAGAGAAGCCAGAACCTGGCCTTGCTCCCTTGCTGCACTGTTGGAAGAGGCAGGACAATGCAAGAAGATGTAAGTGGAGACACAGGGGCTCAACCCTCAGCTCTGCGGCAGCCAGAGCCTCAGAAAAGGTCCCAGGAGAAAGCAGCCCCCAAGAGGCCCGCGGGATCACGACAGCCAGAAGCAAGAGCAGAGGCGGGCCTTCCCACATCTTCCATAATCTGGAATTCACTGTCCCTCAGACAGAAAACTTTTATTTGGGAATCATCTCCACCGACTTCTTGGGTTGATGTGATGGTTGAAAGGGTTGATGTCCAGAAGGAGCTTGGCACTCCTGTCCTCGGTGCCTCAGAACTTCCCAACAAATGGCAGGTACTATTATTAATAGTTAATTTATATTTAAGGTTACTACTGTTAATATTAGGTCATTATTAACATCCACAGCTCTCTCAATTCCCTCCCTTCTCACCTCACCCCCACCCCTTTTGTGAACATTAGTCCCCTCATGTCCTCGTGTTTGGCACATATAGGCGCATCTCAGGTACGGAGAGGTCAGATAAGATCGACTCTTAGCCCCTTGTACATTCATTTCCTTACTTACGAAACAGATGATACATTGTCACAAGGGCTGATCATGCAATACGGGAGTGCCTAGCCCAGCACTTGTTCATCCTGACGGTCCTTTTCTAATAATTTCGGTTCACCCACCAGGTAACACATTGTATCCCTCTTTTTCACTCTCAGGCAAGCACCCCCCACCGTGGGCAATGTCTCTGTGACACCCTTTTGCCCATCCCTTATAAAAATAAGCCATGCTCGATCACCCAATGGAACCCAAGCCTCCCACCCAACCTACTGCAAGGCCAGCAGCGTCCGGGCCAGCCGTGGGCGAGAGCGCAGGGCGGGCAGTGCTGAGGTCTATGGGGCCAGCCAGGAAGCAGTTCCAGGAGTCACCAGGCGGTGCCCTGAGCGGGCCGGGAGTCACCTGGGAAGGTGGGCACCCAAGGAAAAGAAAACCGACCCACTCACTGGGAAACAACCTTTCTCTGGCAAATCCCAGGTTGATCGGCTCCTTAATTTTGCCAGCAGCATCCTTCCAGGCCCCCAGCAGTTTTCAAAGCCCTTGAAGGCATGCTAAGCCTTCCTTTGCTTACTGGCAGCTAAGAGGACTTGCCCCAATTTTCTCATCACAGTGTGATTTTCCTTTACCCCAGCTCTGATTTTTGTTTTCCAGGCTTGATCATGAGCTAATGCCACCTCCCAGGCCTGCACTAACCCACTCCTTAAGCCTCCTCCCCGCTAAGGAGCTGGCCCTCGCCCTGGAGGACCATGGTTATAAACCAGCAGTGGCCTCTGCCAAGGACCGAGCAGCTTTTCACAAGAAAATTAAGGTGCAACGTTCTTTTTCAAAATGAGAAATTTCTCATTAACAAACAGCACACCCTACATTTTAATTTTCACTCTTAATTGTGAATTGTTCTTGTGAATTTCTAAATAAAATGAAGTACAGTGGATCACAGGACATAGAATCCCTCCTTCTCAGTCCTGTATTCCATTTGTTATTAAAATATCAGGTTTTCCCTCAAGGTTATGAGGCCACAGAACCCACTAGGTTAAGCTGGCATGAGACCCTGACATCTCCTAGATTCAGTTCCTGGAATTTACATGTATGTTTATGAAGGATAATTAAATACTTTAACATAGTCTGCTTTCTACATGCAAGGTGCTGCTCTAAAATGGTTTATGAGCACTAATTCCTGTCCTTATAATAACCCTAGGAGATAGGTATTATTATGAGTAGTCACCTTTTGCAGAAGAGGAAAGCAGAGCACAGAGGTGGAGCTACTTGTCGAAAAAGGTCAGTAGAACAGGTTTTAAATGCAGGCAGGCTGGCTGGCTACAGTGTCTGTGCTCAGAGTCACTGCAATACACTTTCCACAATTTTTTTGTGAAAAGCTGCTCATTGTGATCAGAACTCACCACTGCACCTGGGAAAATGGGAATGCCACCAGGACTTACAGTGAAATCCTCCATCTCAAAGCATTGTGTTTGAGCAACCTCTGATTGTCACTCTGAGACAGCACAACCGCAAAGTCAGGCTTGGCCTTGAACCTTGGCTAGGTCCCTGCTGATTCTTGACCTTGGCTGACTTGCAAGGGTGATATGACACATGCAAAGCATTTAGAGCAGTGCCTGGCACAGCTTAAGAATTCGATCAGTATCAGCTACCATTACTGCTATCATTTTGCAGATAACAACCCTGAGAGAAGCCAGAGATTCCCCCAAAGCTAAGCCACCCAGCTTGTGGGGAAAGTACCTAAACAGGGACTCAGATCCAGGTGTCTTGGCTGCCTCCAGCAGATCCTACCAGAGCAGGTAGGGATTCATTTTGCCATGGGCCCTCCCCACTGTGCCTCCAGCTGGGATGTCTGCTCATTCCAATGGCACATCCAGGCTCCTGGCCCCAGAGGAACCCCTGACACCCATCAGAAAGAAAAGGCACTTGGAATTCCAGCCTTGGCCCATAGCCTGTCAAGGGGTGGCTCCATATGGAAGCAGACCATTCTCAGTCACCCCACATGTACCAGTGTGTTGCATCGGTGTTTATTTATTTCAAGGCAGAGCCCCAGCACTGGGATGGTTGGAGAAAGTAAATGTGAACAAACAAGGGAGAGATGGCCATGGTGGCCAATAGCCAGCAATTGATATAATTAATCTGTCGGAAAGCCAGGCACCAAACTCAAGAGGTTGGCTGCCAGTTTGAAGCATTTATCTTAAAGGCTGAGATGCATTGAGTCGACTAGGAGAACAAGTTTGCATTTCAAAGATGCCTTGAGGAGAAGCAATATCCTGGCCTGCAAACAAGGTCTGTGAAGGTTTGTAATTCCTCAGCATCCAGCAAAACAATCACTCCATAAAGGCAGCTTGACTCGGTCGGAGGCTTAGCTATGTGAGATGCATGCTCACTGAGAATCATTCCATCAGGAAATCAGATTGTAAAGACAAGTCGGACTGTTCCCTCCCAGGTATGTTTCCCCAAACCCAACTTACCCATCAGACACAGAGCAGTGCAAAGGGCCCATGGCAACACTTTCAGGGGACCTTGAACATGTGTTAATTCTTTTAAAAAAAGAAAAGAAGAAAATGAAAATGTATTACTACCTGATATTAATATATATGTTAATATATTTGTTTTTATATTGACATAGTTATAATATACAGTTGACCCTTGGGCAATAGGAGGGTGGACTGCTCGGGTCCACTTATATAGGGATTTTTTTTTCAATAAATATATTAGAAAAGTTTTTGGAGGTTTGCACCAATTTGGAAACACTTTTTCTTTCTGTGGCCTATTTTACTGTAATATAGTATGCAATACACGTAACATACAAAATATGTGTTAAGTATTTACGTTATTGGTAAGGCTGGCCGTCAACAGTAAGCTATTAGGAGTTAAGTTTTGGATGAGTTAGAAGTGATATGTGGGTTTTCAACTGCATGGGGGATTGGTTCCCCTAATCCCCACACTGTTCAAGGCTCAGCTATGTGTGTGTGTGTGTGTGGTTTTTTTATTAATGGAGTAAGGGGTCAGTGAAGGCCTCAGTCCCATGATCTCAGTTTTCTGAAGGCCAAAAGATGTGTAGTAAATGATGGTTAAAGGAGAAAGGCCTCACTTCTCAAATGTTAAAGTGAAAGGAAGCAGGGTGGTGATGAAGAAATGGCTCTTGGCTACTCAAGATCAGATCACCTGCACCACGTGATGCCCACAGCCACCTGAGAGTCTCTGGCCACAAAGGTGCAGATTCCTAAGTGATGAGAATCTGAGGAACCCATAACTGCGTTGTGGGCAGAACCCCCAGTCTCCTCAGGGTTTCCTGCAGCAGACACTGCAGGGCACCATCCGCACCCTCAGTCCTTTCTGTGGATTCCGGCAGGCCTCTGGCTGCTGGAACCTGCATCTCTGCACTGGAGGACTTGCTCTTTCTAGACCTGCCAGTGCACCCAGCAGGCCAGAAGTGCAGAGGGATTAACACACCCAGGAGCAGCCTCCTGCCAGGACTCTCAGGAGCAGGTGTGCAAACGCCCCAGCCCCTTGCCCCTCGGTGGGACCACTGTGAGCCGCATGCGCAGCACCATTTCCCAACTGAGCTTCAATCATGCCTCACTAGTGCTGGTTTTAATACTACACCCGAGGGATTAATACACTATTGCTGGTTTTAATACTACACCCAAGGGATTCATACTCAAAAATGTTTAAAGAATTCAAACAATTCAATTTTTTAAAAATCCAATTAAAAATGTGCAGAAAGTATGAACAGTGTTCCAAAGAAGATACACAGATGGCCTACAGGCACATGAAAAGAGGCTCAACATCACTAATTATCAAGAAAATGCAAATCAAAACCACAAGGAGGTATTATCGCCTCCCACCTGTCAGAGTGGCTATATAAAAAAGACAAGAAATAGCAAGTGTTGGGGAGGATGTGGAGAAAAGAGAAGCTTGTGTAGTATTGGTGGGAATGTAAATTGGTGCAGCCACTGTGGAAACCAGCCTGGAGGCTCCAAAAAAATTAAAAATACAACTACCATATGATCCAGCAATTCCACTGCTGGTATTTATCTGAGAAAAACAGTGATGCAAACTCAGACAGACAGACATACCCCATGTTCACAGCAAGCTCATGCTATGATTATAATAGCCAAGATATGGGGACAGCCAAGGTGTCATCAATTGATGGATGACTAGGCAAAAAAAGAATGGTACATACATACAGTAAGATTTTACTCAACCATGAAAAAGAATGAAATCTTGCCATTTGTGACAACATGGATGGGCCTTGAGGGCAGTATGCTAAGTGAAGCGAGTCAGACAGAGAAAGACAAATACCATGTGATCTCATTTATCATTTTATTTTTCAGAGTCTAAAAAATAAAAAAATAAAATACCTAAGCCCACAGATATGGAGAACACATGTCAGGGCTAGTGTGAAACAGAGGAAGGGGGTCAAGGTACAAACCTCCAGTTCTAAAATAAATCAGTCCTGGAATGTCACTTACAGCATGGTGACTATAGTTAGTAATGTTGTGTTGCATATTTAAAATGTGTTAAGAGAATGGATCTTAAGTTCTCATCCCAAGGAGAAAAATGTAACAGGTGTTAATTATACCTGTTTTGATGATCATTTCATAATATATACAAGTAACAAATGATTGTTATACCCCTGAAACTAAATTAACATTATATGCCAGGTATACCTCATTTTTAAAAAATATGCACCTGCTTGGCTGCCTTCCCTTCCCTGCATTACTATACACTTCCTTCTATGTCCCAGATAAAAACTTCAGCATGAATCCTCAGCTCAGGGTCTGCTTCTGGGAGAAATCAAACATAGACAGCCTCCCTTAGCACGAACCAGTTTATGCACAAGGCAGTGTGAGCCACAAGGGTACACACAGGAAGGAGGAGTTGACCCACTCGCTTGGCTGTGGTCCATGGCCAGACCTACCTGCCTCATGAGAGGAGGCCTGTGGAAGTTCACCGCATTACCTGCCCTCTCCACTCAGGAGGAGATGGAGTTTGGGGGCCTTATGGAGCAAAATGGCACTGTCGTTGGCCTGGTATCTTAGAATTATCAGCCTGTAGTGGGTCCCTGACTCCCATCTCATAGCAAAGACAACTTAGCCCTAGTAAGATAAACAGCCCATCCTTTGCAAATCCAAATGTTTCCTTCCAAGCGGTCAACATCCAAACAAGAGGGGCTCAAATATCCTCCTGAAACAAAGCCACCACCTCATTTATGAGATATCCATTCTTCTTCCTCCCTGATGACTGGTGGTCTGCTGACCCCTTGTCAGAGGTGAACCTCTGAATTGACTATATTTTCTTATTTTCTGTATTCTTGGTGCTATGGCATTTGAGGCCTTGATTCGGGAAAGAATGCCCCTCCCAAGGCTCACTAATTCCAGGAGAGAGGAAACAGCACCCTGTAAGTGTGCCCTTCCTATGCACTGCCAACCTGCCCCCAACCATCTCCCTTCAGCAAACTCTCCATACCACATCTGTACTCCCCGGCCTCCAATCCCCAGGGCCAGGGACAATGACGGGGAACCACCCCTATGGCCCAGAGTCCACTGAACCTATTCAAACTACCGATCCTCAACCTACTCGGGAGTTCCTATCCTTTCTCTCCAGCTCCTTCCAGGGCAAACTCCAGTAAGGCTCTGGGCCTTCCCCTGCCCTGCCCCTTCCAGACCTGGGTATTCTATGCAGCCCTGCGTGATGTGCCAAACCTCCTGTTTCTAGCGATCTGTGGGTATAAACCTACCTCATGACAACCAGACACATTTAAAACAAATCCCATGCACAGGTTTTTCAAACAGCCCCATGTAATGTCAGCCTTTATCATTTGAGAAGTGGCCCGAGCGGCTGCCAATGCTGAGCCAGGCTAGGAAGCCCTCCCTTCTCCAGGTGGATTTGCCCTTCATACTGCTTATTTTCCAAAAGCTGTCACCTACTTAATGCTACAGGACAATTTATTAAGACATTATATCTTTCTCTTCATTCACTTTTTCCCTGTCCACCCAATGCCCACATATATTTCCCTGGCTTGGAGAATTGGGGAAGAAAGCAGACCCTGCTTGAAGTCCACAGCTTCTCCCAGAATTTGGAAAACACCTGAATTAACTGTCATGATTATGCTCGTTGTCCCCGGGGAACAACAGGGGAGGGCATTCCGTTTTGAGGGTAGCAAGAAAGGTGGATGCAAGTTCCCAGAGGTTCCCAAGGCTTGCTGCACCCCATGGTGACAGGACACAATGGGACCCCAACCTCTAGATCCATCCCCCTGCCTGACAGCAGAGTGTCCAGACCCCAGTGGGCCAGTGAGCTGGGACGCTGGGCCACTGCAGAATAAGCAGTGTGGACCAGTAATTTGGAGCCACCTAAGACCCTCCTGCCACTCAGGACTTTTAGAGACCCCAGGGGGAGGAGCCACAATAATCACGGACAGAATATACCTGCTCCTGTGCAGTGGAGGCTCAGGGACTAATGTAAATTAATGAAACAAAAAGAAACTTGACGGGGCATGCAAGAGGGACATAGGAGCTGTGGTGGCCAAAATGAGGACCCCCAGAAAGACATCCATGCACAATCCCCAGACCTATGAATATGTCCCGTAACATGGCAAACGGACTTCACACATGTGATAAGGTTAAAAATCCTGAGACAGGCAGCGCTATGGACTGAACTGCATCCCCCTCAAAATTCATATGTTGAAGCGCTAATGCCCAGTGTGGCTGTATTTGGAGAAAAGGCCTACAAGGAGGTAATTAGGTTAAATGATGCCAGAGGGCAGGGCCCTGATGTGGGAGGATCAGAGCCGGTAAGAAGAGCTCGCGTTCTCTCCCTCCTGCTTTCCCATGAGGACACCCCAAGAAGGTGGCCGTGGGCATGCAGGAAGGGGACTATCACCAGGAACTGAACTGGCTGACACGCTGGCCTGGAGTCCCAGCCTCCAGAACTGTGGGAAAGTACATGTCTGTGGTTTAAGCAGCCAGTCTACGGCATTTTGTTAGAGCAGCCGGAGCTGACTAATGCACAGAGTCTGGTCGGGATTACCAACGGGGGCCCAAGACAGCCATAAGAATCCTCCTAAGTGGAAGAGGACACAGGAGGGTGGGGCTCAGGGATAGAGGCAGAGGTCAGCGTGATATGATGGCTGGCTTTGGAGATGGCAGGGGCCACGAGCCACGGAATGTGGGCAGTCTCCAGTGGCTACAAAAGGCGAGGATGGGGCCTCTGTCCCAGAGCCTCCGGAGAGGCCTGCAGCCAGTCAACCCCCTGATTTTTGGCCCACTGAGCTCCATTTTGGACGTCGAACCTCCAGAACTGTCAGATAATAACTGCGCTGTTTTAGGCTATAAAGTATGTGGTCATTTATGACAACAGCCACAGGAAACTAGCATGGAAGCATGGTACTGGATTACAGCTTGAAGTATAAAATAGGAATCTATACTGCTATAAACAGTTGAATAACTAAAAGGGAAGAAGGGCTAAATCTTCCTTTACAAAATGATTCCAAATAAGAGAATAGACGTTTCTCCCTCCTGGAGGTAGGGCCCAAACATCCCCCCACACTAAGTGTGGGCTCCACACAGTGACTGGCATGCAAAGGATGGAGTGTGGAGGGGGGACACAGATCCCTGGCGACACTCTGCTGACCAGAGCTCCCGGCTCAGGAGTGGCAGGATTCCCATGCGCGCCCTCGGGTGACTGATAAGAAGGCCCCTCACCTCCGCTGGGTACTGTCCTCACACCCACTCTGACTGAATCAGGTAAAATATCCGACAAACCACACTTGCAGAAAATCCTACAAAATATCTGAGCAGTGCCCTTCAAAGCTGTCAAAGTCATGAAAAACAAGGGAAGACTGAGAAGCACAAATCAGAAGAAGGCATCGGTGTAAAACTTGGCGACATCTGAGTAATGTCTGGAGTGTAATTAACAGAGGGAAGGGAGGGGGAAGTGGGGAATACCGTACAACCCGGGGTTTGTGGTCACAGAAGCTTTACCAGCCACAACCACAACTAGGATGAGGATGAGGTAGATGCTATTGTTTAAAGTATGGTCACAGAGAGAGCTAGAGACGTGGGTTTGTAAGTACGCACATTACCTTTAGTCTACACCCAGGGTGGTATATTAACATATGAAATCCCTTAATCTGCAACCCACACCTCAGGGCGCTGGTTAGCATCTGATGGACTCTAATCAGGGGTCCAAACTCCAGAAGCTGCCACCTCAGGCATTTCAAACATCTCTACTTCAATCTGCTCTAGAGGGTTGTTAATTAGCAGATGAGATGTTAGAAACAATTTTTCACTGATTGAGTGGAGTTCCAGGTGTGGGGGCGGCTGGAAATGCACCGATACACACCCTCCATCCTCGGTAAACACGACAAGCACCTGCTGGGCTGGGCAGGCGAATGGCGCCCGGTATCTGGAATTCCGCTGGGCCCCATCTCCCTGCCACCTCTGTCTCCTAGACTTTCCTGTCTGTCGCCTGATGTGTTTAGAAAGTTTAGCTGCTTTCTCATCGATCCTTTCACACCAAGAGTTTGCTGAAACACTTGGACGCACAGCGGACTCCGAGTTCACACGCTCGCAGGACAGCAGAGGGCTGTTTTCATGGCCACTTACTTAGTTACAACTCTGAACCCTGCCACACAAGCACGTGTGTGACAGGGTTCAGAGAGGACATAATTACCCACTAGAGGTGAGGAGGTGAGCAGACACCTGGAGCTCCTACTTACCTCTAATAACTGGATGCTCCTGACGGTCGCCAAAAAGAGTGTGACAATTGATCAGCCAAGCCAGCTGTTTGCCACCGTAGGGATGGGAGGGAGGGAAGAGGGGAGAGGAAGAGAGAAGAGAAAGGGGAAGGGAAGGAAGATGGAGATGGAGACAGGAGAGGGGGTGGGGAGGGAGGGGAGGGAGGGCGCGCAGAGAGTGAGCCTGGGCTTGGGATGGGAAGAGGACTAGGGAGAGGAGCAGGCTGAGGAAGGTTGCTGGCTGAATTCTTGGCCAGCCACTGAGAGCTTATCGTGTTTGCTGAGCAGCTTTTGCAGCACCGTGGGCACCACTCCTGCCGCAAGCTGTCTGTTAACCAGACAGTCCTGGCTGCAGGAGCAAACATGCAGGCCCATGACTACCTAAACATAAGCAGAAGTGCTAAGGTTGACCAATATTAACAGAGAGGAGCTTAGTGGGACAAAATAGCAGACTCCTGTCCCCACCACAGCTAGAGTAGGGGGCAGATGGCGTGCCCAGCAACAGCACAAAGGCATTCTGAGTCCTAGGGCCTGAGATATCCTTGCATCAGGCTCCTTGAGAGAAGAATAAAGTAAGTGTTAGACCAACCAGGGCCTCTTTTGCCCAGGCAATGAGCACCAGGGATCCTTTCAGCAGAGAGGAGACTCACCACCTCCTTCCAATTTTTCAGAAAACAGCAGCTAGATTCTCTCCTCCCCCAGAATACCCCTTCCTTAATGAATTTTCCTCCATGGGTCTCACACCATTTGCCTGCTATGCTGCTTACATGTAACACTTTCACATACTGAGAAAAAAACAGGGAATTGGAGACCATGTAATAGCAAAATACTAACAACAAAAACAATGGGTAATCCAACATGCATTAACCACTTACCCTGTGCCATTTTCTATGACAAGCCCTGTCCACATACTGTCCCAGCCATTTTCACAACCTATGTGATATAAATACTATGAAAACACCCATTTTAGGGATGAGGGAAAAAAAGGAAACTGAGGCACCAACAAGAAGTATTGTTCCCAAGGTCACAACTAATGGGTAATGAAGCCACGGTTACAGATCCGAACGAGATCCCAGGTCTGCCGCTTGCTGTCGGGGGTCACCTGGGGCAAGGGGCTTCAGTTCTCTGCCCTTGGGTGTCCTCCCTGGTCAGGTATGGCTCTGCCACCCACCCAGCAACACCGTGAAGCTGGACAGAACGCAGCGTCATGGTGGAGCTGGCTGACAGCCTGGGACAGGGCAGCCACTTCATAAAAAGCTGTTGAATAAGGAAATAAACATAGTGGCTGTTAGCTACCAGTGGGCCTTGTGAGTCTCCGCACCCCTCTCACCCCATCCTCTTGCTGCGGGTGGTGCCAGCTGGGGCAGCTGCTCAGGCCGTGCTTCCCCAGGGGCCATCACCACACCACGTCTTTGGGGGAATTGGTTCTTAACCTCCCAACCCGTGTGGTTTGGGGTGGACAGGGTGGGGACTTCTATCAGGCACCCCCAGACAACCAGGGTACTCCTCTGGGATTTTTCTAGCACAATCTAGAGAGAGCAAGGCTTCTGCTCTAAGTAGGAAGTTCTCAGGATGACGACAGGGGTCTGCTGGCCGCTCTGTCCCCACCAAGCAGAAGGAATCTGCACTCAGAAGGAGAAGATAAGCCCCAGGCAGAGAGAGGCAGAGACGAGAAACAGGGGAACCCAGCCAGCGGCCAGCCTGTGGGAGCCGGTCCCAGCTGTCACTGAAGCCAGCCCCGTCCCCCACCCATAGTTTGGTTTCAGGAGCCAGTACAGCCTATTATTTGACAAAGTTAGCTTAAGTTGAATTCCTGTTCTTTCCAAACAAAGGAAACTCAGTGAATACAATCACCTAGCTCCCCATCCATTCATTTATCCAGTCACCCCACCAGCATTTAGTAAGAGCTGAAAACAGGCCAACCAGTGACTCGGGGAGGAGAGGACACAGGTTACTTGTCTGCTAAACACAGGAGTACACTCCAGGCACATGCACATGTAATACCTCATTAAGTATGACAAGAATTCTGCCAAGGAGGTATTCTTGTCCCAATTTTACAGAAAATAAAACTGAAGTGCAAAGAACGTGTTCACTATTGTGATAAAGATGGTTATCATTAGTCAAGCATTTGCCATACAGCAGGTATTATGCTAAAGGCTCATATGTATTAATCCAAATGCATTTCACTGATTCTAAGGGGCCATCACTCCTAAGGCACATTGTTAATATAAGAGAAAAAAATGTTGCCAAGTATAATAGTAAGATGCTTGCTGTGGGTTAAACTGTGTGCTCCCAAAATTTGTATGTTGAAGTCCTAGCCCCCAGCCCCTCAGGACGTGACCTTATTTGGAAACTGGATCATGGAAGATATATTCAGTTAACCTGAGGCCACACTGGAGTACAGTGGGCTCCTGATCCAACATGACCAGTGTCTGCAGAAAAAGAACACCACGTACAGAAGGCAGCGTGCTCACAGGGAGGACACTATGTGAAGATCACTAGGCTGCTACAAGGATCTTCCAGGAGCTAGGAGAGATGCCTGGAGCATGTCCCTCCCTACGGCCTTCAGAGGGTGTATGCCTGCTGACACCTTGATCTCAGACTTCTGGCCTCCAGAACAGTCGGGGAATAACTTTCTGCTGTTGAAGCCATTCCGTGTCTTGCACTTCATCACAGCAACACAGAACTGTTGCTTGGAAGATGCACTTGGCTTAAGAGATGTTAGCATGGTGGTTGCCTAATCATGAAATAAGGTAGTTGAGTCTGCACAGCCAATCTATGAGCTATTCCCATTCTGCAGATGGAGAAACTGAAGTATTAAGTATATGTCACCCAAGACTCAGTTAGGCTCTGGTGGAACCAGGATGAATGTAACAGCAGCTCTTAAAGAGTGTCCCATGCTGCCTTCCAGAGGCCCTCATGCACATACACACATGCGCGCGTGCGCGCACACACACACACACACACACACGTGTGCACACACCCCTAGATTTATACTTAGGTCCTCAACATTTAGGCCATTTAGAACTACTGACAAAGTTCCATCCCCAAAGAGGGGCGACCATCTGCCCATGGGGACCCTCTACTGACTATTCCTTTTCTAACTTCCGTGGCCAAAACAACCCTAAATTTTGCTTTAAAGGCCAGATGTGTTCCTGGTGGCTTATGCTCTTCATCAAGTCATGGAGATTCTCCAGGCACCCTCTTGGTGTAATGCTAACCATGACATAACAGATCAGAATGGAAGGCCCCTCCAGGGACCCAGCAGGAATGCCGACAGAGGCCAGAGCTTGCCCCCTCTGCACAAAGAGTGGGACACAAAGTCCCCAGAAGATTTCTCAAGTCTCCCACATGGCTTATGGGACATTTATGTCGTGGTCTGACAACCCTGCTGAATTCTGGGCATGCCTTTCAGCCTCCCTGTCATATTTCTTATGTTCTTATAGTTGAGAAAAGCATCTTGAGAAAAAGGGCATTTGTAACACCCCTCAGAAATATTCTGTTTGCTGAGGAATGGGAAGAATGGAAGGACAGATTCCAAGGCTTTTGTCTAAGAGCTCATGAAAAAGTGCCATGCCACACACAAACAAGGCGGGCCGGAAAATGGCATTCGCCAGTCTGCTTGCAGGAAAGTGGGGTTGGCTCTCTGTGTTTATTCCAGTATCTCTGTGTCTGAGCCGGAGCCTAGCATGTAACAAGCATTCAATAAACCTCACAAAATTCATGTAAGAGGAAAGTCTCCTGTCTCAGAGGTTTTTCCAAAGCTCCCTTGTTGTGTCTGAAATTTGCCATTAGAAATTCATTCCTTTGGGCTTAAATGAAAGTCTTCTAGTACAGCATACATTGCCTAGGAGAAGACAATCCTTCAGCACTGAGGAGTTATCCTCCCAGTGAGGACTGAATGTCAAACATCTTACAAGAAAGAAGAATCAAGGGTGTAAGGAAGAAGAAGCTTAATTGAGAAGCAAGAAACAGACATAAGCATTTATGAAGCACCAACTACGTGATAAGGACTCTAAAGGCAGTTTCCCTACATTTAGGGCCACCAACCATTCCAGTTTGCCCTGGACAGATGGGGTTCCTACAGGCAGAACTATCAGGCCTAAAATCAGGGAAGTCTCAGGCAAACAGGGTCAAGTCAAACTGCCAACTCACAGTATCTCCTTAATCCTCACAACAGTCCTATAAGGTAGATATTAGCAGCCCCAGTTTACAGATAAAGAAACTGAGGCTCAGAAAGCTAAAGTCTTGTCTAAAGCCATGTAGTAATTAATATATTATCATGCTAAAGTTGATCACTTTGGCAAGATTTAAGTCAAGACACGTCTGATTTCAGAGAGCAAGCTTACCCAACCAGACCATAACATGATATCCAACTGACTTCAGTTTATTCAAATATCATTCCAGCCTCCGAATACTTCAAAAGTCGCAAATACTGGCTCGCCAACCTCTGAGAACTTGCTGGACTAGAACAGAGCCAGGTTCTGTGTCTGGCACAGTGCAAGTCTTCAATAAATATCTGCTGGAGGAAAGAACCATCATTTGGGAAGGTTGATTCATCTCCTTCCTTTAATGTGGGACATAGGCATGAGAATATATTAATTACTTCAATGCAATGTAGTAAGTGACCTATAAGCAGTGGGTTTACAGTAAATAGTATCAACTCAATGAGAAGGTGAAAAAATGTGTTTAAAAAAAGGGAAATAAGATATGTCGTGAAACCCCAGAGAGCAAGTGCTTGGCTTGGCCTGGACAGAGCAAGGAAGAGTCACGGAGCTGGTGGCTGTGGGTGGTGAAGGCTGACTCTGCTCCGCACAGACGCTGAGCATGGGATTCCGCCCAGGGAGCTCTCAACCGCCCCGCATCCAAACCTCAATCTAAACTCATGATAGCAGTGCCTTTCTGGGAGACAGGGCATGGGAAGGGACGAGTTAGATTTGACTGCTGAGGAATGCCAGTGGACGGATGCTGCCTGACTCTAGAGAGATGCAGGAACAGAGACAGGAAGGTGGCGGCTTTCTGGAAGGGAGGGCGCGGGTCGGGGAAAGGGCAGGGGGGCGAAGAACAAATCAGACACTTTGCCTTCAGCTCTGACGACTACCTCATCCAACCACTAGATGTCACCAAAGGCAACACCGCTGGAAACTCAGGGAGAAGCCAACCAGGGAATCTTGGTTCTAAAGAATTCATGGGCTTCTCTTACAGCACTAAACTGTTTTCTACCTTTATCTTGCATCTACCTACCACTTCAGCATTTTATTTAAATAATAATAATAATAATAATAGAGAAATGTGGGATTCACATATAAATCAAGTATAAAAATCAAACGAATAATCACAATTTACCTGATTGTTTATAGTTCATGATGTGTGATCAAAACTGAAAGTTTCTGTGATGACTGCCCTTGCACTGTTCACCATGTAAGAACTTGTTCACCATGTAAGAACTTGTTTGTTATCCTTCAGAAGATTGGAGACTGTTGAGAATTAGGCATGGGGTTGATTAATGATTGTGCATTGATTCCCCTATACAGCATTTTATTGTTGTTAACAACCATATGATCAATAAATATGAGAGATGCCCTCTCCAAAAAAAAAAAAAAAAAAAAAGAATTCATGGGCTTAGCCCTGGAGAAGTCTAATCTAAGGAATGCTACACTTAGATCCCTCTCGATCAAGGAGGACTGATTTTCATAACAATCACCAAAGGAGATGTCACAACTCTGGTGTCCCAGCATCTGTGCCTCAGTCACACGGTATCTCTGTGAACCTTCAGAACATTCCAGAGGGGTCGTACCACTACAAGCCCCATTTTACAGATAAGAACACTGAGGGCCCGAGAGCTTCTTCCCTACTCAAGTTCACACAGCCAGGAAGGGGCTGAACTAGGACTGACACTCTCTGACTGCATCCGGCCCTTCACCTGTACCATGCCACACCTCCCAGGCCCGTGACCTGCTGTCACCAGACAGGAAGCTCAGAAGGCAGACCAGAGCAATTTGTTAATTCACTAACGCCATTACTCGAATGTAATTCTCTCTCCTTGATTTCACCACAGATAGCAGAGGGGCATGGCAGCCTGGATTACCCCAAACAGAACTTTTTCTTTTAACTTTTGACATATATTGTATATACTGCACTTTATTTGGTGGGGGTGGGGGTGGGGGGTGAGGGATGTGCTGTGTGTGTTTAAGCAACCTGTTTAGTTCCTCAGTGCTGTTTGGTGTGGGATGACCTTCATCTGAGTGTACTTGTTGTCTGATACGGGAGGTGGCTGAGAATGCAGAAACAGCACTGATTAGAAGCCTTGAAAGCTCAGCTCGATTCAGACTTGGCCACCCCAATGTCAAAAGTTGAAGGACAACAAGAGTTTGGAATGGACCACAATCCTACGTGAGCCAGAAGAGAAAACTGGAAAATCCTGACATCAAAGCAGTGTCCGGTGTGCTCACGCCCTCATTGGCTCATTCGAGCATTTCCTGGGTACCACGCAAGGCATGCCTTTACGACTGGTCCCCACAGTGCGGAAGGCCTAGAAGTGAACAATCACAACACACCAAGGGCTGTATTTGAGATGCACACAAATGCTAGTGGAGGGAAAAAAGAGGGCAGGCAGGAGAGAAGAGACACAAGGAGAAATGACTTTAGAAACCTTTGGATCTGGGTTTAAAAGATGAGAAGTTCTGAACAGAAGGACAGTGCCAGTCAGCAGACAGGGTGGGTACAGAGGCCCAAGGGCACAAAAAGAAAAGTTCTGGTGTGCCTCGTGGACTGGGAAATTTGGGGAAATTGGGAAGGTGGAACAGGAGGAGACAGGAGAGCTGGTAGGGGCTGGATATAGTGCCACCAGCCATGCAGCACTTGAACTATGGCTGGTCCGAATTGAGATGTGCTGCAAATGCAAAATACATAGCAGACCTTAAAGACCCAGTGGGAACAAAGACAGTAAAATACCTCATTAGTATTTTTATATTATTTGCCTGTTGAAATGACACTATTCGGAATATTTTGTGCTAAATAAAATATATTCTTAACATTAATTGCACCTGCTTGTTTTTACTATTTTAATGTGGCTACTAGAGAATTTAGGATGGCATATGTGGCTCACATTATATCTGCACTGAACAGTGCTGGGCTGGTCTGAGCATGAGGGCAAAGAGGGCCACCGCAAGGGGCTTGGGGCTCATCCTGTAGCAGGAGGGAGATAGCGGAGGTTTGCAGCAGAGAAGTGATTCAATATGCTGAGGGCTTAGAAACATCCTCGGCAGGTGTAAGCAGGAGGGGTAAACCTGTGGTCCAAGAGGACGCTCTGCAAGGCCATTGCAATTCCCTGAATCAGAAGCGTTTAGGTCTGAATAAGGCAGAGAAGGGAAATTCCAATTCTGATAGCAGAGAAGCTACTCAGGAGAAGAAAAAAATACCTGGCAGGTCAAATGCAGATTATTGCACTGCAAAAAGACACATGATCCAATTACGGCCCCTTGGAGAGAAATTCCTACTCTCACCAAATCGCATAATCAAACCTCCCTGGCTGACGGAGAGCACGAAGCTGAAAAGATAGTTTTCAGGGCAGAGGAAAATACAGTGGGAATGCTTAAGAGAATGATGTAGTTCTCTGTCCGTGCTAAGGATCCAAGAGAAAAGTCCAAGCCCACCAGGCCCCAGACAGCAACTCCCAACAGTGAGCTCCTTTCTGCCTCCCCCCACCAGGCTGGCGGCAGGCAAGGCCGTTGCCACGGAAACAGGCCCAGGCAGGAAGCTGAGTGCAGCAAACACAGACAGTCTCACGGCCTGCTGTGTCCACAGAGCTGACCAGTTGGTAAATATTACACCAGGCACATACCAGAGATGCAAAGCAAACAGTATGTCATCCCAGCGTTGTGCTAGAATAGTTCCACGAGGAAATGTTGAACTTGGAAACTGTGTGGCCTGATTCCCATGTTACCAAAGAACCATCTCCCAGTATAACGGGCCTGACAATGGGCCATTTTGACATTTTGTGTACTTACAATGAGTATCTTGAGCACGTAGCCTTCTCAGACTGTATTCACCCAGTGGCAAGGAGGAAGCAAGTTATTCTGGAGAGAAGTAGGAAGTCAGTGGGCAGGCTACTTCCCCGTTCTGGCAGCCTCAGTTATGCCTACCTTAAAATGGGCAGATGTCACAGGGTCACTATAGCATTCAGTGAAATTGGATAGGTTAATAAGTGAGATAAATATGTAGTTGGCATATAGTAGATGCTTAATAAATGTTAAGTTTCACTTCCCACTCCAGTGTATCCATATATTTGGCATCTAGAAGTAAAGATATTCTAGATACGGTCTGAATAGCATATTTAAGTATGGGACTATCACCTCCCTCATTTTAGGTACAATATCTCTGTTAAGTAAGCCTAAAGCCACCTGAGCTTCCTCAGTACCTATCACTGAATAAAACCACAGAGTGACTTTTTTCTTCTAATTTTTACATGAACAGCAGTCAAGCCGTATCTCGTGCATTGTTTACCAATGTAATTGATGATCTAGATTCAAATCCTGAACTTGTCGACCACCCTGGTTAATTCCATCATATTAGATTGAACCAACAGCTCTTGACTAGCAAGATGAGTTGGAAGCTGCCCTCTGTTCTAGAGAGCTTGCTGTTGGGAGCAGTGTTGTTCAAAATGTGATTTCCTAACCCCCTGAATCAGAATTAACTGAGGTGATTGTTCAAAACGCAGGTTCCTAGGCCCCATCCTAGACTTAGGGATTCAAAACATCTGGAGTGGGGCCCAGAAACCCGTGTGTTTAGCAAACTTCCGAATGATATTCATGTCCAATAAAGCTTGGAAATCAGTTCTCTGTTATCTTTGCATTTCTTAAACAGGTTTTTGGAAGCCTGTTAGAAATGGGGTTTCTGAGCATCACCCACATCTCAGGAATCGTAATCTCTGGACTTGGGAATCAGAAGGTGCAACAGGATCTCCAGGTAATTGTTACCCATGCTACAAAGTTGAGAATCACTGGCCTTATGAATTGTAAAGCAAGGTTCCTCAAATGCGCATTTGTAAGAACTGTCTGGAGAGCTTGTTAAAGGAATGGTTCCTGAGGCCACCTCCAGAATCCCCACCTCTAGAGATTCTGACTCAGTAGGTCTGGGAAGAAACCCGAGAATTTGTATTTCTAACAAGCTCCCAGTGACATAGATGCTGCCAGTCTGTAGATCACACTTGGAATAACATTGGTGTAGAACAGATACTATTCCATATTGTTTAAATATACCTATATAGAAAGAATCTATACAAATCCTATTGGAACAAAAATGGCCATTCCTTTTTTTCTTTCAGTTGTTAGGTCTTTTAAATCTCTTTTAATCTAAAAAAGTGGTCACCATAGACATTTAGGGGTTGTACGTAGACATAACATACAATTTTACCGTTTTAACCATTTTAAAGTAGATAATTCATTGGGTATATAGTACATTTACAATGTTTTGTACCAGTCACCACTATCTAGTTCCAGAGATTTTTTACCACCACAAAAGGAAACCTCATATTCATTAAGTAATCAATTCCCATCCCCACCTCCCTGGCGTCCCTGGCAACCACCAGTCTCCTCTCTGTCTCTATGGATCTGCTTATTCTGGACATTTCATATACATGGAATCGTACAATATGTGACATTTTGTGACTGGCCTCTTTCATTTAACAGAATATTTTCAAGGTTCACCCATGGTGTAGCATGTGTCAGTACATCATTCATTTTCATGGGCAAATAATATTTCATTGCATGGATAGACCACCTGTTATTTACCCATTCATCAGTTGGTGAATATTTGTTTCTAACTTTTAGCTATTATGAATAGTGCTGTTATAAACACTTGTGTACTAGTTTTCATTTGAACATCTGTTATCAATTCTTTTGTGTCTATACATAGGAGTGAAATTGCTAGGTTATAGGATATTCTAAGTTTAACTTATGGAGGAACTGCCAGATTGTTTTCCATAGGACACACTATTTTCTATCCCAACCAGCAATGTAGAAGAGTTTTGGTTTCTCCACATTTTCACCATTTGGCTTTGATTTGATATTTCCCTAATGACTAATGACATTGAACATTTTTTCATGGGCTTGCTGACCATTTATGTAACATCTTTGGAGAAATGCCTACTCAAGTGCTCTGCCCATGGTATAATTGGGTTGTCTTTTTGTTATTGAGTTGTAAGAATTCTTTATTTATTCCAGATACCAAACCCTTAACAGATAATGATTATTAAATATGTCATCCCATTTTGTGGGTTGCCTTTTTACTGTCTTGATAGGCCATGCCATCTTGAAGATTGATTGATTCCAAGGTGACGGTATACTGTAGGAGTTCATAACAGACAAGGCCTTGGAATGCATCCAGTTCAAAACTCTCCAAAAAATCAGAGGCCCAGAGAGCTGCAGGGGCTGTTCCAAGATCTCATGGGAACTTACCAATAGTAGGAGGGACTTGAGGAACAGTCAATCCACTCCTCCAAACCCAATATGTCATGCAAACACATACACACACATATAATGCCATTTTGTGTCTGGGGTATTGAGGACACTGAAATATACCCATAGAAAGTTACCTCATCTCAAAAGTCAAGATGTAATTCATCTACATGCATTCAAAGTCAGACTTTCAGCACTGGACAATCTCCCGTTAAAATTCTGGTGTCAGAGCTTGCAAAGAGAAAGTAAAATAGGTACCCCTGCAATGGGAATCTGGAATGACTTCAATATTAGGCATTTCTTATAATTTAAGACCTATTTCTATGCTTATATATTTGTTACGTACTGGTGAAATGGGTTAATAACCATAAAGCAGGCATCTCAAATGCAAAAAACCACAAGGGCCAAACAGGTAACATTAAATATTGAACCACAGAGAGTGAAAGGTGATTGAGCTGTACTGCTCACTGTTCAGCCAAACATAACTCCTGCCTGGTTACGTTGTCTCTGAAAACAGTAGGCAGACCAAACTAAATGGCAGGATGAGACACTTCCATGGGCTATGACAGCCCTCACCCAAGCTACCAGCTTGTGGTTCCTAGTAAAATGTTCCTTCCCTTATTTCAAAATAAACTCTCTTGATACATGGTCCTCTCCCATCCAAAGAACCAAAGATGAACAAAACAAAGGAAAAATTACCAAGTATTGAATGACTGTTATATTTCTGGGACTGGTCTGTTTACTAAAGATGCAGAAGTGGGGTAAACGTAGAACCAGAGAATGTAACACAAAGTTGCTTAGCACAGTATCTCAGTCTCACAGAATTGGTTAAAAATTATTTGTTCATTCATTCCCTGTTTCTTTCTCAAAAGGATTTTGGGGAAGCCTACAACAAACAGTCTAACAAGGTTAGTAAAATAAATACAGGAATAGTAAATGTAGACAAAAGGGGAGAGAAAGAATATGAGACATGGTAATATAGATAAGATAGAACTATCAGTGGCATCAAATTTGGTTGTGAGCTTCCTGGCAGACAGGGGGAAAAGGTAAATACTATATAGTTCTTAGTTAGGACAGTGATTCTTAACAAATCCTTAAGAAAGAAAAGGGTTTTTTTTTAAATGGCAAATTCCCAAGAACATTCTCAAATGGCTTAAATGTCTCCTAACTATTTAAACAGAAAGATTTGATATGATCCTCTAAAAACTGCCAGTCTACCATTAATTCTATCCCCCTATATTTTACAGTTGTGTAACCCCATGCAAACACAGAAAGCTCAGTGCTACCCCTAAGAGAAGATGGCATATAGGGAAGACTCTGAGGGCTCGCACCTCCAGCCACACAAACCCATTTCCAGTAGACCCATCCTCAAACATCAACAACAGTCTACACTACACATCTCTGAAAACAGAACATTTCCAGAGTGCTAGATAGCTTTCCAGGAAAACAGAATGGAAAGCTTCCACAACCAAAAAAAAAAAAAGAATAACTCCTTTTTTGGAGAGGAAGAACTATATCTGAAACATGGCAAAGAGAGGTCCCTGGAAAAAAATCCAGATATGCGTCTCCTGGTAAGATAATGGCTCCTAAAGCAATAGATTGTTCTGTAGCCAACACAGGGTGAAGTAGCAGAGAAAGAGGCTTTCTTCAAAGGGGATTGTGGACCATGTTAGTTAACAAATCCAACAAACCCTGGAGCAACAGGAAAATCATCAAAGGAATGCATGTGAAGGCAGGAAAAAGGGAGAAAGTGGAGGTTTACTAGGAGAAGTGATCATGATCAAGCAGAGTTCTCCATTCCATTCTGCGGCTACAACCGCCTAGTGCTTTGTTCAGTTACCAAATCATAAAAAAAATGTTTATTTTGGTATCACTAATATACAATTACATGAGCAACATTGTGGTTACTAGATTCCCCCCATTATCAAGTTCCCACCATGTACCCCGTTACAGTCACTGTCCATCAGTGTAGTAAGATGCTACAGAGTCACTACTTGTCTTCTCTGTGCTATACGGCCTTCCATGTGCCCCCCCCACCCACGTTATGTATGCTAATTGTAATGCCCCTTTTTCCCCTTCTCTCTCCCTTCCCACATGCCCCCAGTCCCTTTCCCTTTGGTACCTGTTAGTCCATTCTTGGGTTCTGTGATTCTGCTGCTGTTTTGTTCCTTCAGTTTTTCCTTTGTTCTTATACTCCACAGATGAGTGAAATCATTTGATACTTGTCTTTCTCCGCCTGGCTTATTTCACTGAGCATAATACCCTCTAGCTCCATC
Organism: Manis pentadactyla; assembly: GCF_030020395.1. Classification (NCBI taxonomy): domain Eukaryota; kingdom Metazoa; phylum Chordata; class Mammalia; order Pholidota; family Manidae; genus Manis; species Manis pentadactyla. The sequence continues at coordinate 207,432,501 of NC_080019.1, read as the reverse complement.
CATGTTGTTGCAAATGGTAGGATTTGTTTCCTTCTTATGGCTGAGTAATATTCCATTGTGTATATGTACTACATCTTCTTTATCCACTCATCTACTGATGGACTCTTAGGTTGCTTCCATTTCTTGGCTATTGTAAATAGTGCTGCGATAAACATAGGGGTGCGTATGTCTTTTTCAAACTGGGCTCCTGCATTGTTAGGGTAAATTCCTAGGAATGGAATTCCTGGGTCAAATGGTATTTCTATTTTTAGTTTTTTGAGGAACCCAAATCATAAAATTTAACAGATTAACCATTGCATTCATTAAGGGGCTTTCACCAAAGGCAACAGAAACTGATTCAGGTTAACTTAAGCCAAGAAGGAATTTCTTGAAGGATAGGGAATGACCCACTGATTCAGAGGAAAACTGGGAGGAAATTTTTAAAAAGCATCAGGAAGCCAGAAACCAGGGCATCTGTGAGCAGCCAGGGAGCCAGAAGTCCGGCCCTGTGTCCTTAGGACACAGCATCCTTACGATGAGTCAACCACAACCATATATGTCCTGACATGACTCAGCAAGAGTGAAATCTCTGGAAGACAGGGTTTGGGTCAAATGTCCACCCTTGGGCTCAGGGAAGGCAGATGATCCAGACCAATGGATCTCAGTGGGGAGCGATTTCCTCCTTAGGAGACATTTTGGAGAGGAATGTCTGGAGCCATTCTGGGGCATCCGTGGGTTGTCACAACTAGGAAGGCTGCTGAATATCTTACATGCACAGGACAGTCCCTGCAACAAAGAATCCTGCCCCAGACATCAACGGCATCAAGGTTGAAAAACCCTGATCCTGACTGAAAGGCCCAACAGGAATGCAAAAAGAACATTTCCTTAATGGAAACTTGAGGTGTGCAGAGGGCAAGGCACGGCCACTGTTTACACTGCCCAGGTTCCCTTGAATCCCTTTGTCCATTTCTCTTTTCCCCTCGCCCAGGTGTGCTTTTTCCAGCACCCAGCCAGAACATTTCTTCAAAGGACGGTCCTTGGGCTGCTGGCACCACATGGCAGCTCAGATTGCTGGGAGTGCCTGGGAATTCACATCGCAGGCAACCTGGAAATGGGGTGCGGGAGGTAGGGAAACCCGGTTCGCTTCCCTCCACTCGGGTGCAGCTCACTCTCCGAGCTCCATGGTACCCAGCTAAGACTGGGACTGTACTCCAACTGCATCCTTGCCTGGCACCTCCTCCTGTCCCAGCCCACTCCCCACTTCCTTACTGGGCTGTCCTGCCAACTTTCTTAATAACCCCAATCCCCGGTCAGGCTCTGCTTTGGAGGAACCTGGCTGAAGACAAGGTGCTATTACCAATAGAAAAGGTGGGAAAGATCGCGGAACAGTCATAACCAACATGCCACGAGCTTCCCCTGCCTGGGTTCCCGGCTCACCCTGCGTGGCAGGACAGGTTGCTGGGTGGCCCTGGGACACATGCACGGGCTTTATGGTCAAACCTGGGTTTGAACTCTGGTTTCATCACTGTGCAACTTTGAGTGAGGCAATTTTCTTCATTTTTTTCCCCTTCCCATCTGTTATATGGGCATAATGTTAGGACCTACATCAGAGGGCAGTCTTGAGGATTAAACGGTAGAACATGAAATATTTATTCTGATGTGGAGTCCTTGGTGAATACTCACCAAACGCAGATGGTACTGATCACTAGTAATTAGATAAAGAGGCTTTTATTCACAGAGCAATGAAAACTATACACTGTTTTTGTAATAAATTAACTAAAGCTGAACAAATTCATCTTTCAATGTCCAGAAAGTGGAGGCTTGTAGGGGATTGAGCAAGACAGAATTTGTGAGGTACATAATGAGTGCCTTTGCCACATTGTTTATATTTTAAAAGCCTATGGTAACCTTCCGAAAGAATAATAGTAGGGAAAAAAAGGTCTCTGAATCTAAGTTAGCTGAGCAGCAGCAGGCAGGAAGTGCCCCAACGGAGATGGAATTTTGATGGTTGGGTTGCAGACTGTCTATTAGCAGAACTACATCTTTACAAGCAGAAGCAGAGGCTTGAGGCTCCAAGATGCTTCCTAACCATTAACAATAGGTTGACACTTTCTAATCATTACTAGTACATACAACAAAATCACCACTATGGCTGGCAGCGCGCATGATCCAGGCGGGCAGCTGGAGAGGCAGCCGCCTCACCCAGGCAGGAAGAGGAGATTATGCAAGGAGAGGACTAGGATGCTCCACTCACAGAAGGAGATGGGGGAAGGCACAGGTGTGGCCCCCTGGGGAGCTGAATTGCTAGCTCCTTGTGTAAATTAGAGCAGCTCAAGGGCAATGTTTAGATGCATGCCTTACAAATGAAATCTAACTAGTCTGAAAATAAGAAAATTAGATGTTTGCCAGCAGCAGAGATGAGCAAAGGAGAGTAAGCAATCTTCACGAATCTGCAAACAAAGCCCTTCAAGGGGGAGAAAATCAAAGTACATTAAGAGAGGCCTGAAAGAGGGTAGACAACTGGTCTCAGGGTGGGAAGGCAAGGTGAGATCGAACAACTCTTGTTTCTCTGCCTTCCCTCTGCCTGGAAATGCTATTAAGCGCTCTCAGTGAGGTTAAGAGGACGTATTCTTCCAGGACTGCAGAACTGTTGGACATAGTAGGCCCTAAGCACATGCAAATTTAAATTACTTTAAAAAGTACAATTTAAAATTCAGATCTTTGTTTCCATAGGTTTCTAATCCCAGCTCAGGGACTTGTTTAGGCAAGTCACACCCTTCCCCGACCTCAGAATCCCTATAGGTAAACAAGGGGCACTGGCAAGGTTTGCTAGGTCTCTGCCAGCCCCAGCATTCTGCGTCCTGTAGTCTGTACTGGAAGAACAGCTCAGGAGGAGCATATTGTACGTGATCAACGGAGCTTGCACACCTAAACATTCAAAAACCACATATGCTTGCAGACCCAGAGCTATGCTTCCCAGATCTGCCTTCAGAGAAGTATTCGCTGCCTCCAGCTCTTGGCTCTTGGGGGTGTGCCCCAGCTGCAGGGAGCTGTGCCACTCAAGGTCACAGCCTCCTGGAGGCAGGCTGATCAACTGAGTGACGTGACATCAAGGCCCGGCCATTTCTGCCCTACACGGGACACCTCCCGCAGGCAGGACGTGCTCCTGAGTCCCCAGTGGGTGGAGGGGGCTTTGTGGAGCCTGCAAAGCAGTTCAGCTTCTCCCTCTGCTCACTCCCACTTCCTCCCCGTCCTTTCATTGACGTTAGCTCCTGACGGCATGGCATCAGTGAACATCTCATCTGCCGCTAGAACCCACTCTGTGTTACAGGAAGCATTGCTAATAGAAGTATTACTAACAAGAAATCAGAGCAGTAGTTAAAGTAATAGAAATAGTAGCACAGTGGTGATAGAATTCGCAGTAAAAGAAATAGAAGTACTAATGGAAGCCATAGTAAAGCAGTAGTCACAAAAGAAGTAATAGTGATAAAAGGAGTGGCAACAGTAATAAAACAAGTAGCCACAGAGGAGGAAGAGGAAGAGGTGGAGGAAGGAAAGGAGAAGGGGGTGATAAACTGCTAACACTGCCAACCTCCTGGGTGCAAGGCACCGGGCCAAGTATGCCTTATGCACTCCTCACAAGTATGCCTTGTGCACTCAGATCTGAGTGGATAGCTACCTATCACTATGCCCATTTTACAGAAGCTGAGATTTGGAGTTGTCAACCTATGCAAGGAACTGGTAGGTAGAGCTGGGACTGCGGTAGCCTGCAGACACTCCCCACCAGGCCAGACTGCCTCTCCATGGGCTCCTGCCCAGGGCTCCAGAGGAAGGGGCTGTGTCTTTCCAGCTATTACAGGGCTCATCCCTATAGTCTCACTACAACCAATGATCTGACCCCCTTGTCCTCTGCATTAGAAGGAAACTTAGAGCTAACTTCCCTCAGATAAGCTACTTTGTAAATATTTTCCATGGAATGCCCTCTTTGCTTTGTTTGAAAGCTCGGCCTGAGACTGGTTATCACCCAACACTCTGTTGACATTTCCTTTTTAAAGAACATAACATACATTCTTGGGCTGGACTCAAACATTCTCTACATTTCGTTTTTTGGCTTTTTTTTTTTAAACTATTTATGGAAAAGCAATTATTGGAAGTGCTAGGTGGAAATGCTCAGTTCTTTCTTCCTCTGTGATGAAGAAATGTCAGTCCTCTGCGATTCTAGGAGACTTACTCCCTCTTCCGGCCCCAGCCCTGAGGACTGGCACAAAGCTTCATCATCACTGTCATCATAACTGAGAGCATTACTTAATTGAGCACTTAGTATATTTCAGGCACTGTGTGTAAAGCATTCTATATGCATTTTTCTCACTTAATTCTCACCATAACCTTATGAGATAGGGTGCTACCATCAGCCCCATTTTACAAATGGTACGACTTAAGCTCTGAAGCACTGAGAAAATCTCCCGAGTACACAGGTAAGTGACAGAGGAGGGATCTGAAACACAGGTCTGTTTGCATCCAAACCAGGACTCCTGGAATGACTGGGAGTGACTAGAAATAACCAGCTAAGGGAATTTAAGTAACTACAGAAAGACTGAAAACTACATTCAGCAACTGACCCACAGAAACAGCCATGAGAAGCCACTGGCAACACCCACCTAAGCAAGGTGGGAAGGGGTGGCTCAGGGAGGACCTTCACAGGCATTCATTGTGTATCCCACAAATGTATACTGAGCACCTGGAATGCCAAGTCAATTCCTAAGAACTGGAGATACAATGGGAATCAAGGGAGACACAGTTTCTGCCCTCTGGGGAGCTCACAACAGATGGGAACACAGCAAGTCAAAAGGCAATTCAGGGGGGAAATGAAATGCCTAGGTTAACACAAAGGGCCTATAGCAATCTGGGAGGGGACCTGGTACAGCCTACAGGGGAAGTACAGTCAAGGAAGGCTTCCTGGAGGAGCCTGAACTTCTACTTGAAGGAAAAACAGAAGTCAGCCAGGTGAATAAGGCTGGCTATGGAAACTGTCCTTGGCAGAGAAGGCAGCATGCACAAAGACCTGGGCGAAAGACGGAGCAGAGCAAGACTGGGGACCTGCAGCCCATGCGGGTGGATGGCAGAGACGGAGTCCTCAGTCCTTGGGGGCTGGCTGACACAAGCCATGGCAATCATGCAACTAAGAACTGAGTATCCAAGTTCCGGCTCCAGCTCTGAGCTCAACCAGCCACCGTCACTGCTGGCTTCCCAGCAAGGTTGGTCTACAGGGAGAGAGTGGCCAGGCAGGAGTTAAATTTCAGATACAAATGAATCAACTGATTTCCAACTCTTACTTAACATTCTCAAGTCCATCTGGTCAGCACCACTAAGTCAGGGCCCTGGAGCCTAGTCATCAGCGTGCCCAGGCCCACACTCCTGACCTAGAACACGGCAGCCTCGCTCTGCACGGACTCCCCTCATGGGCATGGATCACCTCCCCAGGGGGCATGCTGCTGCCAATTCATGCATCAGGATTTACTGAGCACCTACAAGTGCCATGATCCTTTTGATTGGGAACAACAGAAAACCCAATCCACAGTCTTAAATAATAAGAGAATTGATTGACTCACTTAGGAGGAAGTCCAGGAAGTCCAACACCGCTCTTCAAGTTGCATTAGATGGCTAATTCAAACTAGTTTCCGAGACGAGTACGTCATAGGTACCGGTCCATAACTCAGAAAGACTGAGTTAATTCAGTATCCCAATGATGTCATCAAGTATCAGATCTCTTCCCCGGGTGTCTGCTCTGCAGCTGTCTTGCCACAGCTCCTGGTCCTCACACAGAAATAACGTCCATCAGCAACGGGACTTTTCCTGTCCCCCAGATTTATATTCACATATCATTGGACAGAAATGGTCACATGCCCCTTATAATTAGCTCGCAATTTGGTTTTTAAAAAAAAGGGAGAATGGCTTGGGCGAGATTCAGAGCAGGGACTTGAGAAAGCATCACCATGCCTGCCGTGCTCTATGGAGAAGAGCAAAGGGGAGCTGCTGGGGACTCCGCCAGCCAGGAAGAGTGGGGGTGGGTGAGAAGCATGCTTATGGGCCCTTGCTGCAGTAGCCATGTACCTGGCATACAGTAGGAGCTCCATAAATGTTTTGTGAATGAGTAAAAGGAATAAGCAAGTTGGGATGGTTACAAGAGATGAAGCAGCACAGCCCCTGTGGACATATATGCAAACTGCCCTTCGAGTTGATTTAGATGCCCAATTCAAACTAGTTTCCGAGACGAGTACGTCATAGTTACCGGTTCATATAACTGAGAAGTCTGATTGGCAGTGGCTTCAGGGCATGGCTGGATCCAGGTAGATACAGATAATATTTTCAGAGATCTGTCTCAATTCTCCTCTCAACTCTGCTTTTCACAAGATGGTCAACAGTGGCTGCAGGCACCAGTGGTCCCAGCCCAACAACCCTAAGAGAAAGAGGCTCCATTCCTCAGGGCCCCAGCTCCTGTCCCTGATCTGACATGCGCAGTGCCCCAGCTCAGCTCATGTGCCCATCCCCAACCCAATCCCTGTGGCCACGAGGGGCTGACGGGCCAGCTCTGGGGCCCTGTGTCCCCAGGTCTGGTCACATGACCACCCCATGGGCAGAGGAAGGAGGAGGAGAGTATGACTCCAAAGGAAGGGGCAGACAGGGCCAAGGCAGCAGAGCAGGCACAGGGCAAGGGAGGTGGGTAAAGGCTGGGGAGAGGCTGTGGCTTTGCTTCCTGAGCACCTCACACTCTTTCCTCAGCTTCCCCCTGATTCTTCTGGGTAAGTAGGAAACAACTGACCAGTCTGGGCATTTCAATATTCCCCTCTGCCAGCTAAACAACAAAAATCACTTCCTGAAATCATTCCAAACCAAGAGTGCAGTGGGTGCGCATGTTTAATCAATGGAAACTGACATTCTTCAAGTGATCTCAGTGGTAAAACCTTATTTAACCTAGGTTTAGAAAGGAAGCATTTAGGAGACTATTAATAAAGTTTTGTTTTCCAGGGCCACAGTGACAATAAAGGGGGAAGCATGAATGGTTAAAATGTGGTAACTTAGTCACTGGTAGGTCTGTTCAGATGGGAACGGATGGGGAGAGAGCCCCAGCAGAACAAACAGGGCAGGCAGGTTTTAACGCACGGCCTACATAACATTCCAAGCTGCCCGTATGTTCGAAAGAGGGAGTTGGGTTCAATACAGGTGTGGTTCTTATGTAATTTGGAACCCAGAGTAACTGCACTGATTTCAGGAGGATTTCCAGATGAGGCCCTCCTGCATGAGCCTGCAGGGGGCATCAAACATCAGGGCCCCCTGGGGTGGTCACGTGACAAACTTAAGCACACCTGGCATTGTAGGGTGCAAGGTACTCTGTGGCCCAAGGTTCCCACCATATGGCCTTTGCTCTTGCTTACCTTCCCACGTGGAACGCGATTTCCCCACGATCTCTATATGGCTGGCTCATGCTCGGGGGTCTCAGATCTTAGCTTCAATGTTATCTCGTCGGAGAGGCCTGACCACACCATCTGTTTCTCATAGCACTACTTGAGTTCTTAGCATCTCGCCAGCTGATACACATGTGGGTTGTTGACCTGGTTGTACACTCGTTCATATTTTGGCTCAAGGACAGCCCCATTCAATCTTCAGGGCTTTGGCCAGTGTCACCTTCCTTTCTGTAGCTTGGCCCAACCCACACTTCAGCCCATCACAGTCGGTTCTGCTTCCGCCCCTGCTCCTGCCTCTCTCTGATCTCACCATGGAAGGGGAAGGGTAGAGGAGTATGTACACAGTACAGGCTTAGAATCAGAGAGCTCCGCATTTGAATCTTGGCTCCAATGCTTACTACCTATGGGTGCTCAAAAAAATGTTTAGCTTTTCCGGGCCTTAGTTTCCTCATCTGAAAAACATAAATCATAATAACATCAACTAACAAAATCTCTGAGAGATCAAATACAACAGAAAATGCCCAGCTCTGATGTCTCACTCCACTGTTTTAGAATTTGAGCATTAATCCCAGCTATTTGTGGATGTACATGTACTGATAGGTTGTGAATTCTTTAGGGGAGGGATAGCACTCAGCTTCTCTTAGTATTCTCATGTCTTGAATTTTTCCTTGAACATAGTAGGTGTTCAATTATTGTTTGTCAAATTAAATTGAAAGCTACTCCAACATGATCCAGGCATTCGAGTGACTTCTGTACCCCTCCTTCTTGAACTGCAGCTGTCACACATATGGCTCATGTCTTAAGCAAAACTTTAAGAAGAAATGTAACAAGCCATGAGAAAATAATCATGTCCTGCATTCCCACACCAAGCAGAATTGTTTTCAAATACGTATTTAGCCTGCACTGTGCCCTTCTAACCCATGTTTATTAGCATGAGCAATTAAGAGGTTACTAAGAGAAGTTGTTGCATGGAATGAGAAGGAAATCCCGTTTGGTTGGTATCTGAGCCTCCAGTTCTCTCTCTGAAATGGATACCTCTTCACATTCACTTCTCAGGTGGAGGGCTGTTTCCCCAGAAAGTTGTTCTGTTAACACAAGACCCAGTGTCCTAGCCTTTCGCTGCCTGAAATTGTCAATCCTTCCTTTCTTCAGCCTCAGGAAGTATGTCAACTTTAAGATCCCAACCGCAGGGCCATAGAGGAGCCAGACAAGCTAACAAAATATTATTTGCTTCCTTGGTTTCTGGTGCATTCAACAGGAGTTCCCTGAGTCCCAGAACTCTGCAAATTCCTGCCCCAACCCATAACTTCACCACTCACCCAGGCACCAATCATTTTCTCAGACATGTACGGTGGCTCCAGCATTTCATTCCAAGGTCTGACTATGCTTTCTTTTCCCTGAACATTATGAATGTGCTTCTTTTTTAAAAAGTATTTTCCTTGGAAATATCTGTATGTCCTCATTACAGTCATTCAGACTTCTCTGGAGCATAATATGCCCCCTTAGAAAGTCAACCACAACTGATTGAGTAGTGTTAATGCATACGTTCAACAAGAAGCCAACCAACAAGATAAGAGACTACATCATTCAAAGATGGTAGTGGTGTTGGGAGGGAAGGGCAATGATGGGCATGAGGTTACAGACATGCCATTCTTCATTCAGCAAGTTGTCACTTACTTGGAGCAACTCTTCCGTTTCATGGATTTTACGCATGTTTTCTCATTCAATGGGAAAATGGAAGGAATTAGGTCACTGAGACCTTTCATTTTTCTCATTCCTGTCATATAAACATGAAGAAACTGCCACCTCTAAAAATGCTGCTAAGTAAGGGCAGTCCAGGGATATTTCAAGCCTGCATTCTGGCCATTTCTCTCTGTTTTATGTGGCTGCCTGCTCTCATATCTGATGAAAATAGCACTTTCCATGGTAACACCACATAGAGATATGACAGGGCTTTTTTTAAGCAATATTGTTTATCTTGAAACTGACCTGAATTCTCCCCCTTTATCTCTCACTTGACAATCACACCAGTGTTGGCAAAACCTCTTTGGGGGCATGTGAGGACACCTGAGCCATCTTTACCAAGGGAGTGTAGTTCTTTCTCTAGTCCCCCATATGCCATTAGTCTTTTGCACTTTTAAATAGTTTTTAACTTTCAGTGTTCTTAGTTTGATGTTCAAGGCCATTTTCACAATGTTCCCTTCCTGCTTCTAAATTTTCATATCCTAGCACTGTCTACATTTTATTTTACATATTAACAATAACAAGAGCTGCTTATCTGGGACCCAAAATGCATGTGAACCTTTACAGCCAGCCTGCCATTATACTATAATCAAGTTGAACACATCACCTCCTCCCAAACACACACATGCTTACATACACACGTAAATACATGGACATTCAAATCCACTCTGTGTAGCCTTCAGACAATAAAGCACAATTTGCTGAAGGTCTGTGGGGAGAATATGGAAGAAGATTAGACTGCATTATTTGGCCAAATGTCCATTAAGAATTCCTTTAAAAATATTCCTCAAAATTCCTTTCCCAATGACAACTGTCAACAGCCTCCCTCCCCTCTTTATGCAAAAACTGTTCTCCAACTGAAGTTAAACTCTTTCTCCCCACCCCATCCTCAGCTCAAACATCCACTCAACAAGGGAGAGCCAGGCAGCTGGATGAGAGGTCTCAGTGAAATCACGACAGGAGGCAGACCCTGAGGTCCCAGCACTCCTGGTGAGTCCCAGAATGTAAAGAGATGGCTACTGATGCTCACTTCAGGCACAGTAGGGAATTTACAAACGGTTGGCTCTGGCTCCCTGAATGCACATGCTATCTGCTCTCCTTGGAATGTCCTTCCTACATTGCCTAGCTGATGAACCATTGAAGGCTTGAAGACACAGGTCAAGAATCAACACTTCTGAGAAACTAAGGGGGTTTGGGGTATGTCTCCTCATCCCAAAGGGAAAAATGGAAGTCCAGGGCTGACCACTTTCACTTAGCACACGATCGCTGGGTTTGTGGCTGTTTGTGGACATGCCTTTGTCCTGTCAGGCCATACATTCCTTAAAAGGGAAGTCTTCCTATCTGAATCTCAGATCAGCACAGTGCCTGGCTCATTGTACAGATACATCAGGAAATGTCTATCAGATGGACTTTCGCTTTTAACACACACCTGAGCGTTGGGTGGAGTGATGCCAGTATTAACAGGCATCAGAGGAAACGCCTTTTCCTTTCTGAACCACACCGAGTGCATGCTGTAAAGACTTTCCACATACTGACTCACTCAATCATCATAAAAATTGATGTGAGGATGAGAATGGTATTCTCATCTTCATCTGCATTTTACAAGTGATGAAGCTGAGGTTTAAATTTTACTTCACTAGGTTTTATTATTGTGCAAAAGAGTAGTTGCCCACCCTGGGGTACCCGTCCCTGTGGGAGGACCATATGATAAGGTGTGGCTGGCTATGTGGCTTGCTTTGTCCTGTGAAAAATAACAAGTGACGTGTGTCATTCCCAAAGCTTTAAGAACCAGCACATCGTTTTCCTCCTCTCTTTTCCCAAACTTTGCCCTACCGGCAGCCTCTGCTCTATCACCCTGGGTGCCAGAGTGAAGATACGGAGAAGAAATGCAGCCGACCCAAGTGGCTATGACACAAGCAAGAAATAAACCTTTGTTTCTGCAAGGCACTGAGATCTGGGGTCACTTGTTAGCTCAGAAGAACTTAGCCTGAGCTGACTAATGAAGTCCACAATCCTGGCCTTGTTTTTATGTTCCCATGTCGGTAAATGAGATTAACACCCATTTATCCATACAAGCCATGATCTGGAATTCATCTCTGGTACCCCATCTCCTTTTCCCCCCAAAAAATAAAATTTAAAGTTAAATTTTAAAAATATTCTAAGACCTATTGATGAAGCTTCCTAAATTCTCCCTGGAATGAAACGTCTCCACTTCTTTATCTGCAATACCACCATCGTAGGTAGTGTCAAGCCACAAATCATCTCTTCCCTTAACTGCTGAGATGGTCTCGGAACTCCCTGGCCTCACACTCGGCCTGCCTGTCCTTCCATACTGTGCTCCACAGAGGCGCTCTTACTGACAGCATCAGTCACATCACCACGGTGCTCTGAAACCACCACTGCCTTCCCATCGTTCTCAGGAGCCTGAGCAATATCCTGCTCTTGGCAACAAGCCCCTCTGTGACCCGACGCCTCATCCCAGTCTCATCTATCCCACCTTCATTTAAACTCTATGATCCAGGCTTTCTGATCTTCTTTCCACCCTTAAACAATCCATGATATATTCAACCTTCATACGGCGCGTACGCTGTTCCTTCTGTCTGGGCTTCTCTCCACTACCCACCGTCATTCGTCATCTCAGTACTCAAATGTCATTTCCTCAGGGAAGCGGGCCATGACCCACAGAGTTTGGATTAGGCCCCTTAATTAAGTGTATTCATTGGCCTGTGTACTTCTTTTTCATAATATTTTTCTGCAGTTGCAATTTTTTAGATATTTTTAGGACTGTTTGAGGAAACTGTCTCTGCAGCTAGACCATAAACTTCCTGTTCCTAAGAATCATGCCAAACTGATCTTTTAACCTGGACACCAAACAATTTCTGAAATATGGCAGACACTTGAGCAATAGTTGATGAATGAAGTAATGAATGAATAAGGGAATGAAGACCCTTTCCATTTGGGTATTCAAGGGCTCCCAGGAATGCCTGGAAGTACGCCGGCTTGCTATCCCCTTTAGCAGGAATTAAAGACAATGCTCCCATTCAATAGGCTGGGTCAAAAACCCAAGATACCACAGTAGCAATATTTTTGTCAGTGTTTATAAAGGTACTTTCACATGTCATCTCTTCCACTTTGGCACTCTGTCCATGCAGATGTTCTTAAATTCAGGATCACCCTGGACTCGGCCCTGGGCCTACAGCGCTAGAGATGAATGTGAGTACTGACAAGTAGGGCTGTGTCTCTGCGGTCTCAGCGGCAGCCTGGCCGTGAGCTGAAACGGGCTGCTTGGCTTTTGGAATGTGCACGTGGTGGCGAGAAAGGGAGCACTGGCTGATATTTTCCCTCAAAGACTGGCCAGGGTTCTGGGCATCCCTGGGCCATGTTCTGAGCAATTTCATATAACAGTACCAGAGGCCCACGGCAAGCCCCCTCCCTGTGTTTTTCTAGGCCACCAATTGTGGCCCTAGCTGTGCCACTGCTCGTCCTGATGGCGGCTAGAGGAAAAAGGGCTGGGCCAGCCACCAAGAGATTGTCTGCGGTCAGTAGGGTGCTGTTATTTCACAGAGTTCCAACCTAAGTTCTAAAATATAGCTCTGCTTTTCAGAAGTCCACAGGACAGGGGAGTCCAAGCGTGAGCAGCACGGGACAATGAAAAGAACAAAGCTTGGCTCAGTCTCTTGGGGTCAAATGCCAGCAGAGCCGCTTACTAGTGATGTAAAATTGGGCAGCTCACTCCACTGCTCTGAACATCTCCGCCTGTTGAGTGGGGCGGCATAGGGGTGCTTCCTGCTGCCTCTGGGAGGAGAAGTGACGCACCTCGCACATAGTAGGCACTCAACAAACAACCACATGTTCTCTCCATCCCTAATCCTTCTTCCATGTAGGTAGCACTCAAACCTAGATACTGGAACTCCAGAATCATGTTCTCAGCCAGGATGCTGGACCATGCCTGGAGGTTAACAAGAAGCATTTGTTGCAAAGTATCAGCACAAAATCTGCTTCTCTCCATTGTCTTGGGAACTTAGTGGCACTTTTTTTTTTACACCTTTTGAATCTTCAGCTTTTATCTTAATAACTAAGAGTGATTTGTTGAACCTCATATTTTCTTCCTCACTTAAATGGAAAAGATGAAATGCTTTCATTCCTTTAGAAGTATGGCAATCGGGGTAAACATTTTGAAAACCGGTGGAACTTCATAGAAGTGATTGACTATTAAGAAGTATCCTTCCCTCTGTTGCAGAAGCAGTAACATGAATGTCTCTCTCTTCTTGAGTGCCTCCCAGGGGCCAGGCACGGAAGTGAGTGATTTGTAGCTCTGTTAGCAGTGTGACCTTTGAGCAAAATCTATGCCTCGATAGTACCTGCTGTAGAATAAGGATAATAATAAAACCATCATATGATTGCTTCAAAATTGAGTGAAATGCTCTAATTCACTAAGATTGGCTTAGGGCTGTATGCATAGTCAGTGTTGAGTAAATGGTAGATGTTGTTTCCAGTCGTGCTAGCTCCCAAGAGCAGGCTATGCACATTTCTTCCCAATGGTGCACTTAGCGACATCACATAAATTGCTCAAAATCAGTTACAGATGACATATTTATATCACAGAAACCAGAAAACACTACAAATAAGGGCTTTTTACCTTCAGAGAGCTAGTTATTAACTATTTACCAGCACACCACTCTAATTAGTCTTTCTATTTTATCCATGAAGAAAATATTTCTGTAAAGGTTAAATGACTCACCGAAGGTCACACAGCCAGTAAATGAGGGAACTGGGGTTAAATCAGGGTCGTCTGACACCAAATCCAAGGCTTTTTTCTACAACAAATGTGCTGACATACAAAGAAAAGGACGAGGAAGCAACGTGAATCTCTAATAGGTTCCTTAGATATCGTGAGGGTCTTAAAAGACAACCGAAATATCAGCCCTGTTGTTTTTAGCTTACCAAACACCTTTAGAACAATCACTTTTACTAACAATGCTGCCCAAATGTTCACTCATTAAATCCTAGTAGCAACCCTACGAGAGCATTTTTATTATTGCCCCACCTTATAGATGAGATAACTGAGGCAGAGGGAAGCTGAGTACTGGTTCTGGGTCATGCAGCAAAACAGAGACTCAAACCTAGATACTCGAACTCCAGAATCCATGCTCTCAGCCAGGATGCGGGACCACGCCTGGAGGTTAACAAGAGGCATTTGTTGCAAAGTGTCAGCACAAAATCTGCTTCTCTCCTTTGCCTTGGGAACTTAGTGGCACTTTTTTTTTTTTTACACCTTGAATCACAGAGAAAATCTTTATTTGTGGATGCCCCACAATCACACCCTGGGGAAAGGAGTCAGTCAGCCCAAGGGCCTGGTGTGCAGAATTCTCATCAGCAAAGTTCTGGCCGTGTCACAAGCAGCCACTTTGGTGCAGCCGAGCGTTGGTGGCTGGAGCTCCGGGAGGACGGCCTGAGCCGGTGTGTGGGAGAGAGCTCTAGCACCTTTCTAACTTACCATAGACATTTTCAAACATCCACAAAACTAAAGAAATTGATCATTTTTTATTTGAACACTGATTTCTTTAGCTGGTGAACAACTGGACAGTGTCCCACTCACACATGTAGGAGGTAAATGAGGCAGGTCCAAGTATAGTTCCATTCCAGCCGCACCTCCCCAAGCCCCCTGCTCCAATGTTAGCCGAAGCTGATGGCACTGTGCCTGGCAAACAGCGGCAGACTCCTCATGGGGCTCCTGGCTTCCAGACCTGCTGCCCTCCAGCCTGTTCTCCATAAAGCACCTGCAGTGAGCCTCATAAAGAGTAAGTTGCATCATATTACAACCCTACCCGATGCCCTCCAGTGGTTCTGCCCATCACACACAAGTCAAATCTAAGCTTCCTGCTGTGGCTGATAAGACCCAGAGAGATCAGCCCTCCTCAGCCTATGTCCTCAGACTCATCTCCTACCAGCTCCCTTTATTCTCTCAGCTCCAGCCAAAGGGCTTTCTTTCAGTTGCTCAGACAGGTCAAGTTCTTTTTAACCACAGGGCCTTTGCACTTGCTGTTTCCCTACTTATTTTTTTCCTCCCACATGTTGATACAGCTGGCTCCTTGTCATCATTCAAGGGTCAACAAAAATACCACTTCCTAAGAAAGCCTTCCTTGATTGCCCCATTTAAAGCACTCCTCTGGCATGTTCTATCCATGTTTAATTTCTTCCAGGGCTCTTGTCACTTGTTCACACACTGCTTTAGTTACTTATTGCCTCTCCCCCCTGGTTAGAATGTAAATGGCATGACAGCACAACTGTTTCCCCATTGCGTGAAATAGTGCCCAGTACTGGTATTTAGCCAATATTTGCTGAATGAACTAATAAGTGATAAAAGTGAATTATGCAATGGTCATGATGTCCCCTCAGTGTCTGACAATCTTGAAGTTCTTTTTCTGAATTGGAGGGGTGTTATGGAAATGCCCTGTGGCCTCACTTCTGAATGGAGTGAGAGGTCTCCAGAACTGAGTCACGTCCAGCCAGAGGTCCTCAGGAAAGCAACAGACAAAGAGGTACCTATCATTCCATCCATACTACGTCTTTGGATGGAACAGAGGGTGTGACAGGCAGAGCCTCCTGTGAGCCATGCCTTTGTGTAAGTGTGGTGGGACCTGTGACTTGCTTCCAACCATCTGATCATGGCAGAGGTGATGGGGTCTCATTCCCATGACTGCACTGCATTATGTGAGACTCCATCCCAGCAGACGGGAGAGAAAGAGACTCTCTCTGTTGCTGCTTCTGTGTTGTGAGAAGGCCTGTGGGGAGAGCCATGTAGCAAGGAAATTCAGGTGACCCCCAGGAGCTGAGCGTGGCCCACAGCTGACAATCAAAGAAAAAACAGGGACCTCAGTCCCCCAAAAACAGATGAATTCTGCCAATAACCTCTGGGAGCTCAGAAGTGGTTCTTTCCACAGCTGAGCCTCTGATGAGACCACAGTCCTGGCTGATGCTTGTGGCAAGTAAGACTCTGACCCCGCTAACCTGTGCCCAGACTCCAAACCCACAGAAATTGTGAGGTAATTAATAACTGTGTTGTTCTGAGCCACTAAATTTGTGGTAAATTGTCACACAGAGTAGAAAACTAGTACAGAGAAGATTAAAGTCATTCATTCATTTATGGAAATGCCCCTTCACTAAAGATATCTATACTAAGGCCAGGTCAGAATCAATTACATTTCATAGATCCCTGCATTCAAGAAAATAAAGAACATGGCTGCTTTTCTTTGGCATTTCAGAGGCAATCAAGGTTTGCTAACCAATGGCCAATACGGTCATATGTGTCCTTGTAGTTAGTGTTACGTTAAGCAAAATGTCCCTGTGAACTTGTCCTCTGGAAAGGCAAGAAAAAGAGAGCCAGGAGTGTTGCTCTACTCCCCAGCCAGGCTTGGGCAGAGAAAGGTCCAAGGGATGGGGTACGCAGCTACTGAGAAGAGAACATAGCAGACTGAGATCCCAGGGCCTATGGGGGTAAAAAGAGAGTATTTTGTTATGAACATGGACCCCCCAATATAAAGGGGTGCTTAGCAATGAAGGAACCACTCCTTGGCTCCAGGGTAGTAGCTACCTTCTTTTTCCTCTCTTTTTCTCTCTGGGAACCAGTTATAAACATCTTCAGATCGCAAATGGTGCAGGCAGGAGCTTAAGGGCATGCCGGACCACGCAGAGCCTCTGTCGCCGGTGCTCCAGTCCAGCAGCTGGGCCACACTCACTGGAGTCAGCCCTCGCTCCGTAGCACTGGGTTGAACTCTGAGAGTGAGCTGGGTTTTAGGTCCCACCTCTTGCCAAACTCCTGGGCAAGTTTCACAACACACTCATCATGGTCCCGCAGGGACCACATGTCACCTCACAAGTCATTAAAGCCGGTGCCTTGTGATGGCTGCCACCAGGCACCAAACATGTTTTTGAAGTGAAAATACAAAGATGTAGCACAGATGCAAAAATAAATAAATAAATAAACCTTCAGAGAATAGAGAGCCCAGGGACCCATCTACTTCCTGGGATATCATCTTCATATTGACCAGTAATTTCCACCCAAACTGTGGAGTGTTTTCCTCCTGGACGTTATGACTCAGCTGCCTGCCTGTGACTGGTATGTCTGCCGGGGACACTCCAGCCACGCATACCCTGGGCTCTATCATCTTCTGGGCACAGGGAGAAGGGGGACACAGCCAAGGTGCTGCGGAGCAGAAGTACTGCAGAGTTCTCTGGGGAAAAACAGGGGCTGCAGAAGCAAGGGTGAGACGGAAGGCTCTGGAATGGACTGGCAGGAAATCAAAGGGGAGAGGGCTATAATATACCACGCTTATGCAAGACTGTCACTAATGAATGTCAGCTTGCCTTCACTAATAACCATTTCCCTTCGGAAGTGGCTCTCAAAATCCAGGTCCTCTATGTAAAGCATCAGCATTACCTGGAAATTTGTTGGAAGTCCAGATTCTTGGGCCCTACCTCTGACTTACTGCATCAGAAATTAGGAGAAGGGCCTAGTCATATGTGTTAATAAGCTCTCCCCGGGTAGGTACGAACGTCGGAGAACCACTGCTCTTGGGTGTCCAGTGCCCTCACGCTGTCTCTAAGCACCAAATCTGGAGAATAATGGGGGCATTGTCTCTGTTCTTCTCCCTTCCCCTCATGGAATTGTATGACCCCTGGCTGCTGGGCCTTCCTGTCAGTACTTTCCCTGGACTAAGCCACCTAATTCATACTCAGGTGTTGTCCCAGATTGAATCAACGGCCCCAAATTCTTCACCTCTCCCTGTGTCTGATGCCCTTTCCCCTAATACCATCCACAAAAGACAGATTGTATTACCCTGTCCTTCTCCTTTGAGCTTGGTCATGTAACTTGCTTTAGCCAACAGGGTGTTAGCAGATATGATATAAGTAGGGGCCTGAGATGTGCTTGCGACCCATGCCATCCTCACATGGCCACTTCTGCCTGGTACCAGAATGAACCCACGCAGAGCAGAGCAAACCCAGTGAGCTGAGCCAATGCACAGTGTAATGGGCTTCCCAACCCCAGTGAATTCAACTGCATTGTGGCCTGTCGGTATCAGTATACCACAGGATTCTGGGCTTATCGGTTATGCAGTGACAGCTGACCAGTACACTGGGCACCCGTGGATTTCGGCACTAGTCTTTTGGGTGGTTTATTTCTCCTAGGACACGAGCCTCCTGAAATTCCAGTGTCTTACAGCAGTGTAGGACTTCCTGGCTCATGCAAGGAGACAGTAAAGAATATATTTTAAGGGGGATCAAAGTTTGGGGGTTAGGGAGCATTCCACTTCTTTCAAGTTGATGGTGAGCTGGGCTGCTCTGTGGGTCACTATTGGGTCAGATGATGGGAAAGACATGGAGGACAGAGTGGGAACCAAGACAGGAAGGAATGACAAACAGACAAGAGACAACACATCAGGGAGAGAAGAGGTGACTGACAGCAAGCCTCCTATGGTGCCCTCAGGGTCTCCCACGGCTGGGTCCCCAAAGAGAATTTTCAAGTCTCTAAGCTCCAGGCAAACCCTTCTTCATTTACTCCTGCTTCTGACCATGCTCAGCTGTCCTCTGCCTCTCACTTAGCAAGCCTGAGTTGCAGCAGTGCCAGGACGAAAAGCAGCATCCTCTCAGTGGGAGGCAGCCGGCCTGTCCGTGCAGAGTGAATTACTCACTCTGGACGCCAAGCACTCCCACCCAGATTCTCACATTGCCATTAATCGTTTCTGAAGTGCTCTCGCAGTGCTCACGGCAGGAAAATGCCACACAGGCTTTGCCCTCAGAGCTGCCTAGGAACCTCGGTGGTGAGACAGGCAGCATGCAAAACATGCTGGCTCCCACGGTACAACCCTGGCCACGTGTGGAAAGCTGAGGTTACCCCTGGTCATTAGCACGTAGCTTCCCTGGGCGGCAATCCCTGGGTGGCAAACATTGCTTGCTATGGGCACAGCTGGGGCACTTGTCCAATGAGGTAAATCCTGTCCAGAGAGGAAGTAATTTAATGAGTGTTTTCTGGGTACTAGAGGCGGAGATTTGGTGCTTATCAGCACTGAAATGAATGTCTGAGATGTGCTGTGAAACACCCTGTCTTCCCAACCCAGTGAATTCAGCTGCAATGCGGCCCTTGGTATCAGCTGCCCCATCCCAACACAGGGATGTGGATTGGCCCCAGCTTCTCAGAAAGAAAGGGAGACAAATGATAGTCCTGTGGCTGAGCACCTGCTTGGTGCTAGGCACTGTGCCAAGTGGTTTATACAGATTGCCTCCTCACTCTGCGAAGTGGTATCCTTATCCCCATTTTACAGAAAAGAACAGCAAACCTCCAGGAGGTAAGTCCTTGTTAAGTGCAAAGCCAGGGCTGGCTGGCATCCAGACTTGGCTACAAGCCAATGTTTATATTCTTGCCATAACAGACTATAGGGAATTTTCCATTTTATTAAGTCATCTTACTAACTTCCCGAGGACAAACACTAGGTCTGTTCACAATGCTACTATTATTTTCGTTTCACAGATGAAAAAAATAAAACTCAGAGAGGTTAAGTAACTTGCCTAAGATCACACAGCTACTAAGTGGTAGAGGCAGGATTTGAACACAAGCCTGATTCTGGAGTCTGAACCCCTGATCAGGTGTCCATTCCTTAGGCTGCAGGTGTCTATGCATTATGGCCCAGCTGAGAAATGGTTACCAGTCAGGAAAAGAACTCTCCAAAGAACACAGATTTCTCAAAGTCAACAGACACCCCAAGACATGTGACCTTGCTGACATCTGCATCCACGGCAACCTGGAAGCTTCAGAACTACTTTGGGAATGGACTCTAACCCCCTCACGTGAGCACCCGCACCGAGTCTTTCGAGCTCACCTTTGGAAACACGCAGAAGGAAAAACAATGACAACGGTGCACTTGAATGAGTGTTTCTAAAAGTAAGTCACTTCTTGGCTAAGAAACAATATTAAAAAATGTATTCCAAGGGGTTACATTTCCCCAGTCTGAAAATATCCAAAAATGGAGATAAGAGAGATAAACTGGAAAAAAACAAAAAGAGCCGTGTTCTGTGATGCTTTCCCACTGGTTCACCCGAATTCTTCATGAGCTCAGAGAGAGACGCACGAGGAGCTTCCATGAGGAATTATCTGGGGCTCCCTACCCAAGCTCATATCATAATTAAGACCAGTTTTTCTTTATAAAAACCTGCTTTTTTGGTTTGGTTAGGTTTGGCCAGCCCAACATCCATTCTCTCTTCTGGGAGAACCACCCTGCCAGTCCCGGAGGGGAACTGCCCCGTCCCACCTGGGAGCTGGGGTTTGGGAGGGTGAACGCTACCTCCAGTCCCTAAGGCATGACGGTGACCCAGGTGTCACCAGTGGCACATTCCAGCGCCCTGGCCACGGCACGGCTTCAGGATGGGACTGCAGCTCAGTCTGGGCCCCTCGGCGGTCTGAGGCTTCTGGGAGAGCTACCAGGAGGAGCAGCCAAGCCCTCCCATGCCCACAGCCCAGGAGGGGGACAGTGGCGCGCACCGAGAGGCAGGCCTGCCTGAGGCAGAGGCTGAGGGGGGTGGGACGGGCACAGATGCCTGCCTATTTGAGCCTCTTCTGGCAAACGAGCAGGAGTCACCTCCGCTTTCCCTGTGTTTTGCTGTGCACAGGCGTATGCTGTGCAAAATGCAGAGTTTGGTTCTGTGTCAATGGCTGCAAAAAAAAACCCTAATATAATACTAATGAGTAGAATCCAGGAGAGAGGCACCAAGGGCCTCTATCCTGGGGCTGAGCTGGGAAGCTAATGTTAATGCAGTATCTTCTATGGCCCATGCCTTGGGCCTGCACTTTGCTTACCTTGAGGGCAACTCTACTTGCTTCTACCCAGATGGTTATCTTCCTGAAATAATCTCTCTGCTCATCTCTGTCCAGTGCACTCCTACCCATCCTGCAAAACCCTCCCTCACCTCCTCCTCTGAGTCAGGGGCCACCTCTTCGGGCCCCACAGCACTGGTCCACATCTCTGGTGTCACCTCTATTGTACTTCCTTGTTTTGTATCTGCCCATATGGTGATTTTTTTATTAGTATAACCAAAGCAAGAGATATTCAATATAAACAATAAAATAAAAATCTTAACAATATGTCAGGGAATGAGACAAAAGGTGAGATATATTCTCCCTGTGAACTCAGCGTCTCTCCTGGGAGGTAGATAACAATACTTGGTGTGAACCCGTCCAAATGCTTTTCATCACATGACTGAGATGCCCATCTGCCCCAGGATCACCACACGACACTGAGATGCCCTTCTGTCCCAGTATCATCACATGACACTGGGACGCCCGTCTGTCCCAGAATCATCACGCAACACCTGGATATCTGTCTGTCCCAGTACCCTGAGCCCCCAAGGCTGGAATTTGCTCTGCTCATTATGTCATGGTTCTGTGGGCCTGGATCCCAACCCTGCCTCAAACATTGACTAGTGTGTGTCTTAAGACTAGTTCATTGAACTCTCTGTGCCTCTGTTTCCTCATCTGTACAATGGGACTCAGAGTTGGGGCCTCTCTCATCAGGCTCTTATGAGCATTGAATGAGTTAATATTTTCAAGTGCTCAGAACCAGGGCCTGGCACAGATGAGACCTGTATAAATGTTGACTGTTACTACTATTGTCTCTAGCTCTGTGTCTAGCCCCAAACCCAAAGATCTGACTGCGTGAGGGCGCATGTCTCTTAATCCGTATGACTTCAAATGTGCCCATGAGTTGGCTGCCCTCTGGCAGTTTGGTCATGGTCCTCCGGACAGGCTTCTGGAACTTTCTCACTGACATTTCCCCCTTCACTAAGATCCACTTTCATCACCACTATTATTGATTGAGTTCTTGTGTGCTGGGGCATATTCTATCTCATTTTGCCCTCCAAAGGGTCCTATCAAAGAACTCACCCATGTTCATAACAGCCTTGCTCATGATAGCCAAAACAAGGAAGCAACCCAAATGTGGAAGAAGTTGGTCAAAGCCCCCGCAACGAGTAAAAGGCAGCAAACTCATGTCTGTCTGACACCCAAAGGTGCTCTCTGCCCAGGATGCCAAGATCATTGCAGGTGCTTAATAAGCATTTGCTGGGTGGATAAGATCAACAAAATTTATCCCAATGTTTATCCTTCATTTTCCCTTCTGCTATGTTTAATCAATGGCTTTCTGCAAACAGGAAGATGGCTGGTGGTAATCAAGGAAAAATAAGTAAGATGTTAGTACTTTCTTTGTTTGCTCCAAATCAAGGACATTCTGTGGACCTGTCAGTCCAGACACAGCGCTCTTTCTGGACAAGGCGGAGTGGGGACTGGCAGCGAACATCTCTCCAATGTATCACGTTGGTACTTAAGAGCAGTGAGAACCAAAGAAGTTGGAGACGGGTCCACAGAGCATTGCTAGAAGAAAAGCCATCAGTGCACAGATGAGGAAACTGCAGCCCAGAGACAAGGGAGCAATCCAGTGCCCTCCAGCCTGCTGGCAGGGAGGCGGGAGAAGGAGCCAGACCTCACGGTCCAGGTCCACACACTCTGCAGCAGGAAGGGAGCATGGCCCCATCACCCTGGGTGTACCCCAGGTCAAACAGGCCCTCCATGGACACCTCCATGATCTTGAGCACATCACTGGACCTCTAAGACACTGTTTCTCCACTGATAAAATGCAGATGTGAATTCTTTCATTTGAGTTAGTAACAAGAACAAATGGAACCCATCCCCACCAAAAAAAAATCACTGAGTAAAATACAACAAATGCAATAAAGTATCAGAAGAAACAGACAATTCACAAAACAGGAAAAAATTATATATATATATGTACGTATGTATATGTGTGTGTGTGAGTATCATTAGTGATCAGGGAAATGCAAATCAAAACTACAATGGGAGACAATTTTTTTTATGTCTATGACAACGGGAAAACGTTTCAATCTGACAGTTTCAAACCCTGCACTGGATATAATCTGAATGCTTTCTCTTACATTTCTGGTGAAGTGTGTCAATCAGCCCAACCACTTTGGCAAACTGGAATACACGAGAATGTTCAAATGCCACACGGTGAGGAGCCAACATTTGGCAATCACCCAACCAAAAATGCATGAAAACAAGAGGGTACAAATTAGCTGTGGGATATTCCCCCTGGGGTCATCTAGAGCCGTCACTATGGATAAACTACAGAGAAATGCATGAGGTGGATGAGTATCAGCAAGGTACTATATGGAATAAACCAGGTCCCTAAAATTATGTAAAGTGTGGTAGCCCTTTGGAAAAAGTTACAACTAAAGTAAAATATACACATATGTTTATGAATGCACATAGATGCAATCCAATTACATAAAGAGGAAAGCCAGAGAGGTGTGGAAATGGGGCTCAGGACGATATTACCTCTGATGGGGTGGCAGGGATGAAGTGGGGCAGGGACATGTGAGTTGGTATCAACATCTGAGCTTCTAAGTCCAGGTCGTGAGTGTTCACTGCATTATGAAGATATGTAATTTTTAGTTTGTGTCATGTACTCGAGTCATTATTAATTTAATTCTGTGAATATGAGTACATCGGTGACAATGGTTCCATCTTGGCGGGGATGCCTTGAAGATTCAGAATGAGTGGCCCAGCCCCTGGGCATCTCCATAATAACATCCAGCTCTTGGGTGGTGGTGTTTAAGGGACGCGTGGCTCAAAAACAGCTTAAAGTGAGTCGGAGAACATAAAATTCCTTTCACTCCAACTCCTGCCTCATGGCTCAACCGATTTCGTGAATCAAGATGATCCCTCCGGTCTTTTTGGAGCTCGTACTTGAAAAGATCACACAGCTCTTGTCAGGAGAGAGTAAGACCCAGTTACTTCCTGCATAACCTTCAGCCAGTTTTCTCTGAATAACAACCTCTTTAAAGTGCTGTGACGTGCCTGCACCACCCTCCTTTCAGAAGGAACTCTCACAGTCGAGTCTCTGGCCCTGTCCTTTTGAAGGATTTCACCTGGCCTAGACTTTTGTCAAAATAAAAACTGGCTTTCTGTGGGGAGTGTGGCGGGGGCGGGGGCACGCTGTTGAGACTGCTCTCGGCAGTAGGTAGGAGTTTTCTTTTTCCTCCCACACAACACAAGGAACAGAGGAGTCATTTAAGCCTTACAAATACTGGCAGGCTCAAAAAGCAAGTCGCCAGCCTTAAAAACATGTCTCTGTTTCCTTTGGCTAATTTGCAAATCCAGTCATATTTCCAGATAAGAAGGTAAACAGAGGGTGGACGAGATTAAGGAGGCCTATCTTAGGCCAGCATCTTTATAGAGCAGAAATGTTATAGAGTCTTTCCCTCTCAGGGAGAAGGAGAGTAGCCAAGCTCATAACAGCCCTCAAACCCAGGAGGAAGGTAGAAGTAGACACTTCTCTCTCTCTCTCTGCCCCTTCACGAAGAAAGTCAGAATATCAGCAAAAGGCTGCTGGACGTATCTGTGCCAGATCCCAGTCTCAGGGCTTAGAGACAGGGGGCAGGGTTGAAAACAAATTATTAAAAGTATGGAGTAGGTCTGTGTATGCATATGAAGTATTGTGTATAAATAGAGTTTGTAGTCTCTAAAGCTCTAGGAGGGATGGGCTGCCTGGACAGGAAGCAAGCTCCCCATCTCTCAAAAAATGTGGCAAGCCCCTCTTAGCACAGACGCTGAGGAATGTTCTCAGGATGTTAGGGCCAGATCAGAGGCTTGAAGCTG
The DNA here is from genome assembly GCF_030020395.1 of Manis pentadactyla. Lineage (NCBI taxonomy): Eukaryota > Metazoa > Chordata > Mammalia > Pholidota > Manidae > Manis > Manis pentadactyla. The sequence continues at coordinate 207,407,592 of NC_080019.1, read as the reverse complement.
GGGAGACAGGGAGGATGAGTCTGAAACCCTCTGAAACTGAAGGCGGAAGGCTGCACAACTGGAGCGCCAGTTCGCAGCCTCTGTGATATTCTCAGTGAAGTGTGTGACCCTCAGAGAGAGAACGAACCTACAGGCTAGATGATCTTTAAGGTTTCTCCCTCACCAAACCCCAGGACCTGGAATCCTTTATTTTATGTCCCTGAAGGTAAGCTAGGGTACCCGATATTCTGTAAGCTGTAAGGTGTGCCCTATGTAGAATGTGGGCCCCATGAAGACAAGGAGTTTTCTGTGTTCCCTTCACTGCTGCACCACCAGCATCTACAACAGTGGTTGACGCACACCACATACTTAGGAAACATCTGCTGATTAATCTGGGATGAATGAACCGCGGCTAAGACCCCACTTCCTTCTCCTGAGGGGACCCATGGACAAATGGTGTCTCATCCGCTCAGGGGAAGATGGGGCTGGGCTCAGCTAACGTTCCTCTTTGGACCTTATCTGCACAGACTTAGAGGGCCTCCTCTTTAATTCTAGGAATCACCACATCTGGACTCTAATGTCAGCTCCTGGTTATTTCATCTGACGGGGCACCCCTGAAATGTCCCCCCTACTCTTAGCGTAGAAAGGCAGGTGTTGACTGTGGCCCTGGACACCGGACTTATAAAAGGCTTCCGCTGCCCTTGACTTCAAACCTCATGTTGTGACACGGAGACCTAATCGTGTTGATGCTGGTCTCCAAGGTAAACAAAGTTTTACAGGGGAAATGCTTGGACCTAGAGATTCCTATTTGCTCCAAGTTTGGACTAATGGCCGGAATAAGGAGCATTTCCATTCACTTCCTATTGAAGCGCTGCTGATAATGTAGCTAAGTGGATAGCCCGAAACCATTCCTATTGGTCAAATATCAAAAACAGTCTCTGGAATACAATCAATACTTCCCAGCCCTGTGGCCCTGTGGGATGTCACCTAGAGGAAATGCCAAGAACTGTACCTCTATGAGGGCCCCCAAGATCCTGAGAAAAAGAGCCAGGAGAGAGGGGACAAGGGAAGGTTGGGAGAGAAGAGAGCAACACACAGCACGGGCTCATCCGACTTGCTAACCATCACCCTATTTACAGGCCTGGTGCAAAATTACCCCTGTTAAGTATGTTAGTTCACTGAACACTTCCAACAGCCCTGAGAGAGAGGTTTCATTTTCCCCCATTTTACAGATGAGAAAACTAAGGCTCAGAGACTTGTCCAGGGTCACACAGCTGAGATGTGGCCATGCTGAGATTTATACTAAAGCCTGTGCTCTTAACTACTATTTTGCACTGCCTCCCTTTATGGCCAGATCCTGCTCCTCTCTCTTCACCTTAGGTCCCTCCCCATGCTCTGAGGGTGCTTTCTGAGTTCCATTGTGACACCTCAGGCCTGGAGAGAAGAGAAATCATGCATATGAAACAAGGAACTAATGGCAGTTCCATATGCTGGGTAGTAGATTGCAGCAGCTGGAGATGGACGTGGTGCTTCACGGGTAGGTCAGTGAGCTTGGCCAGGGCAGGGTTTCAAGCAGGGGAGGAACATGGCCAGGACTGTGTGTTAGAAACAGCCTGCTGACTGTGGCGTGCCAATCCTCAAGGGGCCCCAAGAAAGACAGACGCCGCTGGGCAGAGGAAGTCGTCTGGCCCACCGCACTCCCGGAAGGGGTGAGCCTGGCAAACCTCAGCCTCATAACCCAGTCTGGGAAGCTGGCTCCTGCTGGGTTTGGCAAAGAGGCATTTATGAGCTCAGGAGGAGAAAGTGCAGAGTGGCGGTGATTTAGAGACGCAAGGGATCTGCTGTACCCAATTCAGAGCAGGGCCATTGCACAGAAGGGCTTGGCCATGCATCTAGGCTCCCTGTGTTTCTGACACATGCGGTATCATATCCAAACTGGAGTCCGGCTCATGCTTCGCACACGGAGGCTTAGAGCACTGAAAAGGTCCAGAAACCAGACATGACAGCGTCACCTGGGAGTTTGTGTCAGAAATGCAGAATCCCCGGCTCCATCTAAATCTGCTGAATCTGGATCTTTAAAAGTCTGAAAACTCTCGCCCTGACCTAGGATCCAAATCTCTGGAGCTACATTTCTCCAATCTGCTCCATCTCTCAGCTCCCCAGGTGAATTGGATACATGCTAAAGTTTGAGAGGCAGTACAGGAAACCTTTGAAATGTCGTAAGATTATCAATATTGTGGCTTTCAAACCACACCTTTCAGATGCCTCCCCAAGCCAGGAATGTCACAGAAATTCCCCTTGCAATGACCTAGAAAATATCATCACTTGATTTGTAGCCCATCTACTTCTAAAAAAGGATGTGTGACAGCTTATAAACAGAGCGGGTGGTCAGCTAAGCTGCCTAACACAACGGGTTGTAGGGAAATCCCACAAGCCCACAACCCACTAAGCACCGTTCTCTACTTTAAGATATTATAGAGCCCAAAATCCCATTGCTGGGTTTTGCTTGTGCTTCTTTTTAAAATTATGAGTGTTCCTCAGAAGAAAAAGCACGTTTACACTCAGACTAAGTCGTTGATGACTTTTCACAAGCTGCCCTTCCCCATGGCAATCTGTGAGCAAGCCTTGTCACTCAACCTCCAGAGACAGTCCTGAAGGTTCACCCTGTTTCCTTGTCCACTGTGGGATCACGCCTCATTTGAATGCCTGCCAAGAACTTTCCAGCTGGCTCCTCTGCTCCCACTCCTGCCACTCTCTGATCTCTGCTCCACACAGCACTCAGAGTGGTCCCTGAACGATGCCAATCACACCACGCTCTACCCCAGCCAAAGCCGAGAACTGCTGCCATCAGTTTCCATTGGCTGCTGTAACAAACTAAAGCAGCAAAAATGTATTGTCTCACACTTCTGGAGGCCAGAAGTCCAAAATCCATTAGCACTGGGTTGAAATCAGAATGTCAGCAAAGGCCAGGCAACTTGCAGAGGCTCTAAAGGAGAATCTGTCCCTTGCCTCTTCCAGCTTCGGTAGGCTGCTGGCATTCCTTTGCTCATGGCCACAGGACTCCAGTCTCTGCCTCCATAGTCACACTGTCTCCTCCTCTTCTGTCTGTGCCAAATCTCCCTCTGCCTCCTTCTTTACAGGGATACATGTGATGGCACTTAGGCCCATCTGGATAACCCAGGGTAACTCCCCCATCTCAGAGTCCTTAATCACATCTGCAAAGTCTGTTTTTGTCATGTTGGAAAAAAACTTACAGGTTCCAAAGTGTGGAGATCTTTGGGGATCATTGTTCAGCCTACCACACTGCCTTCCCATTGCACTTGATAGAATCTGAAGTCTTTACTGTGGCCCCTAAGTCCTATGTGGCCTGGCCCCTACCCGCCTCTCAGACCCCCCATCTCACTCCACTTTCCTCCTCTCCCAGCCCACCCCTCTCTACTCTGCCTTTAGATCATCAAATAAGTATGTTGCTACCACAGGGCCTTTGCTCTTACAAGGCGTTTTGCTTGGAATGCTACTAGTCTTGGCCTCGTTTGCTGAATGAATGAACAAGTGAATGAGTGAGCGACTTGTTCCCAAGAACTCAGGGAACAATATGCAGGAAAAGGTAGAAGCAGTGGCACAAGTGGAGATTAACTTCACCTACTTCCCAATCTTGCCTAGGAAGTTGTTTGGCTAACAATGCTTCCACCCACTCTTTTTTTTAGTTGCCAAATACCTCAAAACGTCCACAGCTCTTAGTTACCTTTAGGTTCTCTGGAAAGGAATTGCTTTAGAGGGATGTAGCCAGGTTGGCACCAGGAACTGAGAGAAGTAATGTCATATAAAACCATCCCCTAACTCTTTGTTCCTGGAGAAATAAGACAGTCCAAGGTGCAGAAAGCTATTTCGACTTCCAGCAACAATTCTAATGATGTTTCTTTTTCGCGTGGTTGATAAATGCCCACTGTTGATTTTAGTGGCAATCTTACAAAGGCCACTGCTAGTGGCTGTGTCCTGTCCTGGAGACAGGAGGCCTGCCTGTGGTTAAGTGATCCTTAATTATCTCCTGACTCTGAGAGCAGGTCTCTCATTAAATAGAATTCCTCATGTGCTATGATGCAAATGTAAATAGGAGTTGCTTCTTGCCCCCAGAAAGAAGAAGTCTGAGTCCTGCGCAGCTAGACAAATCACTAGCAGTTAGACAAATCACTAGAGCATAGACAGTGGGTAGTCTAGAGTGATCAACTCACCTTGTTCCAGTTTGCCTGCATCTTTTCCCATTTATGCTTTAAATCCTGCATCCTGGGAAACCCCTCAGGCCCAGGTAAACTGGGACGACAGGTCACCCTAGTGGAAGCTAACAGGCCTGTCCCTAACACTTGAGGAACCTAGAACAAAAGTGCTTAAGTAGAGACCCATCTAATGTTTGTCTAAATATACAGAAGTTATAAATCAAACTAACCCATGGCTAAAGAAAAATATGGTCTATCCTCCTATCATGATAAATGTCTTCCAAACAACCTGGAAGGCCAGGTTTGCATTCCAAGTTCTTAAGACTCCCCTCTGAATTTTGGTCTGTCTCTGTCCCACCCACTGAGTGGTCTTGCTGTCAACCGTGCAGATATACAAACTCCATCCACACCCCATAAACATCCACTTCATGGTTAACCCCAGAGCCTGGGGTAAACTGTGACAAGGTCTGTCCTTGGAGGGAATGGCCCAACGCAAGATTCCCACTCTGCTCTGGAAGTGGGATTGTGACCCTTCAAGAAGGGAATTCTGGGGTGCAGGGAAGCTAAGCCTGGCCTGCAAGAGGTGGGTGACCAGAGGGCCAGTGTGGGGTCCCCAGGACAAGAGCCACTATAGTAGGAGTTGCCAGTCTCTGGAAGCCCCTTGAAATTAAGCAAGCATGGGAAAATTTCCAACTTCCAAACACACCACAAAGTCCTTCCTGGGCAGAGGTTAGAGTTGTTCAGCCTAGAGACATAGTTTGTACGAAACCTCATAGTTGCCTTCAGAGTATTCCTAGAAAGACCTAACGGAGGCCCTCCCAAGAAGAAACAAAATTACAATATGGTGGGGGAAGAAGTCATGTGGCAAAGAAGAACTACTTCAGAGAATGGCATTCCTGCCTGGAGATTGACAAGAGAAGTTTCTGCCATGGAGAGACCTGTGGGCACAGGGGTTCTGGTTTCCTTCATGGAATTTACTTTGATGGCTGATGCAGACTGTGGTTAAAGTATCAGTAGTTTAAAGATATTGCATGTTGAAAATGACACGCCTGCTCTTGCAGCCTTGTTCATATGAGCACGGTGAGTGCCAGGCAGCCAGGATTATGTAAATAACAGCACAGGGGTGATGTAAAGATATGAGGTGGTAAAAAAGATCATGACAGGAGAAACACTGATGTCTTGGTTAAAAGCATAGTGTCAGGTAGTTTGGGTCTAGATAATGCCTCTGCCATTAACTAACAATGAGATCTTAGGTGGGTTACTTTGCCTCTTTGAGCCTCAGTTTTAATTTCTAAGCAAAATCAGGATCCAAACAGCAGCTAGCACATGTGATTGGTATGAGGATTAATGGAGATAAAATAAATAAAGAACTCAACCAGTAGATACTACCAGTAGTAACACTGTGAATGTCCCCAAATACTGCTGACTCTAAGTAAGAGAAAGGATGGAGGCGGTAGTGGTGACAGTGATGGGGATGGTAGTTGCAATACTGCACTAGTAGAGTGATACTAGTTCACGTCAAGAAGAGGCAAACCACTGCCGTAATACTGGCTATGGGTAGATTAGTTGGATTTTAAGGCTCCCAGTTCTTGAGAACAGAAAGGAAGGAAGAGATCTTTCACGATGATTCAGATGCTGGGTGAAAGAATCCCTCTGAGGAAGGAGCTGATGTCTGGACTAAGCCTATGGTAAGTGCAGGATCCCAAACAGAGCTACAGGGAGTCACAGGGGAACATGACTCACTCACACTTTCATTGAGAACGTGTGGCACAAACTCAGCGGCGCCCCTGCGTGCAGATTCATCCCAAACCACGTGGAGGACAGCAAGAGAGGCTGATGAGGTAGCACTCCGTTGTATGCACTGCTGTATAGACTCGAGCTGAGTCATCGTAGCAATTCACTACCATCTCCAGTGACAGAAGACAGATCATTCCCTGGCAAGCCTGAATCACCCCACCACCAGCCACCACTCCATCCCTGGACACACTTAGGGACTACTACTCAGCCGCAGATGAATCATTTCTAAATTAAGCATGAAGATTTCCAAATTAGCTCAAAGCGATCTAACATCTGGACAGGAGATATTTACTACCGAGTTGGAGTTGGGGACATAAGGAGAGCAAAAAAATAGAAGGCCAGGTTCTCTAAGAAAATAATCCATTTTCTTTTTGAAATATAGGACCTATTTTTGCAAAAATGACCTACTCACTCTATTTTTTTTTATCACTGAGAAGAAAAAGAAGTGTGTGTGATGGATTGCTTTGCACTAAATAAAGATGCCGTGTGAACATTAGGCTTTCTAATTTGGTTTATATTACTCTAGCCACATTTAAAATGTACATGTGAGCATAAGATTGATTCATTTCTGGGTTGGATTGCCTAAGGTCTTTCTATTCTTACAACTTCCCACAAAGCTTTCTCATGCCTTCTGGGATGCAGGAAAAAGCTCACCCCAAGATGCCCTCTGACCTGGTCACCCCAAATTCTTGCTCTTGTTCGCAGGGGCTGCAAGCCCTTGCTCTTTGAGAGCAGACTAGGAAGGTCCAGAGGCTCTCTTTGTCCCCACTTCTCACTGGCTTTTGTTACCGACTTTCCAGTTCCTGGGAACATGGGTGAAAAAAGCATTCATGGTCATTACCAGCCATGCCAGGATTCGACTCCTGGCTCCACTATTCCACTCAAGGTGGCTGTGGACAGTCGCTTATCCTCTCTGGGCCTCAGCTTCCTCATCTGTGAAATGGGGACACTTAGAGTCCCTAACTCGGGATTACTAGGAGGATTAAGTGTGACCATCTCCATGAAGGACTTGGCCCAGTGCCTAGCCACATGGCAAGGGCTCCACAAATGTTAGCTTGTATTTTTTCTAAAGACAAGTGTTTGGAGTTATTTATTTAGATGCCCAGCCAAACCGAACTTCTTTCGCTGCAGGGCCCAACCTCTTCCTATCATAATGCTCCCTATTCATCACCCTTTCTGGTAATGGCTTGTTTTAACATCTGTCTTCCCCAGAAGAATAGATCCTATGGCTCTTTTTTTCACTGCTGTATACACAACACCCTGCGGAGCTCTTGGTGCAGAAAGAGCTGTGCAATAGTCATTTGTTGAATGACTGAATGACTGGCTGAACCACAGAACAAATGACTGAATGACTGACTGGGTGATTGAATGAGTGAATGAATGAACTGATGAATGAATAACTGAAACTGATCATCTAAATTCAACTGGATGGTATAAAAAGACTTTCTTAGCATAACAAATAATGAGACTGCTCAATACAGGACTTTAACTTGGAAAAGTAGGGTGCTTGGGGGGATAGTTAAGAACTGATTTTGAATATCTTAAAATTTCATTTTTTTCCCTCTATCAATGACGGGATGGGTGATAATGCCCTACTGGAAAACATTACTCACTCCACACTCACGTGGCCCTCAAATTGCCCATCCTTCCCACCCTCCATCATAACTAGGATCTGCTTGACAACTTCTGGCCTCAGCACGTCTGTCCATGTCATATGACATCATGTCCAAACCATGTGTCTTTGGCAATGAGAACAACTGGGAGAATCAACAGGAAGCCCCAGATCTTGCCTTGCCTAACTTCTGAATCTTTCCTGCAATCTTCCACCCACCCCTTTCTTCTGGATGAGCTCATCATGTCTTTCCAGAAAGTCTGATCAGTGGCAAGGCATTGCTGGATTTCATCAGGGGGATTTGGTGTCTTCATAACTTGTTCATCTGCCACATGACATGCTCGTCTTTCAGAAGCTCTGGAATTCTGCCCACAGACGTCTGGACATTCCACGGCATTCCCAGAGGGCCTCTTAGGATGTACATGGTCAGCCATAGAAGATCCTAATTGTTTCTAAGTTACAATTTGCCTCAAACAAAAATACTTAAAATGAACAGTGAACAGTATTTTGACTATCCTGTCCTCCTCCTAAGAATCTGCGATTGTAACAAAATAAATGAAACACTTATTTAATGCCATTTTTCTTGTGTAAGACAGGATAAAAACTCCCAAATCCAGGCTGAACAAAACCTTAAAGGCCACTGGGAAGATTTTCTAAGAGAACCAGGTATGGTGACTACCTACCTGGATATTAGCAAATAATAATAATAATACAACTATCAGGTATCAAACACTGTCTCCATGCCAGGCATCAGACTTCATGTTTTTACACATTAGCATGTTTAACCTGCCTGGAAGTCCTATGAGATTGATATTACTGCTTCCATTTTACAGAGAGGTGAACTAAGGTTCCCAGTAGGTGCCCAGGAAAGAATCTGAACCAAATTTCTCTGACTTTAAAGCTGGCACTCCTACCTTCCACGGTCATTGAGCTAGGAGGCAAGGTGAACAGCCGACAGAGAGGAATGGACTGGTGGAATATAACTGAGGACAAAACAGTGCCTTACATTTGGAAGGGAGAGCAGGGACAAGACCTGGTGAAACGTGACCACAATTTTCTAATAGATCAACTGTCATTGTGTGAGAAAGGGACGGCCATCAGATAGATTACAGAGGCTGGAAAGGACACATGGGTGACAGCTCTAGGAAGACAAGTCAACCCAAGGTAATGAAGCACTTCTAACAATGAGAACTGCCCCCAAACTGCTAGAACCATCTGGTGAAACCTGGGCCCTTGTACCCAGAAAGCATCCAAGCAGGATGAGGAAACATCTTGCTGGGTGGTGCCACGGAGGGGGTGGGATACCTTGGAGGTCCTGGCCAACTCCCAGTTCCTCTGTTTGCTTTGGGTGGGTGCTCCCTAGTCATCTACCCTTGCTTGTACCCACCACTATCTGCTGCAGGTGTGCACGTAAAAGAATCTTGGCAAAACCAGTCCAGTGCAATAGCTTCATTCCCCTAAAGACAGAGGAAGTAATAATGGGGAACCCGTTTGTGCTCATTTCCATCTTAAAGCTGGAACAATCTCAGAAAATAGTTTCCCCATACAGCTATACTATGTCCACACAGCTAAGAAGTGGTAGAATCAGGTTCAAACTCAAATACGCCTGACTTCAAAACCTTACTCTTTTCCCAACAGTGGGCTGCTGAAGCCAGTGAGGGGGGAGGCTAGACAGGGCACAGAGAGTGCAGTAAGACACAAGGGAGTAGGTCACAGTGGGCTGCTCAGTTTCATCATCGAGGAAAGGCAAGAAAGAGGGGGATGTGCCTCAGGCCAGACCTCCCTCCTTCACAATTCACTCTGCTTCTGGACTTGAGCCCAAGTCACAGAACAGGTTCCAGATTGCAAATGATGCAAGTGAACAGATAGGACCTCAGACATCTCAATCTGAACAAAACTCACATACGGCAACTTTGCCCCCAAAGGTAACATACAGAAGCACCTTCATCATTTTTTCCCAGAGTACAGCATGATTTCAACATCCCACAGGGAAATGTTACCAGATAATGCAAGTTCAAAGAGCTTTGGAAAATGAAAATTCCAACACGGCACAACAGAATAGAAAATGTGATAATGAGAAACGATGTTAATAATGGCTTTAACTATACTGATTTTTATCTCCTCTCTGTCTCTGTGGTTCTCCTGGGAAACAGGGGAGCTATAATACTTCCACCAAACCCCCACTAATTAGAGATATCCTGATGGGTTGAGTAGGCCTGATTTTCACCACTATCTGGTATGTAGAAAGTTACTATAAAATAGGATTTTATTTTAGTTCCCATAATTAGATTGTTGAAGGTTACCTATAATTAGACCTCAGTGTTAAGTGTGCACTGGGGAAGAAGGGTTGAAATTTTTTTTATTTCTATGCTAAGGATGCAGACCCTATACTGTAGAAAGTAAATGTGATTAGCATAGCTTGGCAAGTGGTGGACGCCCCCAAGAAATGGTTAGTTGCTTTGTAGTTTTTATCAGTACCATCTCTGGAGTCTGACACATGTGGGTCCAAATTCAGGCTCTGCAATCAGCTCTGTGACCTTGTGAAAATTACTTCATGTCCCTAGGGCTCGGTTTGTTCTGTAAAATGCAGATAAGACCACCTGCCTCAGGGAGGTGTTGGATAAGCCTGGTGAAGTTGTGTTGGTGGCTTTGTGTGTCAGAAATGGCACTTGGAACCAGTTATCCTGAGAATGTCCCTTGAAGCTGGGCATTGTCCCCTTTGATAGGCGTCTTATAACCATCCCCCAAAAACACACACAAACTAGCTCCTCCTCCCCTACGCCTCTCCCACAAAGATCAAAATCATTCTCAGACTAGGATCTTGGATCTGCAACATCACCCCTCAATCCCCTTCAGTACACTTTCTCCTCAGTGAGTCATACCAACACCTCCCTTCCAGTGGGCCACGTAGAGTACAAGTATTTTGCTACAACTTGGTGGCAAACTCCATGCAGGTCATCAGATTACAGTGATTCAGGCTTAGGAAGGGGGACCAGCTCAGCAAGTTGCTCCAAGTTCCCCGGTGTCTCGCACTCCAGCCTCATCTCCAAGGACTCAAGACTAGATTCATGTTGCTGAACCCTGGCATGGGAGCACTTCATATCTGGGGGATGGGCAGGGCCTACACCCTGCTTTGTACGCGGCCCACATTGACTTCTCACAATAAGCCCCATTTTACCGATAAGGAGACTAAGGCACAAGGGAGTTACATGCCTACAGTCACCATCAGTGGCCCAAGGACAACTCCACAGTCAGTCTTTCTCTCATGACACAAGAGCAGTAGGAAGACCTGTCAGGGAGAAGGTCCCCAAATTTCTGTCTTGCTTTTCCCAGCACTGCTAGGTAGTTTTCCTATTTGAATTAATTGCCAAGCCCTAAATCCTTTTGACTAATTCATGTGCCAGTAGCCAAAAAGACTACCTGAGAAACACACAGGGTGGTCTGTATCTCAGTAACCTAGTAGAGGTTGCAACAGGATCATGTCTAAAACCTACTTTGGCTTCTGTATGAATCAGGCTCCGGGCTGCAAACACTTAAAGGGGTAACTGAAGGGAGTTTTACAAAAAGGGCTATCAATGAAGGTGAAAACAGAGTCCAGGGAACCCCCTTGAAATGAGGAAGTACAGACCACCCCCAGCCCTGAAGGGGCCAAGGGAGAGAGAGAGCTGTTCCCGGGCTGACAGGAGCTACGGCTATCGGTAGAGAACACAACTACCTCTAAATCCCAGAACAACAAGGAGGAAGTGGGGAGATTAAATGCACCCACCTCTGATCTCCCATGGAGTCCCTCACTGGCAGAATCCTATGGAAAGGGGGCAAAGAGACCCAGACATAGAGTCCCTGGGTCAGCCTGCCAGGCACAGAGCTAGAGGGCGTGGGGAGAGAGCAGATCTGCAAGGGAGCACAGAGAACATCCAGAACAATCCCCAAAGGCTGGCAGTCCTGCCTCTCCACATTCATCCAGGCTAAGCCTGCACTCTGAAGCTAGGAATCTCCTGAGGGACCCCAGGTAGGTCTGGATCCCAAAGGGCTGCGAGGCACTGAGAAACTTATATAACCCAACAGAGCTTCATTTTCCCATTTGTAAATAGGAAGTGCAACATCTGCCACCTGGAGTTGTTCAAGGATTAACCACAAAACACTGAGGGCATACAGAAAATGCCAGGCATGTGTTCCCTTCCATCCTGATACCCAACACACACACACAACACACACACACACACACACACACACACACACACACACACACACACACACACACACACACACACAATGGATAGGCTGACTGCAGCATTAAATATGACATGTATGGAAAGTAATGGTATAATATGGTTGAGTCCTTCAGGACCATAACTAGAACTATCTCCTTGATAAGAGTAAATGCTGCTTTAAAAAAGGACACACTCAACTCATGTAACTTATTGCCCCAGGAAGCTTTGAGAATTGAGGGGAGCAGAAGTATTTCCTCCAAAAAGAGGTACCAAACTTCTTCACCCCCAGAAGCAGCAGATAATTAAGTCTTCGTAACAGATCGAAAAGTGAGGAGGAGGACAGCGTACTCATTATCTATGCTGTGTAACAAATTATCATGAACTGAGCAACTTAGAACAACACTCATTTATCATTCTGCCTTGTACATTAAACAGAATTCCTTTCCCTCCAGATGTGGAACTCATGGCAGCGTTCTTCTTAGAGGCCAGCAGGACAGAGGTAGAGATTTCTTTCATCTCTGCCTTCTAGGTCCTTTTGTAAAGGGCTTCCCTGATTAGGTCAGGTCCACTGACGACAATCTCCCTTTTGGCTGACCTGTTAGAGACCTTCATCACATCTGTGAAATCCCTTCACTTCTGCCATAAGACACAATGCCGTCAGGGGAGTGAAACCCTAGCGCCTTGGCCACATTCTGTTGTTAGAAGCCACGTACACGCACCAGCCACACTCAGCAGGAAGGGATTCTACAAGGGCCTGGGTCACTGGGAAGCCTCTTAGTATCCTGCCCACTACAGACAGTTACAGACCGATAAATATACTTGGTAAGGCAGGAGGAATGAAAATGATTAACCTCATTTTTCAGAGACTCTTCATCACTGAGCGTGCCCCCCCGACGGAGCTGAAACACACAGAGAGGTTTTCTGGGTCTACATCTCGCCCTCCTTCCATTCCCTCGTCAACCTGATGAAGAAGGGAGCGGCTTCACTGCACCAGCAGCTCGGCTATGTATCCGATACTTAGAGCAAGTCGATCAGAGTTGCTCCCAGTAAATAATAATAAATTTAAGTTGCAAGTGGCCTTGTGGATGATGGTCAGCCACACCATTTTTAGCAGAGGATCATTTAGATTTAGGATCAAAATGCAGGGCTCTGGACTCTAGAGCCAGTGCTCCTTCATAACAGACAGGTTCTTCTTGTGTCTTCCACTGTCCTTGTCAAAGTCAGGCTATACAGCACGAGAATATTCGGGTCCAACAATCATGTTTTGTTTTTACCCAAATGTTTTGGCCTTATAGGCAAAGCCTTTCTTGATCTAGGAGGCTATCCAAAAATCTGGCAAAAATTAGTTATTCTAAAATTAAAGTTACTGTAGGAATGGCAGGAAAGAAACCAAAAAACTTAAGTTATGAATGAGTCACATATATGTGGTACATATCACAGTCCAAGTTGATACAAATTAAAATATATTAAGTGATTCATGGTGTATACACACACACACACAACACACACACACACACACACACAAAGTATATATGTGGTTCCTACATTATTTATATCAGTTATACACATTAAAATATACTGTGTGGTTCCTGGATTATTTATATCTACCTACTCTAAAGTGTTGAGTGTTTTATTGAACACAATACATTTAAAAAATCATAACCAAATAGAAACTATCACTCATGTTTGCATATTAAAATGAATAAGCCATGCCTGCTACAAAACCATGATTGTCCAGGCTTTCCTGAAGTGTCCTATATGAAGGTCTTGATTGGCCTTTCTCTGGCTTTGACTTCGGGCACCGTGCTTGAAAAACAGAGTTAACCAGACACGTAATTTTTGGATCTCAGTCCCTCAGTGTCTCCATCTGATAATGAGGGGTTGTTAGAAACCAGCTAGGTCTACATTAGTAGCTCGAGAGTCCTTGTGAGTTAAATAGTAAATCAGACATTGTCACTCCCCCGCTTAAAACTCTCTATACTCACCCTGTCCAACACTGCAGCCACTGTGGCTTCTGAGTATTTGCAATGTGGCTGATTTGAACTGACATGTACTCTAAGTGTAAAACACACCAGATTCAAAGATGTACCATGTAAAAAAAAAGGATGTAAAACATCTCAGTAATGTTTTCTATCAGCCACAGGTGGAAACGACATTATGGATCTACTAGGTTTAAAATAAAAGGTACTATAAATCGCTTGCCTGTTTTTCCTTTTTTTAAATGTAGTTATCAGAATTTTTTAAATGACGTGTGGTGTACATTATGTGTCAGTTGAAAGGCACTGATCTGTAACTTCCCACTGTTCTCAGAGAATAATTTAAACTGCTTAGCAGGATCCAGTGTGAACTGGTCCTTACCCATCTCCCCCAGGTCCCTCATGCATCTTCCCCTCATTACCCTCCAGCCACACTAACCTTATGATCCCTCAGACATGGCAAGCTCATACTCACCTTACAGTCTTTGCATGCATGACTCCATTCTTCTGGAATGTTCTTTCCATGGCGATTCTACTCATAGCTGACTCATTCAGTCAGGCCTTCCTGGACCACCTAATCTGAATGGACCACACATCCAGTGAATCTCTCCTCTATTTATTTCCTCTGAGGCACCACTGCCATCCTCAGTTACCTTATTTAAGTATCCACCTGTTTAATGCCTGTCTCCCCCAACTAGAATAGAAACTGGGTGAGGGGAGGAACTTTCCCAATTTCATTCACTATCTGTGTATCCTCAGCTTAGGGCCTAACCCATTATAGTTCTCAGCACCATGTCTGGTAAATGAATGAACAGGTAAAACAGTGAAAAAGCATGAAACTCAGAATATAAAAATCCCAGTTAGGACAAATCCTCTGATAATGATGACACCACCACCATCTCACTCCAAATAGTTTCTCTTTTCCCTGCAATCAGTCCTTGAGATTTATTATGGGAGGTCGTGTGGTATAGTTGAAGGACAGAGTCCAGAGTTAGAAGTTGTGAGTTCAATACTGGCTGTGTGACCTTAGATAATACCCTTGACTGTCTCAAATCTCCGTTTCTCTCCCAGAGAAATAATTGGAATTATGAGAGAATAATTAAAATTACTCCATCGTTGTCTTGACGCTCAAGACAAGTGCTTTGTCAACCAGAGACCCCCCCACTAATACTTATTAGACCAACATATCCTTGAAGGGGAAGGATTATTTTACGTACCTGGATGTCCCCAGCACCTATCACAAAGCATGGCTTAAGGCAGGTACCCCAAAACTGCTTGATGGATGACCGAGGCTTCAAATAATCCCCAGCACCACAAAGCCATGAAGCCTTGGGAAATCAGATCTCTCTACTGTTCCCAACTGCAAAAGGTACTCCATTTTCTTCCAAAGAGAAACATACAGATCTCAGAGCTGGAGTGAGCCTGAGATGTAATGGCCACATCTCCTCTACTTTATAGAACAGTCTCAAATAATAGTAGTCTGTCCAGGTGTCCAGCCGAGACTCTGAATATAGGTCCCTAAATATTTAGCTCAAAAGTATGTTTTAAAGATTAAGAGACAGCATCCTCAGCCAGGAAGAGATCCACCTCTCACAGGGAGTTGGGTACCACCTTTGTGCCCATACAGGTTCTTTTCCAGAAGGTAGAGACTGGGCAACCCCAAGCAGTAGCTCCTCATTCCTACATTCTGAGAAACAGACTCCACATCAGCCTCCTTCACTGAAACTAGGGCCAAGGGTAAAAATGAGAGAGGCCAGAGGTCTTGTGTTTGGAGCTAATGTTAATAAAATCAGAATTATTCCACAGAGCAATGATTTCCCAAGATGGGGCAAGAAAGGCAGCTTGGAAGGCAGTGGGAAATGACTTCACTGGGAAGGCTTCTGCCTAGTTTGCAAGGGATAAAGCTTGGCTTTGTTACTCTCCTGGCTTCTGTTCCCATAGCTCTGAAATATAAAGGCTTCTGGCATGACATCCCAGTTCAGCACTATTGTTCCTAGGATTTGCTACTAAAAGGCCCATTCACGTGGAAACCGCTCCCAGGCCAGGCTTCTGTTGGCCACCGTTTATTTACACAGGAGTTTAACATGCAGCCCACCTGGGAAGTTTGGACAAACCAGACACGGTGGAGCATTGCACCATCTCTCCCTATTTCTGCCTGGCCTGCTCACTGCTGATTAAAAGCCAGAACATAACCTTCATTCATTCGACACGTGTGTTTTGGGCGTCTGTGTGTACAGCTGGGGGCAAGCAAAACAAACATCAATCATTGCAGAAATCCATGAAAGGAGAAAAGGCCATCCCTCATCTTGGAAAAGGGTAATCACAAACAGAAAGCCCTTTCCAGGAATGAGAAAAAAGAATCACGATTTGGAATCATTGGTCCTGATTTGGGATTACTGGAGATAATGATGTGCTAAGAACCAAACTGGAAGAGGCTTTAGGAAGGAAAGTACCTCCAATAAGAGCAAAAGCCTTAGAATGTGACCTGCAGCTCACCCACTCCCCCAAAATCAGTCCCACAGGAGGTACTCAGAGGCCCCCTCAGGCTCCCTGCAACCTGGTCTTATTTTAGCCCACTTGGGCCCTGGTTTCTGGTAGGGGGCACTGGCAACGTGGGTTACAGGACAAAAAAAAACGCATGGCCGGCAAAACAGTATTCTTCCCAGGGTGAAAAAGAGCTTGCGTTTCATTCTGCATCCCAGCAGGTAAAATGCCTGTGGGAACCCCAGGTCTGTGGAACTGGCTCAACAGAGAGATGAGGCCTTCCAGACAGACAGCATGGCATAGCCACAGAAGACCTGGCCGCTTTTGTCTTATAGGAGATGTTAGATGTTACAAGATACTTCATCCCAAGTATGTGAGCAATCCACTGACATCTTGCAAAAAATATGAATTTCTTAGTTACGGCTTGTAATGATTGGCCTCGTTCCGTCCCCCACGTGAGTTGTCACTCAATCAGCCTTGCTGAAAAGTTCAGCTTTGGACCAGTTACCCTCTCTGATCCTATTTCCTCGTCTTATCAAATGGGCCTGATAATAGCAATCTTCGTCATGGCCATATAATTACACCTGAGATAATTATGGGGAGACAACGAGGGAACAGGAATATAGGCGTGAAGAGGTACAAGTGGGCATTTATAAAACCAGGATAGCATTCTCTTCCTCACTGAATTGGGAGTCTTCCTCTAAAGAAGTTACGGAAGGCAGGCTAATATTTTACAAACATCAAATTTAAAAAAAAAATTGATAACCCACTGGAATCTGAACCCCTCTCTGGTGACTGGAGGGGTTGCCCGGGGTGGGGGAGGCTTGAGCAGGCTGAGTCAGTGCTGCCCCAGACCACCTGCCCCCTCCCCGCCCTTTGACAGGCAGAACGGGTGGGAAGGGGAACGCAGCTCAGCATTTATTTTTGGACCCAGCTCACTAAAAATACCACAGCCTTTCCTGTTTGATCGCTCTCCCTTTTGACCTGAATGGATTGCGGGGCCCAGCAGCCCGCCCCACCCTCTGCCCGGTTTCCTAAAAAGGAGAAGGGCGTGGGGTCGTATTCCTGCCGCTCGAGGGGCAGATGTGCGCCGCCCGGGCCGTCAGGGGCCGCCGCCGTGCTTACGTCAAGGCAGCGCTGCCTCAGCTCCCCAAGAGCCTCCCGGCCGAAGCCACCCAAAGGGAGGGGGAGCCGCGCGCTGGGATTGGCGGGCCAAGTGCAAGCGCCGGCGCGGATTGGCTGGCGAGGTTTTAGAGGGAGTCCCACTCTCCAATTAAAGGGCCCCGCTGCGCCCGGCTGCGCGCAGAGCTCCCCCCCGGCCCGGGAACCTGGCCATTCAGCCACCGCTGTCCCCGCCGCTGCGCGCCCTCGCGCCTCTGCCGCAGAAGCCAGGCGCTGTTTCTCCACCTCAGAACATGGCAAAGGTGGCTAAGGACCTCAACCCAGGCGTTCAAAAGGTGAGCTGGGATCTGCCTGTACTTACCAGATTCTTTCTTTTCCCCCATTTTCCTCTACCATGTGTTTGGGGAGGATTACCTAAAAGTTAAGGAGAAGGAAATTCATTAAATTCCAAAACTTCACAGAACATAGAACAATTGGGAGTGCATGTGTGAGCTAACAGGCATACCCCAGATTTTACTCTTACAAGCAGTTGTGTAATATGTTTGCAAAGGGTCTTTGTTCTTTGATGATGCTAATTAAAATTTGAATAAGATAAAACTTTTTTTTAAATGCTAATCCTATAGTGGTGGGTTGCAGGGACCCTACCTTCCCCTTCTATTCCCCCTCTGGTGATTGGGGTGAAGGCTGGGAGGGTGTGTGATATTTACTCACAAGGAATCTCCCCTTTTGCTGTGATTGCAGTGTTTTGTGATTTACACACACACACATGCACATCATAAAGCCAGTTTTGATGTTGGCAGTGGCAGCAGTTCCAGCACAAGGGAACTAATTTCTGTCCCCAGAGTCTGCATGTTTCCTTTTCCAGAAGGGCTGGCCCAGAGCCCAGAAGGTCAGGGGTGGATTATTTCAGGAGGGCCCTACAGCTGTGCCTATAGCTCCAATACCAGCCTGTTACTTACCTGAGTGCAGCTGGGAGAGGGTACAGGCCAGTCTTAGAGCAAGTGTGAAGTGGAAGGGAGCAGAAAGCTGTCCTAAGCCAATGGGGAAACTGATGCTCAGGGTCACAGAGAGCTGGTTCCAGCAGGCAGCAGAGCATAAGGGAAGCCTTGGGCATGGAAACCCTGGCCTCACCACTTTTTAACTGCACCATAATGACCCAGTCACTTCTCTGAGCCTCAGTTTCCTTGTCTCTGAGTTGGAGATAATAGGCCCCACCAACCTCCCAGAAGCAGTAACAGTGATGATACCCTGTGGGTTAATCTCTCAAAGCAGTCATTTTTAAACTCTGATTTCAGTGGACTTGGTCTCACAAAGTTCTCCCTAGAAATCTGCTATCACCTGTGGGGTAGATGACAGGCAAACAAAACAAAACAAAACACCACTATGTCAGAATAAAAATTAAAATGTAAGCCAGCCACTTAGAGGCACCGCATTCACACATCTGATTTATAGCTGAGCCACAGCCCAACGGCTCCGCCCCAGACTCCCACACAAGGAGCCCAGCGGACCCTTCTGAATGTGTACACCAAGTCAGGCGCAATCAGGGCATCTCTCTGGAATGTACCATACCCCATTTGCCAGACTATTTGCAGAATAAGTCATTCCTCCTTCTATGGAATTCTCATAATCCTTTAGACCTTGGTAAGATACCTATTAATTTCTACCTAGTAATGAATCATGCATGCATGGCTCTTATTTCTCTACAAAGCGTTTTTTTTCTAACCCCCTTGAAGGTAAACCTTTCCTGCTCATCTCTGTTCCAACACAGCAAGCTGTACACAACAGTACTAATGCCAAGGAACCACTGAATATCTGTCCATCTAAGATCATAGTGTTCGGTACATTTTGGACGTTACTGTTTTTTAACTTGTTGTAGCACCAGGGTATCTGTGTGTCTGAACTCCCAAATTCAGCTGAGGTAAAAAAAGTTCAAAGCTAAAGGGGCCGGCAGAGTCCCAATGTCCTCTGGAAAGTCAGATGATTTGGGGTTTTACTACAGGCTGGCTGGTGGTTAATATGCGAAGGAGGATAGGGTACATGGAAATGCCCCTCCCCTCCCCACAAGCTGAGGCCAAACACTTGGAGGAAGACTTGTTTTTATTTTCTTTTGCACAAGAGAGTGTGATTATCTGGATTAGAGGTGGAACATGTTCTCCTTCTTGTCACCCTCTAGTGCCAACTTCCTGGGCCTGCAAAGGGTTTATTTTCCATTTAGATCCAATTACAGGCTTAGGAAAAGAATGTGGTGGGTAGAGATGAAAGGGCAGATATTTTTTACCTCTTGGGACTGTGACAATGAGGAGGAAGATCACCACTTTGTAGATTAACCAAAGTCTTCAACTCCAGAAGTCCAGGGAAGGGAAGGGAGTGGGGGAGAAGCTCTTCTTGCTGAATGTTAAAACAGTGATCAAACATTGTGTCATCAACAGCATGCTGAGAAGCTTTTATTGCACATTTACTTTTTAAACCTGCAGCAGTGTGGGGTTGGAGGATGAGGTTGTTAATAATATTTGACTTCAGAATGCATAATCACACTTCGGCATTTTGAAACGATTTCATAGACTCAGAGCTGCAAGGGACCTATTTACAAAATGAGAAATGGTTTTAGAATGTCACAGAAGCTGTCTCCACTGCCCTGTCCCCAAGAGGAGGGGGATGCAGGGGATCCCCAGAAGCTGAAAAGTCAGAAAAAGGTTTTCAAGAGAGAAGATAAAATCCCAAAACTAGAGTAGCCTTAAAGATCATCTAACCAATCCCAGACAGACTGAGGGACTCACCCTGGGTCTCATGGCAGAGCTTAGAAAGGGTTTCCTACCTCCTCTCTAATGTGTTAAGTCAAATGCTCCCAATGGCTGCTCTTGAGCCATTATTTGTTTTCCTACTGGGAAAGAGAAGACATCCTAGCACAGAAAGTTCCCTGAGAATGATGAAATAGCCAACATTCCTTGGTCCAAAGGGCCTTAAAGACCAAGTGCCATTTCTCTTGGTGACCTTGACCAAAACTGTAGATTTTCTCTTGCATTGTTTGTTCAGTGCATTTAAGAATACTGGTACTGGTCTTCTTGTAACCAGATCTGGGTTCAAATGCCAACTCTCCTATTTACTAGCTGTGTGCTCTTGGGCAAGCTAATTAGCTTCTGAGTCTGTACCCTTACCAAAAATTGGTGAGATGGGAGCAGCCATCTACCTCCCAAGGTGACTGGTCATTTGATGCATTGATGGATATACAGGGTTCAGCGCATGAGCTCTCAAAGAGCTGTGCTGTGATGATAGTATATTTCAATGGGTGTGCAAATGTGGAAAGGGGTCTTTTGGTGAATGAAAGATGCATTTTTTCTTGATGACCGTCCCATCTAAAGAGTAATTTGCAATCAGTTGAACCAAAGCCAGTTGCTCAGCCTTGATAAGCTAGGGCAGTGACCAAATGGTCTTGTCTTCCTTCTAGCCCCAGTGATACAAAATCTACTTACAAAGAACAGAGTTTACCAGGCATGAAGCATAGCATTTTACACTTGGAAGGGAACATGGAGCTCTTTTTGCTTTTTAGATAAGGACACTGAGACCCAGAGGGGGCCCAGCCCCTGCCTGAGATGGCTGAGGAGGTGTGCTGAAGCCCAGGGGGCTCCACAAGGATACAGGCCCCCTGGCCGCCAAGGAGTGATTTTCAGGAATTTAGAACAAACAAGAACAAAGAGAGCTAAGAGCATGTTCACTCTTGACGGTGCGTGTGCCAGTGGCCAGGCTCCAAAAGGTCCTATTTTTCACCCTTGAACGCAAAGTAGGAGGAGCTGGACATGGTGGTTAAACGCGTTGCCAGGCCCAGCCCGGTGTCTCCCCCGCCACCTCCCCCCATCCCACCTCCCCGCCGACATCCCTCTGCCTTTCCCTCCTCCAGCTCCATCCTCCCCTCTGTACCCAGCCCTTCCCGCTTGCACCTCCAGTTCCTGCGGCGGGCAGAGCTCCTGGCAGGCTGCCTGGGCAGCCGGTCCAACATAAACACAGCTCCTCAAGAAATGTCGTTGGCTCCCTCCGTCATAAAAATGTATTAAGCTGTCAGTTAGAGACCTTAATAGCCAAGGCATTGGAGACGTGCCCATAGGTGTATAAGCAACTTGGCCCGAAAGACAATCTTACTTTAAAAAAAAAGAAAGAAATTATCTAAGTCCTTCTTAAAGGATCTCCCAAACCAGATGCTGAAACCATTCCTTTGTAAACCCCAGAGGCTTGTCATACTGTACAGACATGTCTGCATATGTGGGGTTGGGGGCTGACGGGTAGCTTTCACCAAGGTATCTGCCACCTGCGGTGGTGGGAGTCAGGGAAAGGATTCATCACAGATCATTTTGAGGCTCTAATGTCAACCATCTCAGTTCTAAGAGCTTCTCCTAGCTCAGGGCTCACCCACAGTTCTCCCAGTAAAACACTGGTATTTGGGTATTTCCCTGTGAAGATCCTCTCACTGATCTGCTCTCCACATTAACTGACCAAAGGTAGACAAGGAAGAGAAAGCATACGTTGAACTCAGCAAACACTGGGGACCAGGAAGGAGGGACAGTGGCACAGGGTCACTGTGCATCTGCCGTTCCCACCCCTACTCCTGCCACATCCGGGAGGATAAGATGTGGAGCAGAAAAGGGAGGGAATAGTTCCTCCTGCAACCCACGGGGTCAGCCTGGCTCCAGAAAAGGTATTTGATTTGACTTTGGGAAGGAAACTCTTTCCAACTTACACATTTCGACAGTGTGTGTATAATAAAGCGGAAATCTGTCCTGATAAGTACAGACCTTGCGAGTTCTTATCTCCCCGTTTTCTCCCAACACCATTTAAATATTTATTAAAAGAAAAATTTTCTGGCAAAGGGTTGAGTCATTATAATAACTGCAGGCATTTACTCATTGAGTGCCTTAAAAGTCACTTTTCCTAGGAAGTGACAGACATTGGATGAGACCTGGAATTCCTTCTCCCTCAGTCCACCTACCTGTCCCATATGCCAGACTGTCTCCCAAATTAAAAATGAGTATGAAACACAGGCCTCAAACTCCATTGCACTGAAGCACGATTGTAGAACAGCTTTTCAGGACCTCCAGAAGGAAGACACAGCTGTTGTGCTTTAAGGGCCTTCCTTTGGAAATAGCCCCTCTCCCCTTTCATTTGCTAATGGAGAGGATTTGGCTGGCAGCTGCCTTATAATCTCAACCAGGTGCAGGGCTGCCAGCCATTTCCACAGGAGTCCCTCCAGATTATGACGTTTCCTTTGCTTCACATGGAACATTCGAGGTGTCCTGAACCCTTCCTGGAGCTTCACGTGTCAATAGCACAGATCTGCAGAAGCTCTAGAAATGCTTTCCATAAAGCTTTCCTACAAGAGTTGAATAAGCAGTTGGGTCTCATGTGTGCACCGAGACTCCTTGTCTGAAACTTATATTTGGTCTCTAAGCCTAAATATTTGATGAGGAAATTCAGTTGTGTTTTCACAAAAACAGAAACAGTACAATCACAAAGCTTTGTAAACTCTCACAACCCTTTGGCTCATGGTCTGCTCTTTATATGAGAAACAAACATTTCACTCAGGAGGGGTTTCTTTTTTCTCAAAAGGGACATGTTTGGTCTTACTTTTATAATTTATTTGGACTCTTCCCTCATGGCTCTATAGGAAGACTCATCTCTCTATGAGGATAGACAAGTTTGAGAAAAGGCAAAATAGAGGAAGGAAAGACATCTTTTGAGAGCACAGAGTGCCTGACATTGCCTCACACCTCCTTTAGCCATAAGGACTACCATGCAAAAACATTAATGTGGTTTTCTAACATGAGTAACTTAAGACAAGGGGTTTAAGTGTCTTGCCTAAGATCATATGACAGGTTAAGAACTCAAACCTGTCTTCTCTGATTCCAAAACTTAAGCTCTTTCCACTCCAAGAAGAGACAAAGTTTGCATCAGAATCAGAAGTCAGGAGGAGAGGGGCTGTGATTAGTACTGGGAGCTTCACATAGAGATCAAGGTCTTCCTGCACAGCCATAGCCCAATTCAGGAATTGCCTGGCATTTGCCAAATGTTACAGGCCTCGGTACCTCTCTCTCTAGGTCACTACCAGGTGTACAGTGTCTCCCACATCAAGTCAAATCCATTTTCCAGTTATAGAACAAGGGCTGTCTTCAATTTCTCCTGGTTCCTGGTTTTCTAGGAGACAGATACAACTCTCTAGAGACACAATCTAAAAAAAAATCACACAATATTATCCTAAGGTTACTTAGGATGTAGTGACCAAAAAATAAACAAACAAACCCACAAAGCAAACAAAAACCTAGAGATCCCAGTCCCAGAGCTTCCAGGAAATTCTAGCTTGGGGATAAGCTTGGGCTCCGGAATGTGGATCTCTACATGCCTGGTCAGCCTGACTCACGGTCCGCCCAAAGACATGTGAATCAGGACCAAGCAAAACACAGCCTGAACCCCCACTAGGACATGCTTTAAAAGGAAATAAGATCACTGAGGGGCAAGAAACCAAAGGCTCCATCTGGCAAGTCACTCTTGTGAAGGACAGAGAAGCACTGGGGGCCGGTCTGTGGCTGCTGTTCCAAATCCACACGATTTGTTTAGGGACTGGCTTTGGTTCTCCTGCTGCTGTTTTAAAACACTGGATCCTTTGTAAAATTAATCTGCAGAGAAAAATGTGAGTGAGTCATTATTTAAAAGAGCTGAGCAGAATCTAGAGACCTGCTTGGTCGAATCCCTTCATGTTACCAATGGGACACGGGAGGGAAATGGCAGTTCCAAAATTTACATGTGACGTTACCTAAGAGGAGTGTTGATTCACGGCGTCTTTTATGAACGAAGGAGTAAAGGGTATCTTCTATATCCAGTCACTTCCTTGCCTAGAGTACGGACTTCGTGTCAGCTTCATAGCTTTCAAATTTCAGAAGGACAAGCCAACATTTTGGCTATGAACTTCAAGGTTTAGGGGCCATTTTGAGGAGTGGTTAAATACACAGCTTTGCCACCATGGAGACGTGGATGTGACTTGCTGTTCTGCCATTTGCTAGGTCTGCGACCTTTACCAAGTTGCTTATCCTCTCTGGACCTCTGAGTTCTCATTTGAGAGAGTTAATAGACATTCTGCATTTAAACAACAGTTAATGAAATGGAGCACATAAAATGCATGGATGCATAGTAAGTGCTAAAAAAAAAACATTTCCGCCTGCTGTTACTGGTATTTGCTCTCCTCAGCACAGTGCAGAAACCCCATAGGTAGTGAAATGCTGGAACATGGAAGACCAAGTTCAGCTTACCTACGTGACATGTGGCTTCTAACATATCAGATTGCAGGACTTTCTCTTGGTAGCTAAACTTAGACCTTGCCATAAATATATTCAGGCCGCATCATATGCAAAATCATGACAATAGCAACAATTTCCCTTGGGTGCCTGGTTGCTACACTTCTAAAAAGCAGCCCTCCCCTTGCCCAAGCAGCCCTGGGCCACAGCTGGGTGATCTTACACAGGTGCTTACCCCCACCAGGCCTCAGATATCTTGCTTGTAAGACAAGGGGATAGTCACCCATTCACTTAGCAAATAATCATTTATCATCTATTATGTGCCAGGCACTGTGCTGAGTGCTAAATTCAAGATAACGAACAAGAAAGTTTTGGTCCCTGCCATGGAAATTTGAGTTTTGTGGAGTTCATCTCTCATAAAGGTAGGAGAAAGGCCAAATAATGTCAGTGTTCTGTGATTCTGTGTGTTCCCTGACGTCCCCCAATACACACACACACACACACACACCTCTTTTTCCTCCTTTGCTACCCACCCCAGATTTCCCAGCTCTGCACACATCTGAGGCACATCCCAACCCTAGTCATTTCTACAGTGTAAGAGCAGAAGGAGTATGGTAATTATTCTCCCAGTGGTTACATTTTAAACAGGGCACTGAGTGATGAGAAGTCTGAGGCCAGGAAGCCTCAGGGAACCAGTACCCAGCGGCCTCCTCAGTCACCTTGCAGACCTGGGGTGGTAGACAAGTTGTCTGTCCTCAAGTTATGTCCACAGAGGCAGCCCAGAACCCCAGGCTCTGACCTTAGTGATGTGGATGTCAGGAGCGTGGAGAAAGGGCTCTTGGCTGACTAACGCCCGTAAGAAACTTGCCCTTAAGAAGGAGCATCTATTTGGGCTGTATGACTAAGTGGTGTTTCCAGGTACTGGTCCATGGGGCTGACCACCAAGGTGACTGAGCTGGCTGATCTGCTGGCGGGAAGCCTGTAGGGAAGGGGAGCCCAGCCCTGCCTACACCCCAGAGGGGAGCCGCCCACCTGCTGAGGCCCGCCTCTGCCACCACCTCAGTCCCCACCCTGGCTCAGGCTAGTGTCCTTATTAAGGAGGATCTGGCTCTAATGAGGACAGGGCTCAGTATTTGGGGGGCTTCTTAGTTTAGAGAAAATCTGGGAGAGAAATTTTTTTAAATCTTGTCCATGGATAGAGGAAAGGTTTTTAACCAGAGGTCTGTGGATAAATTGAGGGATTAGGAATGCAAACAAATAAAAATACTGCATGCTTAATACCAAAACTGTAACTGAAATTCAGTGCTTTGTGCCTGACATGTTCATAAAAAAAGATAACAGGATCTAGGCTCTTTGCCCTTGATACCAGTGGAAATCTATTGTCATCTACTGCAGCTAAGATAGATGCCCAATGTGCTATTTCTATTTGTCTCTGTTCTGAAATGACAATAATTAAATCCACTGCTAGACCTTGTTAATTAACTTAATAAAAGCACATAAGTTCTTAAATCACAAAATTTTTTAATATGTTGATACTATTACAGTAATACCGGTTTTGTCTGTAATCCTACATATTTTATTTTGTAAAGCATTGAAAACATTGTTCTGGGAAGGGATGCCTTCATGTCAGACAACCAGAAAAGCCCAAATAGATTAAGACCTCCAAGGGAATAAAGCTTTAGCAGTATTCTACATGCCCATACACATATATATGCAAATATAAATGCACATACACATGTACAACTGTAGTGGATTGGGATCTGGGGCTCTTGGAGTGGACAAAACAGGTTCAAATCCCAGTTCTGGCCCTTACTTCCTATTGTCTTGGACAAGTCACATTACCTCTGTGCCTCAGTTTCTTCATCAATAAAATGGGCCTAAAAGTTGTCTTTATAACAATAATCTGTTAAGATTTTAAGCACAGTACTTGGTGAATAACAGATGTATGTTTAACATGAGCTATGATCACTATTCAAAAAGCTAATGAGAGTGAAAAGAGAATAAAACTTCAATAAAACTTATTACCATCCTCTGATTTGGCCAACTTCAAGAAGTTATTTTGTGCAAACATATATTATGCAATTATATGTCAGAGACTGAGCTGGGAAGGGGGGAGTAGTAAAGGGAAAGGAATCCCAGAGGCTGATGGTTTCAGAAAAGGAACAGCCAGTCTGGCCACTAAGGAATCCCAGCAGTTCCTGCAGATCAGAGGCACCCACAGGGGACTGAGGGAGATCAGAAGAGGAAGTACTTAACCTTACCTGGAAGGTCAGGGAAGGCATGCCTAGCAGGAGACATCTGAGCTGGGTGTTGAAAGACAAGGATGAATGTGCTTTTAGGATTGGGACACAGTTCAGGTTTATGCCTTCCAAGTCTGACATGCACAATCTCCATCCTACCTGCTTTCTAACCTGCGGAATATCATCTATCTTGAGTTGTGGAAAAATACATCCCTATGTATCCATCCATCCACAGATGTACATCTTGTATTTTGTCATCTGAGAACTTGAGCTTCTTGCCTCTGAATCCCTTTAGGGTGATAGGGTAGCATGGCCTGCAAGCTGGAATGCGGGAAACTTCTTAGGCGATTGATGGCCTGAGACTCCCAAACCCAGCAGAGGAGTTCCAGCAAACTCCCCACAACTGAGTTTGAATTTTTGCAGGAAGATGTAGACTTGTGTTGTGGCAGAAGAAAACAAAAGATAACGGGATATGTAGTATCTATGGAAAGAAAGGAGCATACACATAAACACACTGGAAATTCTGCACACCGCACGTGTGAGCAGAACATGAAAATACAATTCAGCACCCCACGATGTGTTTAGGGGCCCTAAGTTTCATTCACCTTTTTAAAACTCTGAAGCCATTTAAATGGCAATTAGAGGAAAAGAAAGCCCGAGCAGGATTCTTTGATGAACTGTGCAGAAGAAAACTAAGTGTTTTGAAATAGGGAGACAAGAGACAGAATCTTGCATCCAAATGATGCCTTCTGCACAGTTCTCACTTCACATTTCTGACTTGGTCTGAAAACCCGGGCTCCCTCTGGCCATGTTTTAGAGCAGACAACGCATCAAAATGAAAAACACATGGTTTGGATATCGAAATGCCACTGGGATGATCATTCTTGATTTTTGTCTGTTGCATATGATACATTAAACAGAGGAAAGAAATCCCAGAGGATCCCCTGCCAATCATCTGGAAAATGAAATTTATGGGAATTATCCCTGTGTTTGCAAAGACCTAGGGAGAGGGGAGATTTTATGAAAAGGCTGTGTTTCCTCAGGTCTCCTCCTACACAGCAAACAGGCCCGACAGCCCAGGGGGCGGGAGTTGGGGGGAGGGGGTCGAGCACACCCTGTAATAAGATTTCACATTAATTACAACAGCTGTTGTCAGCCCCTCAGATCCAGCCCAGGGCTGGGGCCATCACAAGGGAAATCAACATATACTCCTCTGAATAAGGCTTGTATTGAGTATCTTAGCAATTAGGACTTGTTTTTAAGAGGTGGAAATGGCCTTAGAGATTCCCTAGGTCAATTTTCTTGTTTAACAAATAAGGAAATAGATCTAGCAGGTTAGGTAACTTGCTCAAGGTCACAGCTTGTTAGGAGAAGAGCAGGGGTGAGAATTGGGGGTCTCATAGCATTTCAGGTTCAGAAAGGCCTATAAAAACTCTATTTTGTCCAACTGCCCCCTCCACATGAGATCAACTGAACAGCCAGATGCTATAAAAGTCCCACTCACAAGCACTCACAGCTCTGTGTTTCTCTGGTGACTAATGCAACTGAGTACCTTTTCCATCACTTATTAGTCATTTAGACATCTTCTCTTGTGACATGCTTGTTCAAGTCTTCACCTATATATACATATATATATAGTATATATATATATATACTTTTCTGAGGCCCTCTGAGTATCAGTCAGCTCTTCCTTAGTTTGAGTTCAGATCTCTCTCTCTGCAACTTCTCCCCATTGGTTCTCTTCCTTAGTTCCTTAGTTCAAGGATGCAATGGCCACTTTTTTCTAACATTCCAGTTTTGGCTCACTGAACATAGTTGTCCTACACATTGGTCAGGCTTAAGGTCAGAGCACCTATTTCTTGGGTCAGTTCCTACCTTCTGAGAGACCTAGTGTCAGCTTTTAGCTGAGTGAGAAGGTGCACCGGCCAGCCCCCAGCCTGGTTTTGGCATCAGCTTTGTGACTTGTGCCACCTCCTCCAGGTGGGCAGGGCATTTTCCTCTTCTTCCGATCCCACCCATTTGGGAAGGGTCACTTCTGTGCTACCAAACTCTCCTGTTGCTTGGAAGAGAGCTTTTTAAAGTAGAAAAACATGACAAGAGAAAAGGGAATGAGCCAACTCAAAAGCACTAAGAACGTCCACCCCATGTCATAAATAAATACTCGTGAAAAGTGAGCGGTATTCCACACGCAAAGTGCCTGATTCACTAGAGGAGTGAGGAGACTAATGAGAAATCAGAGAAGACTAAGCAGGAAAATAAGAAAGCCTTGATAAATAGAGGTGACTAACCTCTTTTTTATAAGCTTTTAACAATTATTTGCCAAGTTGTGATAGCTGATTACTGTACAGGGTGCTAGAACAGTAAGAGAGTAATCTAAGTTTTATATCCTGGTGCCTTCCCCATGGATGGAATGCTCAAAAAATAAATGTGAAAGCTGGTCATCCAAATTGCCTTGCTTTCATTAAAAGATATCACTAAGGTAGTGAAAGACAAACCAGAGAGAAAATATTCATAGTATGTATATCTGACAAGGTTTACATCCAGATAGTTAAATACCTATCCAATTAGTTAAATAACTCCTATAAAGCATTAATTTTTAAAAAGGAATTCAATCCTCTAAAAATATATATGTATATATAGGTGAAGACTTGAACAAGCATGTCACAAGAGAAGATGTCTAAATGACTAATAAGTGATGGAAAAGGTACTCAATTGCATTAGTCACCAGAGAAACACAAATTAAAAATATTTAGAGTGCATTAAACACCCAACAGAGTGGCAAAACTAAATACTGACAAAATCGAGTGTTGGCGTGGAGCAATGGGAACTCACACACATTGCCAGAGAGGATGTAGAATGATACAACCACTTTGGCAGACTTTTTGATAGTTTCTAATAAGGTTAAATATATACCTATCCTGTGCCCCAGCAGTTTCACTTCTAGGTGTATATTCACAAGATGGCCACAGAAAAACTTGGACAAGAAAGTTCAGGACAGTTTTACTCATAACATAAAAAAACTAAAAATAATTCAAAACGCTATCACCAGAAGAATGGATAACCAAATTATTTTAGATTTCCACAACAGGAAAGTACTTATTAGTTTAAAAAAAAAAAAAGATTAATATATGCAACAACATGGCTAATCTTGAATATTTGGACAGAAGAAGTTGGACCAAAAGACTACATACTGTGGAATTCTGTTTGCATGGCGGGACAGACGGAAGCAATGCACAGTGATGGAAGTTAGAACAGTTGCCACCTTTCTAAGCAGAGGTAGCTATTGACTAGACAGTGGCATGAAGGAACTTTCTGGGGCACAGGAAGTATTCTGTATCTTTGTCTGGTTGGTGGGCACATGGGATATACATACAAAGTAATCAAGTGAATACTTGAGATTTGTGAATTCTTAGTATATGTAAATTTTACCTTGAAGTGCTGGTAAAAAATTTTAAAGATAGTATTTGATCATAATTAGGAAATGTTATATATATATATCCATACAACAGAAGGATATAGGGACAGAGGAGTTGAGGGCTAGGTTCTTGCTGCAGCCCCATGGAGGTACCATTTTAAAGGACAGCTCTGTTCCAGAGAGCTGCCCTAGACCCTTTGCACTGCCTTCAGTCTGGCATTAAAGTTTCTACTTGATGGGGCCCTGCTCAGCCTTGTCTCTCACCACCACACTCTGCTTCCCCTGAACTGATGTGTCACTCATTCCCTGAACATTATTTTTCCTCCTCATATGCATATGCCGAAAGGCCTTGGTCTCCATGGGCCAAAACCCTATCCACTCCTCTGTATGTGCCTGCATGATACTCTCAGTGCAGCCCAAGTTCCCCCTCCTCTGAACTCCCAGTGTGGATTCCCTCTCCTACTGAATGCACGTTTCGTTTCCTGAATGGCCCTGGATCGTGTGCAATCACTGTCTTGCCTGCTTAACTCCTGTGTGCCATGAGATCCTATCTGTGCCTGAGTTCTCCATGTGTAAGCTCCTTGAGGGCAGGAACCATGTCTTATCCTCCGTTGGGTCCCCTTGAAGCCCTGGCATACAGTAAGGGTCAGTAATATTAAAGGCTAGAAAAGGAAATGGCATGTAACCAGGAGACAGGAGAGAGAAGGAAGGGTATCCAAAAACAGTAACAGCGACTTGGTCCTCCTTGCCGAGAGGCAGGCAGTCCTGGGGGGACAGAAAGAAGGAGAGAGAACTGAGGACAGAGGACACAAGACAGGAGAAAGCAATGAGAACCTCAGCTTCTGCCAGCACCCCGCAGGGGCGCCCACAGTCCTGTGGCTTAAGCAGAAGGCTTCTGATTCATGGGCCAAGATCAGAAATGGCAAGGCAGGCATGGGAGGGAGGAGGCTCCTTGGGAGGATTCAGGAAAAATCTAGGGATGAACAGGAGATGAAAGTGAGAGGGCTGGGGATGGCACTGTCTACACCAGACCCAGGCTTTTTGATGTCTGGTCCCAAGTTTTACTCTCCTCCTTCAAGCTTGTCTACAAAAGGGTTGACTTGAGGATGGTGGATGAGCCAAGCGCTGGTCTTCTTTCAAACAACTAACTCCAGCCTTCATCTGGGCCTTGAGGCCCCCTGTGAGGCTTCTGGCTGGAAGTCTCTCTTGAGAACAAACTCCCACTGATGTCCAGGGTCTGGAGAGGCAGTTGGCCCGGGTCTCGGGACGACAGCAGCCACGTCTCAGGGGACTTGGCTCTCCTGAGAGACGAGAGTCAGCAGGGCGACTGGAAATTGGCTGAAATATAGTACAAATCATTCACAGCTCAGACCGATATCTACTTTTAAGTTTGTAGTCCTTGATGAATATTTATACCAAAATAGGGCCAGTGGAAAAGTTCCATCTGTGTGGATTTTAAGAGTTTTGCCTTTCCTCAGCCACGCTGACCAAACTCAGGAAAAGAGCAGAATCACTGCCAAGTCCATGCTCTTTGAAGTGCAAGAAATTCGGCAAGACCCTGGACCCACTGTATTTCTCATCCTGAAGACACAGAGTTGGCTCTCCCCCCTTTTTTTAAATGCTTAATATCAACACCTCTCAGTGCTTTATAGTTTTGGCCAAGCCCCTGACGCCTGATGGTGACCAAGAACACTCTTTTGAAGGAACGCACAACTCTGTTTTGCTGGGTGAAATTGGTGTGTTTTGTTGGATATTTGCCCCATTTAAAAAAAAATCTGAATGCTCTAATTATCTACTTCGTTTTAAACAGATGAAGCAAAATTTTATTTAATGTTCTTTACTGAAAGCAGGGCTTTTTTGGGGTATTATGGACATCACATTATGCTAGTTTCAGGTGTATAACACCAGGACTCATTTTTTTGTGTGTATTACAAAACAATCACCAGAAGATGGTTATCTCCTATTTTTATTCATTTCAGGGATAAAGGTGTGTTTTCAGGAAATAAGCTTAAAAATTGAATAAGTAAATGATCACACAAATGGCATTTTGAGGACAAAAATCATGAAGTAGGAACATAGGGTTTTGTGAACACCTAATATTTGATTATCCCTGATCTCTACAGCACTCTCCAAATTTCAAAACCATCTCATGTGCATGATTATATTTGATTCTCACAACAACCCCATGAAGCTCGCAGGGATTCTAGTCCATTTTAAAGGTGAAAAAAAATTGAGGCTCAGGAAGCAGAAATTGCTCACTGGGGTCAGGTCGTGAAAAAAGTAGCCAGGGCTCAGGTTCAAATCCTTAAGCTCCAGCCTGAAGGGTGCTCCCCCTACACTCTGCCAGCAAATCATTTCAAGGGCAGGAGTGGATAAAGGGATATTCCGAAGCAGGAAGCCAAGCCCAGAGGTGCCACGGAAAACCTGCGGAACTTAATGATCCTCATGGACTGGCCTGAGTTTTCAGTTTCCTGGTGCTTGTATATCGTCCACTTCATGGGGAAGCCAGTGGTTGCTACCTTCTGAGTTCTCTAGAGAAGTCTGATTGTCCTCCCTTTAGTGAGTCACCTTCCAAAAGTTCCCTTCAGGGCAACATCTCCTGCCTTCTGGGCTCCACCCCAGAAGGGATGACACAGACCAGAAGCTGGCCCCTCCAAGAGGAACAGCTGGATTGTTCCCAATAGGAAGAGCATTTCTTTTCAAGTTTCCTTGCTTGAGCAGTTGACAGGGATCCAGGCAGCAGGTACGGGTGACTGGATGGGCAGAGACACCATAAGCATGGCGGAACCAATTGGTAGTGCCATCAGTCTGTTCACAGAGAGATTCCAGCAGCTGAAAATGCTCCTGGAGATAATGGAGGGAATATTTAAAGCCATATAGGTAGACTCATGCACAAGAGAGAAGCATTTTGAGAACCAAGAGGCAAAAAGAGCCCATGCAAGAACCTTGGAGGGGAGAGAGAAGCCACGGAAGGGGGCAGAGAAGGGTTGGCTCACGCTGTTGGGTGACCACGGGAAGCTAGAATCCAGGAAGCTACGGTGGTTCTTTTTCCTTCCAACTCCCTGGGCAGGCAGCAGCTGGAGATGTAGAATATCTGTTATTTGTCAGCTTTTAATGCAGAATTAAAGCAGCACTAGCCAAAGGCAGAAATGCAAGTGTTATAAAAGAGGCTATTCAAATAAATGTTTGTTCAGGAGTATTTTGTGCAAGCCATGAGTTTAGGCCCTGGTGAGAGAGCAATGAAGTAGATGCACAGGGACCCTGTCCCCATAAAACTTACAATCTAGCACTAAAGAATGACATCCAGGAGTTATATCCCTGATTAAATCATTAGAATCATGATGGGTACTACAAAGAAGACAGGGGGTTTTCTATAACCATATGACAGGGGTTCCTGAAGGATAGGTAGGAGTTTGTTAGGTGAAGGGAGAGAGAAATGGTCCAAGCAGAGGGAACTGCGCATGGGCGGGCTCAGAGGTATACAGGAATCTGGCATCTTCCCTGGGGCACACGGTTTTATGAATAGTTTTAATTTTCCTCAAGAGAATTTTCTGGGAAGGAACTTGGCTTCTTTAGGTCTGATTTTACATTTAAATTGTATTAGATGAGCTTCAAAGGCGAGACCTTGCAAGTGAATTATTTGCACAGTGAATGACCATCTGCTAATTTTCTTATTTCATAAAAGTGGGCTTAGAAAACTTGGCCTGGATACTCTTGAAGGTGTTTTCATTTCTAAGAATTTATGATTTTCTTGTGTCAGGCATTCTTACATGTAGAATTCAGCTATATAAAACACAACTAGTTCATTATGTAGGGGGGAAATTAAGGAAAGGGTGAAATATTTGAAAATGTATTTCATGTTAGTTTTAAAAACATATGATAGCAAAGAAGAGCGAAGAAGGAAGTCATTTATAAGAAGGATGCTTGTTTTAAACCAACAAGTCTTGCTAAAAGCACTACCCTAGAACACAGTGGTTTTCAACATCCAGGCACCGGTGTTGTTGAAAGGGAGACAGAGTGTGTGTGTGTGTGTTTCTCTCAATGCTTCCATTGCTGTAAAGGTTAACCTAAGAAAGGAGGCCTGAGCTACCCAGCCCGAATCATTTGCCTAAGCAAAACCTTCTGACTTTTAGTAACAGTGCTGTGCATTTACACAGCAAATTTCCTTTTAAGACATTAAGATTTTAGATAGGCAAGATTAAAAATTCTCCCACTTGGCTTGCTACGTATCCCCCACTTCCATAATCAACTCCCACTGAAGTGCGCTTTCCTTGGGAAGATCAGTAATGTCACAAGAATTCAGACACACACGTACACAAATACACACATAATACATACCAACTTACATCCTTATAGGAAGGCGTCAGGTTATTAAAATCAGGCAAGTCTTGTAAAATGGGGGAGGTATAATAAGTAAATATTGCTGGCCTCAAGCTTACAGTTTTATACTTAAGAAGGAGTCATTAAGGGCCAAAATCTTAAGAACCATAAAACCAATTAGATTTAAATTTCCTAGTGTAACCTGAGGACATTAGGCCTGGAGACTCCTACTGCTTGTTCTCATTTGGGCGGAGGGGAGGTAAAGAGTCCCTATAGGGCCTTGATTTTCTTTCATTCTCCACTTTCCTGAAGCTACTTGGTAAATCTCTATATAAAATTCCCCGGGGGCGGTGTGGATACCTCGTGGCTCGGAGTGAGGCTAACGGCTTTACTTACATCTTCCCAAACGCTGGCAGTGCCTATACAAGAAAGAAAAAAGACAACTTCAAGAAAAAAAGAGTGCATTGGGGCCTCTGGGAACAGTTTAACCAGAAATGCCGGGGGAGCTCTTGCCCTACAGAAATCCCTTTCATAGTCAATGAAAACAGTGCTCACACCCTGGGAACCTGAGTGATCTCAAAGATCCATGGCAAGTCCAGGTGAGGGGACACTGGAGGACCCTCCTCCCACTGGCTATGTCAGTTAAATAGTGAGCCCCCCAAATAATGGGGCTGACTTGCCTAGAAAGGAGCAATTCTCAAAAACAGGAGAGAATAGTCTTGCCCCCCTGTGTTGGTGCAATTCGCTCTCCACGTCAGCCTGGGGAGTGAGTGTAGCTCGTCCAAAGGCAGCTGGTGTCAAAGGAAAGTATTAGTTCAGTCCTAAAACTCCTATCACTTCAGCCCAGCAAGGCACCTTAAGCATGAGACTGGGGACCTGCTTTGGATACAACCACGTGTAAACATCAGCAATCAGCAAGACGCTGGCTTTGCAGAGCTGGTTTCCTCCCCCCTTCCCATCATTTTCACCCTGCCAAAGGAACATTAAACAAAGGAGTCAGTCCCAGGCAGAGGCTGACATCTTCCTAGATTTTCCATGTGCCATCACACACATCCAGTCATCCACCATCAGTTGCTGAGTTTAGGATTTGGAACTTTTTGCCTTGTTCCATAAGCCTCTTTCTCAAAGTGACCCCCCAGCCCCATCACCTTGGAGATGATAAAAGGGATATTCTGTGAAATGAGGCTGCCCATTTCAAGGGTTCTTGCCAAAGCCAACCGGGAGAGGAGCCCAGCCAGGCAAATTATGTCATAGAACTGCCACCGCTCTTTCATCCAAATGTCCCTCACGTCAGGCCTTTCTAGGAGCTGCAAACCCTTGAAAAATGTGCTGATTTGAGTCTTATCGCTTCTTTGCCTATTTTTTGATGAAAGTGCTAAAAATACAAAAGGGTACAGTTATCGAAAAGGAAGGGGAAAAAAAAAGGACAAAAATGGGGAGATAATCCCCTCTCCTGCCTCGCTGAGTACTCACGGTGTCTGCTCCATTATGACAACTGATACCATGGGTAAGAGGCAGACATTACTAATAGGCCCAGTTAGCCCACCGGGAAGATAACAGGACTATGATTGCAATCATTCATTTGTAATCAGGAGACTTCCAGGAGGCAGATGGTTAGGGATAGGGTCAGCTGTTGGGATGGGGGGCAGTTTTAGAACCAGCCACCCGCCGGCTGTCGCACTTACTCCTTTCATGGCCTGGGACTGGGCATTCCTGCTTTCCCAGAATGAGCCTCAACCCAGGAAGCTCGGCTGCTGGGGGATGTGGGGGGAGTGAAGGAGGCCAAAGCAGGTTCTTAACCAGAGAAGCCTTTCATTTTGTGTTTCCCTCTCCGCATATGGATTTGCTTTGCTACTTCGTTTGTTTTTTTCGTAGGTAGAATAACCCTTTATGTTCACACCTGATGTAAACCCTGGTCATCTCCCATCATTTCCTCCCCTAGAGGGAAGACAAAAGCAGATGAGTTGTTAAGACTGTAGATGTTCTGTAAGAGGCAATACGTAGTGGGTAGGGGTTCCCTGGTCTGGGGAAATCAAGATCTCCCTGAAGCAGTGTTGGGAGGAATTGGCAAGGGGCTCCCAGCCCACATAGAACGATGGGGACCCTCTCTGGGGACAGCAGGGCAGAGGGAGACCGGGGACCATCAGGCCCCCTTCCCTGCCCCCCAAGGGCTCCGGGACCACCATGCATCCTTCTAGCCTTCCATGCACTCCAGAGCAGCACGTTCTGTGAATTCTTTTCTCCCTCCTGGCCGCCCTGATTGTAATTTAATTTTATGTATTAAACATGCCATGTTGAGGAGGAGAGGACAGTAAGGAAAACATAGTATATTTTGCCCCAAGCCCAGATTCTCCTAGCATTGAACCTGGACAGACTTCCTTTGCAGACAGAAACCAAATGAAACCAAAACAGAAACGCTATCACCTATGGAGAGGAAAACATACTCTTCTCATGGGCATTTGCTTAAAACTTTACTTGGGAAACAAGCACTCCTAGCATCACAAACTAAACCCATCAGATTAACTCACCCACAGCTGGTCCACGGGATCAAGTTCACATACACAAACCACTCTAACAGGAAAAACAATCGAATCTGTACCCAGAAACACTGACCCCTCGGCACTTCAGCAATCAGCTCAGCACCCACCCAATGTTTTCCTCTTCTGGTGGTTTAAATAGGGTTGGTCTTTAAAAAGATTTTTTAAAAGGAAAGAGAAAGTTTGCCATCCACAGAATTCTAAGTACGAGATCAGTTGGGCTAATCTTAATTTGTTTAGTCTGTGCATTTTTATCCTCATTACACAATTCAGGAAAAGGGTATCTAAACTGGAGAGATTTCTTCCCATCCACACTAGTCTAGACAGAGGAACAGAAATGCCCAGGGAACAGTCGGGGTAGATACAGCGGCTTTCGACACACACGTTCACACACCCACACTGGGCCCCGTGAGGAACACTTTTGCCCCCAGCTATGATCTCTGAGGGAGACGAGGTCTTTGCAGCTGCCTGTGTGAGGTGTGGGGGTAGGAGGCACTTCATCCAAGATGTTCCCGTGAACGACTTGGACATCATAGAGAGCGTAGGTTGGACAGAGCCGAATGGAAACTTGAACAAGGAGTGAGACTGCCAGCAGCCTTTTCCTCACACTCCTCTGCCTGTTGTACCACATTCTTAAGGCTAGAAGGGACCAGATGGAACCTCAAGGATTTAGACTCCAAGTCCTCCTCTCTCATCTCATATTTGGGGAACAGGGGCCTCTGGGTCACACCCCAAGCCCCAGCTTGAGACTCTCCCAAGCAGAGCACCAGCATCGGGGGTAGGGGTGGGGGGTGAGGGTGGTGAGGAAGCCAGAAGCCAGATAAACACAGAGCAACAGTTCTGTTCAAGGCTGGAGAGGGCAAGATAGGGAGCATCCCTGTTACATGAAAACAGAATAGGTGGCATGGAATAGGGCGCCAAGGGTCACCCTCACGGAAGAGCAATGAGACTGGAGAGTGTGGTGCTCGCCCAGCACGCTGGGGTTTCCAGGCCCCAGCCCCCACCCCTGGGGGCCCACAGGACGCAGCCCAGGGAGGGCTTGCGTTCTGGGAAGACAGCCAATGCAGGCCTGGAGGCATGGACAGACAGTCATTGTCCTGGCCGGCGTATGGATGTCATTGCTCCACTAGTATTTTTTAACCCTGTTTCGGCAACTCATTTTTTCGCTTCAGAAAGTGGAAGAAGTCCAGATACCTGTCAAGACTCTGGGGTTCTGGAACAGGAAAGTCAAGGGCAAGGCCCCCTGGTACCTCCCAGCCAGGCCACACCCCAGAAGGATCATACTTCCAAAAGGAAAAAAAAAACTTTCTGTGATGCAACTTGTGACCATTTGGGCCCACATTGGGCACCTCTATATGGCAGGCTCTCCAAGTCCCCTCTTCAGCCCCAGGGTTGTGGAGGAAGACCTTTGTCCTCAGGCCTGGCAAAGGGTCTCAATATCATTGAGAACTCCCCCAGGGAACAGCCAGCCAGTGAAATTTAGAGGAAGGGCTGTGGTTTCCCTTCTGTCTGGCTCATAAGAGGGTTACTGCGTTTGGCGCAGACACCTCGGA
The DNA here is from genome assembly GCF_030020395.1 of Manis pentadactyla. NCBI lineage: Eukaryota > Metazoa > Chordata > Mammalia > Pholidota > Manidae > Manis > Manis pentadactyla. Next base: position 207,368,858 of record NC_080019.1, on the reverse strand, counting down.
GTCAGGCCTGTGCCAGGGCAGACGGGACCAGAACAGAATGACAATAACAGAAGTCAGATGTGCTTTAAAAATGCACCTTATAGGGAATGGCAGTCTATGACTGCAGAATGGGAGGTAGAGTGCTGAGAGCCCTAAGGTTTACACTGGAGCGGCTGAGGGTACAATGGTGAGGCTCAGTTGTTCCCAAACTTGTCTGCCCTTTGGAATCTTCCGGAGAACTTCCAAAATGACTGCAGCCTGTGGCCCATCCCCAGAGTTTATGGTCTGAGGCAGCCTGGGCTTTGGGAGTGTTAAAAAATCCCCAGATGACTGGAATGTGCAGACAAGTTTGGGAAGCATGGCTGTAGCCCCTTGCTGCTCAGAGCATCCCGGCTGTCCCAACCAGTAGCACTGGCTTCCCCTGGGAGGTCTGCAGAACTGTGGAATATCAGGCTCGCCCCAGAATGGCTAGGCCAGAATCAGCATGTTAACTTGATCCTAGGCAGTCTTTATGCTCATCAGTGATTCATTTGAGAAGCACTGCCTTCATACATACCCAGACCAGGCCAATCCCCCCGCGGGAGTACCGGCTCACAGCACGCTCTTTCTCTCCTTCCTGAAGCTGACTGCATTTGTAATTCTGATTTATATGAGTTCTTTGAGACATACGTGTAAGGGCCCCAAAACATCTGGAAAAGGCTCCTTGGGGTTGTCAAGTGCAGTGGTGTGCTAGTTAAGTTAAAATGGAGATTCGGTATTCAGAGACCTGGGTTCAGCCCTACCACTTTCACTTAATCCCTTTGAACCCCCTTAACTAGGGAGACCAACTCATGCTGGTCTGCCTGGAGCTTTCCTGGTTTTAGCACCGAAAGCCCAGCATCCAGGCCCTGAATCAGTGACCCAGGCCATCAGTTACCCTTCAGTTATCTCCAGTTCAGCCTGGGGCACCAGCGAAAGTCGACAATTCTCAAACTTTGGTGGTGCATCCGGGTCACCTTGGCAGGCCTGAGCAGCAAGGGCTGGGTCCGACGCAGTGTCTGAGTGAGCAGTTCCAGGGTGAAAGTGGAGGCTTTGCAATGCTAAGAAGATCCCAGATGCTGCTGGGGGGACACCTTGAGAACCACCCCAAGATATCTTAGAGGTGATGTAAGATTTACAAGGGCTCAGGCTCAGCAACTGGAAAACTGCAAAGCCTAGTACTCATTACAGCTGCTATTAATTCTTTTTATTATGAAAAAGATGGCACTTGATCTGGTCCCTAAAGAGTGGCTGGGGTTGAAGCTCTCTGAGGTTTAGGTGAGTGTGAGCAAAACCCTGAGTGTCTATTTAGGAGAACTGCAAGAGGCCCAGGCGATTGGAAAGGGAATCTGAGTAAAAACAGATGATCTGGAAAGAGGTGAATTAGGGCAGGTGAGATGGACCACACCATAGGGACACAACATCCAGCACTCCGCGGCCTTGGTCCCTTTCACAGTGGTTCAGCACAACTCCAAAATGAGATGGGTGCTAGTGTCCTTAATACAGACCAACTATCTAGAGTTGGGAGTAAACCCAGGAATGATTTGCTTCTTGGTTCATGTGGGTTGTTGTTGTTTTTCAGTGGTAAAAGTTTCTAGCAAACAGTCTTGAATGTGTTGTCCCCCCAGCCACTGCCTGTCCAGCCATCCCCACAACCTGGGGCGGGGCATGAGCTCGTTCTCTGCCCTGGCACTGTTCCCCCACAGGCACTGCCCGTGCTTCTGATTCACTTTCTCCTCTGCGCACGGCCTCTCCAACTGCCCTTGAAGCCTGTCTGTTGCCTTAGCCATCTACACTTTAGTTCACTTAGCAGAACAGGGTCAGATGGTAGAAATTTCTGGGACCCTGGTGACCGTGAGCTTGTCCCACAGCCCACAACCCTAACCCAGGACCTCCCACCCCTGCAGACACACTGGCCCACCCCTTTGGACCCGGCTGGCCTGAGGCCCAGGGTCAAGGCCAGACTCGTGGGAGGCTGTCTGGGGTCTGGACGCTCCTGCTGTGTGAGGAGGTCAGAGGATCTGGATTCCAGTGGCATGAGTGTGAACTGGGTCCTGAGCAGCAAATCCCGCCTGGTCTATGAGCTTGTTTTGCTCATGAACCACATGCAGAATATCAACATCCTAGCGTTGTTATGAAACCCAAGTGGAGATGAGGGATATGAATGTACTTCGTACAGCGCTGTACCCTCGGTGAAGAGGTGTCACAGCAGGCTGGATGGGGGCAGAGCTCTGAAATAGGACCCGCCTGGTCTCACTTCCTGGCCCCACCACTGCCTTGCTTTTGGATTTTGAAGAAGAGGCTTAACCTCTCTGGGCCTGTTTCTTACCTGAACACAAAGTTACTAGAAGTACCCCTCTACTAGGTCCATCAAGAAGCTTAAATTAAATATTATGAAAATGCTTGGCACATGCCGAGCACGTAAGACATTCGTAATCAGTGTCAGCTACAGACGTCATCATTAGGAAAGATAGAACATTTTCGCTTAAGGCCAGTCAGATGAGGGTAGATTTAGGACCGAGCCCCCACCCACCCACAGAGCTCCAGTCCGGACCATTCTGAACAGCACACCACTTTTTGCTCACTGGCTTGCAGCATCTGCAGACTGGGGGTGATGATTACACCTCGCAGGGTTGTCCTCGTAAAGGAGGAGAATGTTTCAGGAAGCAAAGTCACCTTGTAGACCACCGCACTGTTATTATTTTGGGGATGTTGAGGGTAGTTTCTGGAATCATTAGTCTGCACATGATCCTAGTTTTCTGAATTTTCTCATATAACTTCACTCCGCCCCACCCATCTCCACCCTCGCACCACGGTGGCTCCTGGGACACGCTTCAGGAGGGTAGAAGTCACAGAGCATGCTGACCCGTAATCTTGAATAACACATACGTGTATAGAGCTTACCGATAAAGGACACGTCAGAGCAGATGACTTGGAATGGAATTTTGTGTCGGTTCATAACGCCCCCACCCCCAGCTCAGAAAGCAAACGTGCGGACCGTCAGGAGAACATGGGATGATAAGACAGAATTTTCAAAATGGCAAAATCATGATTCTTACGGAAATACAAAATGAAACTTAGTGAAGATTTTATTCAACTCATTAATGAAGGAGTCAGGAAGATATTTAGACCAGTTCAAAAAAGCACTGGAGGAGCTAGGCATTTATAGGCAATCTAATGTTAAGACAAGACTCATAGGTCAGGTGTCTAGTTAATGTCCTCCAGGACAATAAATCATGGCCTTTGGGCTTATCTTTTTCAAAAGGACAAAAATTACATGTCTCTGTACTGGACAGAAACCCACAAGTTCACATCTAACTTCACCAAGTCTTGGAGTAGAAGGAAGGAAATTTCTCTAGATAATCCTTGTGTGGAGGGGGGCGGGGGGGCGGGTGCCAATGTCTGCCCCCTATGACACCGAGAGGACATGCCACCCACCTTTCTGCTTTACGTCCAAGTTTTGGGTAACTTTTTTAAACAATGGTAAATACTTATTTCACTTTATCACCTTTTAATACTGGGGCAAAAAAATGGCAGGGGAGACCCATATTTCAGAGGAGGAAGCTGAGCTACACAAGGAGAGAGAAGCTGAGCTGGGAGGGACTCACATCTCCTAACTCCAAGCCCGAGCTCATCCCCAGACTCCATATTGCATTTCCCCTTTTCGCTTCCTCGTCATCTCGGTCCTGCACTTGCTCTTAGTGACACTTTTCCCCTTTAAGGCTTCCCCTGAGGCTCACCTGAAGGCAAATGCTTGGAGGAGGGCAGAGTCCCCTGCCCCGGGTGCCCCCAGGGAGCCCTGGTCTGCTCTACATCCTTTTAAGTCCCTGACACGACTCAGTTCCACACCATCAGATGGACCACATCCTACTATCCTGAGCCAAAAAAAACTGTCAAAATATTTTATTCTCTCCTCAAGAAAGAGGACAGAATAGATGCGACATTCCAAGAACCCCCTTTTATTTTTAAGTGATGGTTCCTTTTAAGTCCTCTTATTCTCAGCTACTGTGAGCCACTGCACCATCCTTCATCTGAGATGGAGTCCACATCAGAGGAACCCACTGTTTACAAACCGGAATATCTTGTTTGGAACACTATTCTGGCTGATGAGCTCGGCTCCTCGGTCAACAGGACCCTCGTTTCTGTGGGGAAGAGAGCTGGGTCTGTCTGGCTCCAGCATGAATGTCGTTGCAGCGCACAAATGGCTATTTATTGTGTTACACTGTCAGCCAGGAAACTGGCTCCAAGTGTGGCCTGATGGCCCAAATCTGTTTCTTCCTCACAAGGCCATTTATTTTTCTCTCCCACAGACTTCTGTCGCCATGGAAACCATCCCACTAGTGGGGTGGAAATGAGGGCCAATTCTCTGCTTCCTGCACCTTGTCAGAGAGGCAACATTTACATAAATGAAACAGAGTAGAGAAAAAGAAAGTGTATGGGGTGTGCATTTGGAAAAGTGGTTTGTCTGAAGTTTCCTAGAATTGTGAAGCTGGAGGAAAATTGTTTTTTGAGAACATCTGATTCAGAGTCTCTCAGGCTGTTTACACAAGGTGTAGTAATGGCAGCGAGGACTCAGTGCATGAGAAACGCATGCCGAGTCCTTCCCATGCGCCAGCCCGTTGGGCCTCACAGCAGCCCTGAGAGGCAGGCTGGTTATCATCCCCATGGCACAGGTGAGGAAACTGAGGCTCCGCAAGCCCAGTCACCCGCCCAACTCCAGCAGAAGAAAGGGATAGAACCGGGACCAAAACCCAGACCTTCTGATCCTAAAGCCTGGACCCCCTTAGCTTGTAACAGCCGCCTACCCTCCACCTCTCCCCTTGCTTCTAACTTAAGCCGACACTTCACAGGCTCTGGAAGCCACTGGCCATCCTGTGCCCCCATTTTTATCTCATCCTGTGATTCTTCCCTCCCCAGCCATGTGACAACCACTCTGTAACATCTCCCAGAACAAAGGCTCTGCAGAACAGGCTTTGGACCACCCAGATCCAGGCCAGTGTTCTCATTTTATAGAGGAGCCATTTAGGGTGAGCGAGGAGACCAGCCGCCCCCAGCCGCACAGCTAATAAATGTCAGGGCTGCCTCCGCAGGGCCCGCAGGCCGTTGCTCCACTCTGCTGCCTTACTTTGCTATTTCTGTGCCAGACCCAGAGCCAGCAGCCAGCTATGCCAGTGGCGAGGCATCGGGACTAATCCCTTGTGGGGGTGGCTGTTTAATCAGCCACTTGTTAGAAGAACAATAATGCTCCAGCGCACAGAGGGCTCTGACGATTAAGAAATGCTTCTTTCTACGTAGCTCTCCTATTTTCCAGCTTTGCTGCCTCTGGGTCTGTCTCGGACCGTCCAACGGTGAAGCCTTATTCATAAACTGAACACCTCCCAAAATAACCTTGAATCACTAAAATATTCAGTGTGAAGGGATCACTGTATTGCAACTAATAGAATCCAAGGAGTCAAGACAGACGCAGAAGTTTGCAAGGACTGTTTAAACAGGCTATGGCTTTAGGGAGTAAAGTTCTGCCTATGAATGAAAGCTCTCCTGTTTAGGACGATGCGTTGGTGGTGAGCATCCTCCTGATTTTCAATTTTAACATGAATGTAGCACAAATATGAACATGCCTCCCTTCCAATGTGTGTGACATGGTCCTTACTCTCTGGAGCTGGGAATGACTTTTTTCCAAGTCTTTTTTTTGAATTCGAACATTAGCCACGAGGATGGCCTCTCAAGTTTCACTGCTTTTTTCTTCCCCACTGAAAAGCAAAGAGAGTAGCTGAGTCCTGTCCCAAAGAACACGCTCAGACTGCAGGGTCCCACCTGCCGTGACCTGTGCACCTTTTGGCCCTTGCACATTCTCTTCCTTCTAAGAAGCCCTTTCTCCTGTTTTGCCTGCCCATCTTGTACAGCCCCAGTCGAGTACCTCCTCCAAGAAGCCTCCCTCCCATATAGGTGTTTTCACACCTTCCTGTGTGCCCCTGAAGTCAGTGTATAGAATAACAGCATCTGCCATTTTCAGGGCCTAAGGTGGGGGCAACTCCTTACAGTCTCTCTCCCATCTGACAGGTAAGAGGCTCAGTTTGCCCAAGGCCAGTGTCGCTGTTAGGTCACAAAGCTGGGTTTGGAATCCTGGTCTCTCGGGCTCCAAAGCCCCCGCCTTTCTGCTGTGCAGCAGGCAATTTCCCCTGCCTCAGACTTGCCGGTCCAGGAGCAGGTGATAAGTATGCTTTTCCCTCTCCATCTCCACCCAGATGGTGGGTTCCTCCAGGGCACACCTGAGCTTTAGGATGTATCCCTGTGCCTAGTACACAGTAGATGATAAATGCTTAAAGGACTCAGCAAATGCTGGTTGAATGAGAAACATGTCCCTTTATCGTATAGTTGAACGTAAATCATAATACATGTGCATACCTGTAGCAACTCATCCCCCAAGAGGGAATTAGGACAGTTTCTAAGCCAGCAGATTCATATACGAAGACCTTTCTTCTCCACCTTTTAATGTTATACGAAACCTGGGAATTTTTGTTCAAGTGTAGATTCTGATTCAAAAGGGCTGCGGTGGGGCCTGAGGGTCTGTGTTTCTGGCAGGTTTCCAGTGATGCTGGTTTGAAGACCCCATTTGAGAGTCATTTTGGGTCTAAACGCAGCGGCGGCGGCAGCCAGCACGTTTTTGTAACCAATGGCTGGTAACAAATAATAAACCTGTCTCGTGTGTGGTTCTTCCAAAGCACTTCCAACCAGATTTCAAATGCTCGTGATTTCGCAAAATATTTAAGTTATGCTTTGGGCTGTGAACACTTGGCAGCATGAACGTTTGCTTGTACCTGTAGCTTTGGTTTAATCACACCGTATCAGTAAATTACGGATAAATGAGGGAGAAGAGACTCTCTAGAAGATTCCATCCCACTGACAAGTGGATCAGGAGCGCTGGTGAGAGTGGGCGAAGAGCAGATGATGCCTCACAGCAGCAGGTTTCCAACACAAGCCTTGGTGTCTGGCAACAGCCCCGGAAGCCAGGAATGAGCCCCCATTGTAGTTTTATTGGGAAGGGCCCCACCCATGGACACTTGCCCGCCCTGTGGCCACTTTCCCAGCTGGTCTCAGTTCCTGGTAAACAGTTAAGTGATGGCTTATTCATCCCGAGCCCTCTGACCCCCACACAACCCCTCTGCCAGCATGCCAGCATCCCCGGTCTAAGACTTTTGGAAGAAAAACACCCTCTTCTCTGTCTCCTTTTCCAGATGTCCCTTGGCCAGCAGCAGTCAGCAAGAGGTGTGCCTTGTTTGAGATGCAAGGGGACGTGTTCGGGCTTCGAGCCACATTCGTGGAGGTAAGAGAGTTTGTCAGGAGAGGCGCTGCCTGCCTTCATTTCTTGGCTGTCCTTTCTGGGAATACTGGCCATGCGTCTCTGATTGGACTGCTTAGGAAGCATTGCGCTGTCGGGGAGGAAGGGTCCTGGATGGAAGGCACCCCTGCTAGGCCTAGTTCAGAAATGACAGCAGAGCCCATGGGAAACCAAGGCAGAGAATCAGCTCAGTGTTCCACAAACTGTGTCCAGCTGAGGCTGCCAAGCTCAGCCCAGCAAGACTGTGCCAGGAAGACGTGGGCCGTTGTCAGCCGGTGTCTGGCCCACCCTGGGTGGATCTGCTGCCTTACATGGGGTTGGGTTACATGGGGTTGATCTCCCGCTACTGCACCATCATCCCTTTTGGTGCGTTTTGATCTCAGAGTGCCCCTGGGACAGAAATGAAAGTCGCTGTGTCCACAGTACTTAAAAACCAGGACCCGGTGTCCATATATCCCTGAGGGAGGGCCATACGACCCAGCTGGACTGGGTTTTGCAGTTTTTCTTCTGTTCTCACTGAGGACTCTAAAAACAAGAGGAAGAACTGCCACACCGCTCAACATCGGGCACTATTCATGTCAGTGTCCCTGTGGACGGCACCCCCTGGAGTTGGGCAGGCACAGCTCTGTGACTGTCCCTGCAGCCCTGGGGGAGAGGCTACGCTCTGTAGGGCACGAGGTCAAACAAGGAGCTTTCACCTCCATTGCCAGAGGGTTGCCTTGGAAACTCCATCAGGGAGCAAAATTTGGGAGGCGTTTGTCTCAGAGATGTTGACTTCCATTGTGGAATGGCAATTTACAAAAATATTTATTGAGTTAAGTCTTATATTAAAATGTCGAAGTGACCCTAAACAGTAGGTACTAGTATTTCCATTTCACAGATCAGGAAACTGAGAGTGGATAATGGGGGAACAGCTATGAAATGGCAGGATTCCAACTCAGTCTGCATGAAACACTACCCATGCTCACCCCCATCTGTAATACTGCAGACCCTGAGCTTTCCAAGCCCAGATCATTCCTTGACCCCCTCCCCTCTCAGTCCTCGACTTCAGAGGAGCTTGTGTGGTCGTCTAGATGCCTGGGACCTTCAAGTTCATCTGGTGCCAACTCCCATCCCCTGCACAAACTCCTCCCACAGCCAAGACACTCCTAAGGGAACTCCCCACACACCTATTCTGGCCATGTGTGCTCTTTCTGAGCTTGACGAGAGTCACCTTCCCTCTCATTTCACCACGTTGGTCCTAAATCTGCCATCAAGGGTCAGAGAACAACACTGGCTTCTTGCCAGCTCTCTGAAGACAGCTAGGATGCCCCCTGTTAGAATTCTTGGGGCAGGGGGATAATGTCCCCTAAATGCTCCCACTCGGTGAGTCCAATCAGGTTTCTCCCAAGGATCACAGTCCTTTGAGGCCTGTCGTCTGACACTTGAGAATGGTCTTTGAGTAGATTTTATCTGGATGTCTAGTTGTTTATGGCAGAAGGGCAGTTCTGGACCCTGTTCCTCAGGGCTGGAAGATGAAGGCTCCCAGCATTGTATTAGACCCTATATTTCCTCATCTTCCTACAGATGATCTGAACATCAGGTGAATTTATCCCTGAGAGACACCGACACAGATTGCAGCTTGTCGGTCCTGCATATCACGTGTCATGTTTGGTTTGAACCACCTTCCCAGGGACCTAAATTCAAGCCATCTTGGAGCAGTAAGGTCCTAGAACCTTAGGGGGAAAATGGTGTCAACCCATTTTTATGCTGAATTTTTCATACACTCAGTAGTTTGAAAGTTATGTAACTGGTCAAAGTAGCAGCCAGCCTGGTTTAGTGCAGAAGTGCCCCAGCTAATAATCACAGGACAAAGTCGCATGCTGACTCTGCTTGAACAAGACACCTCCCTTCTCCAGGTCTCAGTTTCCCACCTGAAAAACAGAAACGTGTGAGCTAATGTGCTCTAGGATCCCCTTCCAGCATTACCATTCCATAGTTTCAAGCAAACTGTAATCGAATGCATGATTCACGTGGTTAGAAGAATTAGAATGGTATTTGTTTTAGCAGCTGAGATAGCAGAGTTACTTAGAGAGGAAGGGACAGAGTGAAGACAAGAGCAGACTTTCAGAAATAACGTATCATGGAAAGGTAAGGGGAAGTTCTCCAAGCAGCCTTCAGCATCCCACTTTCCCAGGGGCCGGGTGGGGCTTCCTGCCTTCCCGGCCTGACCTCCTGGGTGCCGAGCTGGGCAGAGGGACACACACCTGCAGGATTCCAGGCTTTTCAGAGTCCAACAAAGTCTCTCCCTTACATACAGAGATGTTGTAAGTTTTACTACTATTCTAATAGCTTTATTTCTTTATATTTATAATGTACAAAGACTTTGGTGAGTAGAAAAAAACCCTGATTTGAGGGAAACAGGGGACATGGTATGAAAAAGGGGAGGTAGACTGCTGGTTCATCAAATTACAGTTTACATCCTCGGGTTGCCCTTGATAGTTGCCCGATCTGCTGTTTGCGGCAGCCCTTCTGAGGAGGTCCTGTCTCCGCAGCAGCAGCTTCAGCAGCTGCTCCGGGACCCGTAGCTTAACTGCCTCTTCTCACCTGGCCACGGAATTGTGTCACAAGGGCTGGGCTTTCTGTGCCTTTTGAGGAATAATCTACCTTGAGAAGTAAACCTGAGCTGCTTAAATCCCTAAGAGGGACCAGCTAGGGTATCTCACACTTTGGGGGTTCATTAGGATGGTGCCTGGAACAGTTATAAGTCCCCAGACCTGGATCCCACTCCAGACCTGTGAATCTGACTAGCTGGGGCATCCCCAAGGGTACGGAGCACACCCCACCCCCCCACCCCGCCCCCAGGTGATTCAGATGCAAAGCAAAGTTTTAAAACTCATCAACTAGACCAGGAGTCAGTAAACTGTCTGTAAAGGGCGAGATAGTAAACACTTCAGGCTTTGCTGGCCACGTGGTCCCTGCCACACTGTTAGTGGCCCTTGTAGCATGACAGCAGCCACAGACAATACGTGCATGAATGAATGTGACTGTGTTCCCATCAGTCCTTACTTAAGGACACTGAAATTCTCCTTTCACGTCATCCTCACATGTCACAAGACAGTAATCGCCTTTTGAATTTTTTTCAACCATTTAAATATGTCAAAACTCTTAGTTCACAGGCCATACAAAAAACAGGTGATGGGTTGGATTTGGCCAATGGGCTGTAGTTTGCCAGACCCTCACGTAGACCAACCCACTTATTTTCCAGATAAGAAGACCAGGGGCCTGTGGTGGGCTAGTGCTCGGGCTAGCACTAAGATTCCAAGGTTGAAATTTTCCAGCGTTCTGGATTGCCTGTGACAGATTGTAGAAATGACTGCTTAACACCTTTCTGGGTGTGTCTGTACCCTCTTCGGTCTGGGTGCCTGGAATGAGCAGGGTGGGGCCACAGCAGTGTCTTCCTCATCTCTAAAGTCCCAGCAACACGCTTGGCAACATGAAGAACGTGAATCAAAGGAGGCGTGATGTTGGCACAATCTCAGAGAACATCTCCTGTTTGTCAGCATTTGCCATTTCAAAGCGTGTTCCTTTGCCAACATCTCTAAAGGCATCCTAACAGTCTACATTTGCCAAAAAAGCCAAAGGCTGCTTCCTCACCCAGCTTCACGTATGGGAGGACTGGGAAGGTGGCAGAACTCATGGCGACACTGAGCTTCCCTTCCCTTCCTCTCCCCAACTCCTTCCGCTTCCTGCTCTCCTGCTGTCACTCCCCACAGGCAAACCCACGGAGCTACACCCACCTTCTTAGCAACACAGTCTCCCCGTGTCTGGCTCACGACAGGGAGAGCTGAGAGAATACTACTGATTGTGAATAAAGGCCCCAGTGCCACAAGCAACTCCTTCTTACGAGGTCGCAAAGAAAAGATGTTTTTGCCCTGCATCCCCTTTGAAGTCCTATTCTCTTTTGTAGCACTGGAATTATCCTTGAGATCACCAATTTTAATGTTTCTCAAATTGCAGCCCGCTGAATGCGAACTTGGGCTGCAAGCTTCTCCTCATGTAATGCTGGGAATGCTGCATTCTCCCCCACTTGAAGTCCCATTGCACATCGTCCATTAAAACCAAGCAGCAGCCTTGCACAGAAGAAATGTGTTTAACCTTCTGTGACCCACTGTTTTCCAAACTGATCAGCACCAAGCCCATTCCCATAAGGCCAGGTACTTAAATCCAGGGCAAACTGGTCCAGACCAGCACAACGACCCCAGGGCATATGCAGTTCCTCCTATGGCCCAAACTTATTCTTTGTGCTACAGTTTCCATCTGATTTTCTCTCCCTCTCATACCCCATCTGTAGGCTCCCTGAAGGCTGTGAGGAGACCTCCTTCTCTTCCTATTAGACGAGGCGCTTGTTGGCCCATATAATTCTTTGTTGTAGAGGGCACTGTTCTGGATACTATAGGATGCTTACCAGCGTCCCTAGCCTCTGCCTTCTAGAAGCCGGTGGCACCCCATTGTGGCAGTCAAAAATGTCTCCAGATGTTGCCAAATGTCCCTTGGGGGACAAAACTGACCTTGGTTGGGAATTGATGTAGACCATTAGGGCATGCATGCCCTGCTAGCCCCACGATCAGTATTTGTGACATGATTAAACAGATCAGTCTCCTGAGTTTCAAAGAGAAAAGGAGGGTTCCTTGGGGCATGGCTGGCTGTGAGGTGCTCATGCAACCGCAGTGGGAGCCCTTGCTTAGGCCTGTTCATCCCTGCGGGAGCTCCTGACAGTGCTCACTTCACTTAACAAGCTCTTAAATTGCATGCATTAGAGCATCTGAGACACAGCACGCCTAACGTGACGGGCCAGCAAGGGAGGGGAGCAGTTTTCCTCTCACACCACAAACTCTCTGGATTTCTAAACCTTAACAGCATGACACAAAGCAGCCAAATGCTTTTGTTTTTAATTGTCAGAGAGAAGTGGCAGGCTTTCAAGGTAATATGAACCTTCCCTGGGATGCTTTTCCTTCTTCAGGCCTCACAACAAGGCCTTGCCAGTGACCATCGGTCTCTCCAGCCTGAGGGGTTTTCTAAGCTCCGTTCCTTCCCCTGTCCACCAGTTTCTTGAAGAAAATTTCCAGCTGTATGCTAACTTCAGGATAAGTGCTAATGGTTTCAAAAGTTGCTGATGCTCCAAGGCTCGTGAATCTTGGGAGATGATTTCAGTAATTCTTTAAAGCAGGAGTCAGCAAACCCCTATTCTAAAGGGCCAGGGAGTAGATATTATAAGCTGTGCATGCCATGTGGTCCCTGTTGCAGTTACTTGAGTCTGACTTGGTAGACCAAACACAGCCACAGACAACATATAAATGAACAGGCATGGCTGTGTTCCAATAAAACTTTATTTACAGAAGCAGGTGGTGGGCTGAATTGAGCCACAAGCCATGAAGACTCCTGCTTTTAGTGTTCTAATGAATGAACCAGACTTTGCCACCACAACTACTGTGAGGAAAAGCATGCTGTTCTTTTTACCAGCAGAAGTCATATCCCACATTCCTTACAGACAGACAGGCTGATAGAAAGACTAGACTCTCCCAAAGGCAATTTCCAATTCCAAAGAATTTTTGGTCTCAGCTTATCATTGGTCTGCCGCAGACATTTCTAAGCAATTAAAGTTAAACTTTGAGCTTGCTTTCAAATAGGTAAATGCTGTCAGCAGGAGACCTGTGCCTCTTTTCTGGAGGTTGACCTGAATTGTCCTGATCACCCTCCCTCCCCCAGGAAAATATGCAAGTCATGCAAATGCAGCCAAGAGGACCACTGCCTGAGCTCTGACCTGGACGATGACCGGAAAATTGGCCGCTTGCTGATGGACTCCAAGTATTCCACCCTCACAGCCCGGGTGAAAGGTGGGGATGGCATCCGGATTTACAAGAGGAATCGGATGATCATGACCAATCCCATTGCTACTGGGAAAGATCCCACCTTTGACACCATCACCTATGAGTGGGCTCCCCCTGGAGTCACCCAGAAACTGGTAAGAGAGACTCCTCCATCCATGTGGCTGTTTTCCCAGCCTTGTCAATATTAGCCATGCATGAGCTCCTGAATTTCAAAGGCAAAGTAAGAAAAGGGCAAGGTTACAAAAATGGTAGGAATAGCTATGGTTTCAACCCTGGTCCCGCCTCATTGTGTGATCTTGAAGTGACAATTGGGCCTTAGTTTTCCTCATCCATGAAATGGGTAGAGGTGTTTATATGAATTGTAAGGGCCCTCACAGCACTAGTACAGGATTGTTCCTGGTTCCCTGTGGGCTCCGCACTTCTGAACAGAGGATGGTTTACCATTCAGGCTTCTCAGATGTTTGTCTTCATCTGCTGGATGAACAAGCCTGTAGGAGAGCACAGAAATGGTCCTCTCTTCTCTCTAGCAGCTGAAGCCTCCTGGGCTCAGAAGGGAGAACCAACCTAGCTTTTCACAACCTTGGGAAGAGGCATCCAGAGAAGGAGACGGTCCAAAGAGAGCAAGTGACTTCACAAGGTCACACTCTGGCTGTCCACTAAAAAAAATCCATAGAAAGTCCCATGCACAGGCCTCACCCCAGCCCATTAAATCAGAAGCTCCCGAGTGCAGGCTCAGAATCACCAGACGTGAGCACTTATATGACCACCCCCCAGGTACTGTCACATGCAGTCACCCTCAAACCCCAGAGGGCCAGACCAGTGCTCCTCAAATTTTAACAAGCACGCAAATCATCTGGACAGCTTGCAGGAATACACCCAGGAGGCCCCAGCCGGTCCCGAGACTCTGCACCCCTGACAAGCTCCTGTGCCGATGGTGATGGCCCCAGACCACACCTAGAGGGACCAGGGCCTACACGATTGTACAGTTAAGACAAGAAAAGGCCCTATAATTTTAGAGATGCCTGCCTGGAGTGTAATTCAGTCTCCCCTGGGAGAAAAGGAGAGCCTCTGGGGTCTTGCACAGCCCTGTTCCGCAGGCTGCTCGCACAGCTCCAGCTGTGCCCTCGTCAGTACGTACTGACTACTGACCTTCCTCCTTCCTGCTCTGGAACACTCTAGGTTCATGCCCGTCTCAGGGACTTAGCACTTGCGGTTCCCTCTACTTGAAACAGCCTTTCCCTGTTCTTCGCACAGCTTCTGACAGCTGGTCTCAGACAGGCTATTCCTAACTACACAACCCACAGTAGATGCCACCCATCCTCCTGCTACGTTTTCTCTCTCAGTTCTCCATTGTTTCTTCAGAAGCTTTTCTTACAAGCTGTAATTGTCATCTGCACGTCTTTGCTGAGCTATCATCTCCCCCCCCACTGGAGTGAGGGGAGGCCCACATGGGCAGACCCCATGCTGTGCTGTGCACCGTCCTATCCAGCACCGGGCACTGCAGGGCATGTGGTAGGCTTGATGAGTACCTGCTGAGAGCCGGTGACATTCCATGTGTGGTCTGTGCACCAGCAGTGCTCCAAAAAACCCTCGTCACTGGTCCACAATGAGAACCACAGAAATCAAGAATAAATTTGGGGAAGATTTTGGAGCAATCAACATTCAAGCATGTGATCAGAGAGCTCCTCTCATTGAACAAAATTCCACTGTGCTCAGATTCACGTGGAAATCTCATGTGGCATGAGCTCCATTCTGGCCACGTGCAGAGCCCACAAATCATTCTGTGATAGGCAGACAGATCAACCAAACAAATTTTGATCCTTCACCATACAGAGCTGGAGCAGCACACTTCTAAACTGCAGCTTAAGACAGGGAAAAAAATCCCTTCTAGATAAAGTGAAGAGAGGCAAAGACTTCTTTTTTAAGCTGTACTTTTTGAAAAGCATATTTTAAAAGAACACTTCAGTATTCATAAGCTCAGCCAGCCTGTGAGGTAGGAACGATTTTATGTGTAAGGAACTACAGAGAGGTTAATGGGCCTTCACCAGTTCTAGGGACTAGGCAAGGGGCAGATCCTGGGTCACAGAGGCTGGGTCAAACAACAGTAGCTCCAGAACGTGCCGGGGTTTCTGATTGTGGGTCTACGTCCAGTCCCAAGCCTGGGTTAGCCATCAGTGGGTCTCCTAGATGTCAGTGAAAACTAAAGCAAGCAGCTCGTAAAAGTGCTGGCTGTGGGCGTCAGGAACTGGCTGCGAAAACCCCTGAGGCTGTGGCCCCGAACTAATCAGACGCAGGCATCACCAGGCCGTGATTAATGCTGGCTCATAAAACCCCACGGTATAAAAGCCACTCTGTCCGCCCTGCATCTGGCCTGCCCAAGAAATGCCCTGCATTTCTGTGATTGGACAACTCTCCCTTCCCACTCACTCTCCTGACTTCTTTTAAACTACCAAGTGATTGGAACTGATTATATTTTGGAAATGGGACCACATCTTGCTGTCATCCTTCCCAGTCAGAATGAAAACCAGACAAGTTCTTAAGCCTTCAAAGACTGGAACAATAAACATAATGACTAATATTTACTGGGTACTTACTATGTGCCAGGCACCATGCCAGGAGCTATACATGTAAGACCTCTGCTAATTTTCAAACATCGTTAGAGATGTACTACTATTACCTTCACCTATGGGGGAAACTGAGGCTCAGAGAGGTGACGCAACTAGCCATGTCTCACAAATGGTTAGCTGGCAGAGCCAGGTCTTGAACTCAGGCCTCTCTGACTTCTTAGGCTCTGCCCACTGAGGCAGGCCTGGAGAACTGGGTGGGTGGAAGGAAAGGCAGAAAGGAGCAGGTACCCTGAGTTAGCATAGGGGAGGCTTTCAAGGATAGGGAGGGGCTAGGCAGGATCTGGGGGGAGAAAAGGGGCACAGACAAAGGCACCCAGCATCCATTGAGCATTTTGCTCATCAACACCTTGCTACTCCTGTTTGCTGAGTACGTTACAGCCCCTTTTATAGGGGGACAGGCCGAGGCTTTTGAGGTGCCTGTGCGGGTGTGGTTCTCATACATTGTCCTCTACTCCCACAACCATGGCAGGCCCTGCCGATCGGTCAGAGCACTGTCCCCATTGAACCCTTATTGGGCCTCAGCCTCCTCCTCATCACAGCATTCCCGGTAGCCACTGTGACCAGAATTGATGTGTAAAAGGAAAGCCATTTACTATCCTTGTTTGACAGCTGGAGAAGAATCAGAGCAGAATCAGGATTGCTTCTTCCAAATACAGAGTGCACTGTGTTTTACACCCAACCCTGGAGCACCTTTCCCTTCCAGGTTTCTCTCTGCACTTTGGATTCCTCCCCTGATAAAGTCTGATTCTTCACCCAATGTGTTCCAGCCAGACAGCAGAGCACCAAATGACTCAGAAAGGTGCTCATGAAAAACTTAAAACCTAAACCAGTCTTTCCACCAGGTCAGAGAAAAGACTTCTTGCTAAAGATTTTGGGAACATGACTTTAGAGAGTATGTTGGAGAGATACCTGGGTGAGTCTCTTACAGGCTCTGAACAGCACAGGCAGCTGACTCCGACCTGGTCCTCTCTCCTGGACATTCCCTTCTCAAGTCCATATCAATCAATCATGACTGTCTGAACGGCTGTGTTGAAGTGATTCCTGAGACCTTCATCAGGCTTGGTTAATAATGTCTGCCACAGGTATGTGAATAGTGAGTGGTAGCAAGAGTCATAGGCCAGTTGGGTGAGGCCAGGTAAGGCCTGGCAGGGGTCCGGCCAGCCAGGCAAGACTCAGACCAGCCAGGTAAGGTGGCAGAGGTCTCAATCCTGGCAGCTAAATGCTGTGGCCTTGAAAACAAAGGCCAAATGCTGTGACCCAGCTGGTACACAGCTTTGAGCTGCAACAGGAACGCTGGGTCCCTGGGAAGGAAAGCTTCCTGTCTTCAGGGCCCCAGCCAGGAATCCATTAGCTCTACTGGCCATAGACACCTACACCACAGACAAGACAGAGCCCTGTGTATACAGGGATCAACAAGTGGCTGGCTGGCAAGGTCACCACCCCAAGACTTCTACCACAATGTGTGTTTGTAAAGCTGAGCAGGGTGGATGCAGGCCCTTGAAGGCCAGAGCCATAGCCAAATCCAGGGACTAGAGAATCCTGACACTGAGCAATGCTTGCACAGCCCCCTCACCCTGAAAATGACAAAAGGAAATGCCCCCCCAGAGACTAGGGGACATTTTTCTTCTCTTTGCGAATCATACATCTTCTAGAGACATAGTATGGAAGGATTGAGACCCACACTGCTGAGTTCAGAGCTGTCTCTACCACATACGAGCTGTGTGACCTTCAGGAGGTTACTTAGCTTCTCTGCGCCTCCATTTCCCAGAGGTAATATTAGTACCTTCCTCCTAGGGATGTTGTGGGACCCACTCCTACTTGTGGGACCCACCCAACTATAACATTTCTATTTTTTTTAAAAAAGGCCAAAGTGGACAGCTATCTACGAGCACATTAATGTTTGCATGATTACCAGGCATATCGATGTGGAAATGTTACTGACTTGAGAACTTGTCAATTCTATGGGAAGGTGCCTTTGCCAATTTTTAAAGTATTAAACCATTATAAAGTACTTTACACCTATAATGATTTAATTGTACTTTTCTAAGAAAAGCTATTTTAAACTAGATTGACTTTTATTTTTTTTAATTAGGAGCACTGCCATGGGGTAGAAGAAGTAAAAACACTTTTTTCTTTTTTGAGGGAAACAGAATCCACGTAGCAGAGCCAGCACATCGGAAATGAACACCTACTTAAATCACACCATTCTCATCAGGAACGTGAATGTGGGGACAATGAATGCTTATTCAGGCCTCTCTTGAGTGTTACCAAAATTCACAGCTTTTCTTCCTTCAGAGTCCCTGGGTTCGGCAAAGACCTGAAAAAGCTGGAAACTTCACCGATGCTCAATCTCTGCATGGTGCTGGAGAATCACAGTTGGTTTATCCCCTCCTCCCTAGGGCCTGCAGTACATGGAGCTCATCCCAAAGGAGAAGCAACCAGTGACGGGCACTGAGGGCGCCTACTACCGCCGCCGCCAGCTCATGCACCAGCTGCCCATCTATGACCAGGACCCCTCTCGCTGCCGTGGACTTTTGGAGAACGAGTTGAAACTGATGGAAGAATTTATCAAGCAATATAAGAGCGAAGCACTGGGTGTGGGAGAAGTGGCCCTCCCCGGGCAGGGCGGCTTGCCCAAGGAGGAGGGGCCGCAGCAGGGAAAGCCAGAGGGCACCGAGCCCACCGCCCCAGCCACCAACGGCAGCATCGGAGACCCATCCAAAGAATATGTAAGTCCCCTGCCTCCGGGTCTGGCTGAAACCAGCAGCTCCAGGCTTTCTCCCCCAGTCACACACTCGGGCCGCCAGCAGCCATTTGAGGCTCACTGACTCTGTGCCAGCACTGTCCGTGGAAAATAACACAAGGTCACTGTCCTGGAGAGGCTAAATCACCCAGTGGAGATCACAGACAGTCACACGGTCACAGCTTAGAGAAAGGGCCCCTAACTGGGCTCAGGGGTGAGCATGGGCTTAGAGGCCCAAGCTGGCCTCTGAGGAATACCTAGGACTCATCCAGGCCTTTGGGCTTTGTGGGGAGGTCCTGTGCCGCCTTAAAGGGGTGAGCACGTGCCAAAAGAGCCCTCAGCTCCAGAGGGCACGGTGGTGTAGGGACTGAACAAAGTCCCGTGTGACTGAACGTGGAGTGTGCTGGCAGCGGGGGACACAGGCTGGCAGGGGCATGCTCCCGCGGAATCGGGCCATCTGCCCGATCCACACCCCAGTAGTGACAGGCCCGTCCTGTCGGCCAAGCCCCAGGGATCAAACAAGCGCAGGACACTGTCCTCAGACTGGAGGAAGCTATGGATTTAAGACTTTACTCAGAGGGTGTGGGGAGCTCGGGCAGGTGTTCAGGGACAGCGTCAGGGGATCCAAGCCGTGCTTCTGAGAGGCTCCCTCTGGGAGGAGCGTGGCGGAGGTGCTGTGGGAGAGTGAGCCGCTGGAGGCCCTCTGAGAAAACACAGAGAGGCCAGTGTCCGGGGAGGAAAGCCTCATAGGCAGGTTTGTCTTCATCTGCACCAGAAGAGGTAGAAGAACTAGCTTGACACTAGTGCCACGTGGGACTGACATTTGCTAAGTTCTGTGGCCATGGGTCCCTCTTCTACTTTTTGCTTTACGCTGCAACTCACCTGCCAAGTGACCCCAATAGCCTCTATTTGACATCTGGTGATAAATAATCTGATACACAGAGCCCTCAAGCAAATGACCTGCCTTGCAGGGAACAGGCTGACGGTCCCCCTTGTGAGCAAACACCCCAGGGAAACGCCAGCCTAAAGGACACTGTTCCTACATTCAGACAGGACTGAGCTCTGTGTTTGCTGCAGTGACTCAACTTGTTATCCCCAGACTGCATCTTGCATCTGCAGCCCCCAGCCTGTAGGCGGTTCACCTGAGATTGCCATCCAGTGAGCTAGGGCCTCATGATGTTTATCAGAGTCTCTAACCCGAAGGACGAAACTTATTTTCACTACCATAAGTTTGATGATTGTGGTGAAAAGACCCTTTTCTCAGGAAGAGTATATGTCCCAGGGACTTAAGAACAATTACAGCCAGTTACTATGTTTCATAAGCTCACCTCCTCCCCAGTTCTGTCTTCTGCCCACCTTCAGATAGCTGCCTGTCCTTAAGGACTACGTAATTCCAAGTTGGAAGGTGACGTCCTTGTTATTGTGATATGTCCCAACTGCCATCCCAAGGGAGATATGATCTGAGGACATATTTTATCCTTGACTCAGCCCCACATATTTGTACAGCATGGAAGTGGGGCAAAGGCAGCCTGAAATCCCAGGGCCTGACTACAGTCAACTTGAGGAATAGTTCTGACACTTTGGAAGCATTTAACCGACAAGACCACACAGTAAACAGGGAATCTGAAGGAAGCAAATAATTGCTGGACTGAGCTAGCTGGGGAAGACAGCCTTCTCCTTCCGTACCTTAGCCCTAATCTTAATTAGGTAACGAATTCCATAATTAGTTGATTCATGTTGGTCACCCCCTCTAAATGCTGAGGGCTTGTCTTGTTATCTCTGTGTCTTCAGCAGGCGCCATTGATATCAATAGTAGGTGCTCAGTAAATATGTGGTCCATGAATAAATGCACAAATGAATGAATGGCCAAGCTACACTGAGCCTCGAAAGATGGGGATAATTTGGATGGCCATTTTGCCTAGGAAGTCGATGAGATCCACATTTGTTAAGCACCTGCTCTGTGCCAAATGCTACGCTGGGTCTTTGTTTAATTCATGCAGTTATTCGGTGGGGTGAGTCTCACCACTCATTTTACAGGTGAGGCATCGCAAATTCAGAATGGACAGGTAACTTTCCCCAGGCCCCTCAGTTTCTAAGGGGCAGAATCTGAATCCAATCCCCTTTCTACTACAAAACGTTGAGTTATAAAACCCTGCCTGTCCTCCGTTCCAGGGAGAAAGCAAGCCAGGGTGCTCCTAACTGTATTCCCTGTTTTTCTCCTTGAAGCTGAGGAGTGAATCTCATTTAAGTA
This sequence comes from Manis pentadactyla, assembly GCF_030020395.1. Lineage (NCBI taxonomy): Eukaryota > Metazoa > Chordata > Mammalia > Pholidota > Manidae > Manis > Manis pentadactyla. The sequence goes on along the minus strand of NC_080019.1, from coordinate 207,348,031 downwards.
GCCAGATAGCCTGTCAGGCCATAGACCGACCGTGTGTCCCCAGCAACCCAGAAGTTAGGTGTGGTCATGAGCTCAGCGCCTTGAACTGCCCAGCCTTACCCCCAGCGAGTGGCCATGCTGAGCGGACTTGGGTGCCACCGCCCTGGGTGCTGCACTCCGCTCATTTGTCTAACAAGGCGTTCGGGACACGTAGTGGAACCAAGCGTCAGGCATGAAGCCTGCCTTTTGCTCCCTTGCTGAGCAACATGTGTTGTTAGAAGTGTTTGGGGCATTCAGCTGGGGAACCCAGCTATGGGGAGGAAGCTGCAGGACTGACTCAACCTGACACCCTAAATCCAAACGGTGGATTTTTTATGAAAAAAAAAAAAAAGAGGGACACATGAAACATGTCACAGCAAACTCCACTAGTAACTTAGCACCGTTCGTCATCCTGAGACAGATCATTATTATTACTGTTGTGAGCAACTGCCATTTGAACGGGCTTTCTGGGAACGGGCATAGTGTGAGCTCTAGAGTATCTGACTGGAGGCTCCCGGCCACCCAGGGACATGAAGAAAAGCTGTCCGATTCGAACCACCCTGTCTCCCTAGCCCATCCTTCCTGTTTCCCAAAGCTAACAGGTATTGTGCCATGTGGCCGCGTAAATGTTGGAGGCATTAGAGCAAACAAACTTGATTTTCTCTGTGGCAAGACTTCTAAAATCCTTTTATAGGCTTTGGTAGTGAAAACACCTGGAAGGCTGGTTAACATACAGAGGGCTGGGTCCCACCCCAGAACTCCCCGCTTAGTAGGTGCAGGTGGGCCTGAGGATCTGCATTTCTGAGTCCTCCAGGTTGAGAATACTTTGAGAACCACTGCTAAAGAGTATTAAATACTACCTTACATATAAGCTCAGCAAAAATGATTTCACCAATTTGGTATATGGTGGGGGTCCAAGAGATGTTAACAGGTGCATTTTCTAGATTTATCCAGCCTCCTGGCTTAGGGATTCCAGCTCTCAGAGTGCTGCACAGAGCGCTCACATTCCTTGAATTGTCCATAGGGAGTTCTGGAAATGCAGGCACAGAATGTTACACTGCTTTATACCCCACCCCGACCGCCCCCGTTCTGAGGCCCTGAGCACCCGCTTCTCTCCATGCTGCTAAGCCCTCCCTACCACCCGCCTCCACCTGACTGTCCTCAGATGAAAGGGTCACCCAGACCAGAGAAGCATTTTGCTGAAAGCCTTTTCCAAGTCACCTGTGTGCAACTCCCACCCATGAACTGAGATCTGAATGAACCCAGATAACAGTCGCCGGCCAGCCAGGTGGCAGGGAACGGTGCCCACTGAGCGCAGCTCATCCTTGTGGCCAGGGCTGCTCAGACAATTCATGGGTCTGCAGCCCTCCTGCAGCTCTCCCACCCCGCGCCCTCACACAGGCCCCACCAACAGGGCAGGGCAGCCTACCGTTCGCGTGGCCCACCTGAGACACGACCCCAAGAGCTGCAGTGCCCACGCTTGGCTTGGCACAGTCCTCACTACCCTGAGCTTGGGGAAGGCTGGACGCCACAGGAAACGCCTTCAGGTCATCTTCCTGAGGAAACACAGGAGCAGAGAAATCCCAGATACGGACTCACCGCTGTCACTCCTAAAGCAGGTCCTTTAAATCAGCGAGGCCATTACAAAACCCTAGCCTCCCTCCCTTGTCCCACTGTGTGCACGTGGAGGGGGCGTGGGGAGGGGCAGACAAGCTGAGAGCAGGGAGGAGCAGGGGGCGGAGGGGTGGGGGGACTGTTACTGCACAGCGGGCTCATGCCTGTCTCCGAAGCTAACCAGTGGGAGGCTGGGTTGTTAAACCCATTTCACAGATGTGGAACCCGAGGCACAGAGAGGTGAACGGGCTTGCTGATGAGAGGTGGGGCTGGGATGTCATCCCAGGTCCTTCTGTGTCACCAGTCCTGCAGGGGGCCGAGCCCTCCTGTGGTTTGTGGAGGGCAACAATAGGCACGGTGGGTACAAGGACCCATGTGGATCTGTGTTTGTTGAGCGAGCGGCAGTGTTTGGAGCAGCTCGCAGCCCAGCCCTGTGAAGACTTTGGGGGCCTCATGTCTGTGTGCCAAGAACGGCAGAAAGACTTGCCCACCCGACCCCAACCCTCCCACAATGGGTTCTCAGGGGTCTTGGGGGCTTCAAAGGGTTCCGCGGCCAGGGAGCTGCCAAGCCCAGCGGCCAGGACCCCGTCACATCGCAGCCACGCCCCAGGCCCTCCGCTCCCCACATCACTGACCTGCATAGAAGCCGGGATCCAGGGCAGGGCAGGCAGTGGCCTCCAGGCTCTGACCGTGAACGGCTCCACCAAACCTCTCCCTGTGTTTAGAGAGCTTACCGGATATTTTCTCAGAAATTAAATATACAGATTTCCTGGGCACGGCCGTTTTGCCCAGGAATTTCCCCCCTTCCCTACACCCCAAACTTGTAACTGAAGAGAGGGGAAAGGAAGCCAGCACAAGCAGTGAATGTAATCTCCACCCTGTAGAATCTGTCATTCTGGCCAGGAGTGCCCCCGGCCCCTCCCCCACACCGCTCCCTATTTCAGGCCAAGTCGTGGCACCAACGAGTGCCTGGGGGGAGGCACAGTGAGGGGAAGGAAGCCATCCTGGGAAGTACAGTGTCACCCCCGACCTCTCTCTCCCCACAAGCACCCACAGAGGAGGGGTGGGGAGCCGGGACTCCACCATCCCACCGAGCTCCGCCTCCCAGATGGAAACTTACAGCGCTGGCGGCTCAGCCTGCCTCCTGCCCCAGCGAGGGGCATATCTGTGGGCAAGGGACTTCCGAATCTTTGTCTGAGCAGATGTTTGGCTTGTGGGCTCCGGGAGGCTGGCTTTCCTGCCAGCGCCTCTCTGGGAATTTGAAACCGCTGCCCCACCACCATGCCTGCCCCCAGCCCCTGGCCTGGGAGGCTGGCTGAGCTGGAGGGGCAAAGGCCCAGGGAAGCAGCCCCCCAAAATCACAGTGGGTACCGGGCTTCTCAGCCTCTACCTCCCTCCTTCTCTATGGTGGAGATATTTTAATGCCATTAAGGGAGGTTTTTTCCCCACAAAAAATTCCCTTTTTCCCACTTTCTATACTATAAATACTTTTCTGTGTTGTCACATTGGCTTCATAAGCATATTTTTTTTTCCAAATGGGCCGCATAGTATTCCATTGACTAAAACAGGGGTTGGCAAACTTTTTCTGTAAAAGGCAGACAGTGACTATTTTAGGTTCTGTGAGGCCCATGGTCTGGGCCCCAACTCCTCACCTCTGTCCGTGTAGCTCTAATGCGGCCATAGACAATATATGAACAGAGGACCATGGCTGTGTTCCAATAAAACCTGATTTGCAAAAACAGGTGACAGGCTGGACTTGGCCCACAGATATAATTTTTTGACCCCAGAACTGGACAAACCATAAAAAATAGTTTTAGCTACTTATGAGTTACTTTGGGTTTACCCAATTTTGTTTAGCTATTTTAAGTCATGGAGGAGTAGGGTATTGTCTGCCATTCACTGGCTGCCTAGGTGATGCCAGGCCCTGTGCCAGGGGCTTCACATTGTTACTTTACTTAATCTGATATAGTATCCCCTTTTCTAGTCCCCCAGCTGGTGAGGGATTAAGCTAGAACTGGAACTCAGGCCTTCTTTACTCCAAACCCCACAGACTCCAAATCACGAAAGCTCCCACTTCCAGAGCAGCTGCAGGCCCCATGCGAGGCCGTTGCAATAGAGATGACCACATGCGCAGCCCTTCCCAAATCTGCAGCGTCCGTTTTGCAGGAAGCCAGTCCTTGCCCACAGGGTTGTCAAAGCTGGATTTGTGAACACCCTGGGCCTGATGTTCTATTCTCCAAGTGTGATATTTATGAAGCCTTCCTGGGTCCCTCCCCCCTCTTCACCAGACGGCCAGTGAGGAATCTTCGGTTGGAAATGCCTGACATTTTACCTCGCTGGGCAGAGAGCCCCATGTTCAATAACCTGTCCCAAGAAGAAGCCTGAGGCCAAGTGGTTGGCCAACAGCAGTGACCACTATGTGTAAAGCATTTCCCACCAGCCAGGTCCTGCCGTGTGTTACAGATGGGGAAACTGAGGCTCAGAGAGGTAGCTGCCTCGTCCAAGGGCTCACCAGTGATGGAGCTGTGGCACTGATCTCACCCCAAAGCCGGTGGGTGACCCCAGCCACCTCACCCCAGCCCGCCCTGCTGCACCGTGACGAGCCTCAGGAAGATGACCGTGTTGGGGGACAGAACACAAGAGGCAAGGATGCCAGAAATGACACTGGGCCAGACAAGGAAAGGAAACAAAACTCAGGGATACAGAAGGCTTTCAAAGCAAAGACGGTGAATAATCACCATAAGAGGAAATGGGGAGATGCTGTTTATAAATACATTGTTGAGTATCTGTGTTGGAAAGAACCTGAACTCAAGGCCCTTGTGCTAATGTTTACCATATTGTAAGAGTGAGGTTTTCATAAAGTACTCTGGGTTTAGCCTGGGCAGGCCTGCAGATAAGAGCCTTCCAGAAGAGAACAGCATGACTGGGACCGAACTTCTGGCAACCCAGAAGTAAACGGAGAGATTACTGCTGGTTTGGAGGGTTCTCTGTATCTGCTGTGGCCTCCCCCAGGGCCAGCAAGCTCAGTCCTTACAGACAGTTCTTTGGCTGCCTAACCCTTGGCCACTGTCCCTAATCTGCTGTTGCCTGAAACACTGTGTCTTCGTTACTTCCATTGCAGAGGTGTTAATAATTCTGCACGCCCACTGAATTATCTGATGTTCCTGTAACCTAATGCCAAATATCAAACCACCCAAAAATGGAGAAGCTTAAGGAAAATAACATCTATTTTGCTCCCAAGTTAGCAATTCAGGCAGTGCTCAGGGGGGATATCTTGTCTCTGTTCATGCAGCGTCTTTTGGAGCAGCTCCTAGGCTGAGGGCACTGGAATCTTCTGAAGCTTGGTCACTAACATGTCTGGCCTCAAAGGCTGGGAAGAAACAGATGGCTGAGCTGGACCAGCGGGAGCTCCCTGGGCCTCTCCCAGGCTCTGTGGGTTTCCTGTTTGTGGGTGCTCTAGCTTAGAGGTCCCAGGGCTTCTGTCCCGCTGGCCCAGGGCTTCCACGGCACGCATACAGGTAGCGCGCCCAGTGGGAGTCATGTGACCTCGTTTGACCTCGGAATCTATAGCACCCCTCTGGCCACATTCTGGTCCACAGAAGCCGGTCCTTAAGCAAAGGACTCAGACAACCCCCTGGTCAGAGGTATCCACGAATTTCCCAGCATCATTTCCACACACCACGACTGAGGGAACCCCAACACTCCACGGTCTTAGCTTCTGAGGCAGCTAAATCTAAAATGCTCCTCGACTTTCTCAGAGCAGGTGCTTCTACAGATTGCAAACGCCTAAAAGTACAGAACTTTCAAACACTCTCGTTTAGACCCTTTTATTTAAGAATCTATCACTATTTGAAGAGGGATGCAGCAAACTTTCAGAGGTACAGGGGTAAGCCTCCTGTTTGTTCCACCTATGAAAGGTTTGTGCCAACGTCCTCCCACCGGGGCAAAGCAGTCTACCACCTAAGTCACACGGCGGATGTTGGGAAGATTCTCTGGAGCAAGCTCTCACTTCACATAGTTGGGAGCGTGACTGAGAACCAACAGATATGCTAATGTAAGTGTTCCTCTCTGTGCCTTGTAACATAGACCCAGAGGACTTCTATTTGACCACCCCATCTCCTTCACAGGGGAAGGGGCCTGAGAGTGGCCACACTGAGCTTCCTTAAAATAGTCTAGGATTTAAGCATTCCAGGAATTCAAAATATCTCCTGCTGTAACTGAGCCAAATTGGTGATATCATTTTTGCTGAGCTTATATATAAGGTCATTTTGGGACACTCTGTGACAGTGGTTCTCAAAGTGTGATCCCCTGACCCCATGAGCATCCCCTGGGAGCTTGCAAATTCCTGTATCCCATCCCAGGCCGACTGACTCAGCAGGTCTGGGGGCAGGACCCAGCACTGTGTTTCAGCAAGCCCCCCAGGGGATGCTGGGGCCCATGCCAGCCTGAGAAGCCCTGCCTCGTGGGAGTGAAGGGATAGGGGGCTGAGTGTAGACAGGCCCAGGGTGATGACCGACAACAAAACTCGTACGACTCAATTCTCTGGCCTTGCAGAGATGGACAGAGTGGAAATGGAAAGTGCAAAGCTGATCAGTGGGAGGAATAACCTCCTGCCAGTCTGCATGCTTGTGGTGTTACCAAAAGGAACCCTGGGCCTCTGAACCAATAGTGAATCCTGCCTCCAGCGTGTCTTGATCATCTTGGGAAGGTGATGTCATCCCTGAGCCTCAGGTTCCTCCTCTACAAGGAAGCTGGGTTGGAGATAACAGGGATTTCAGCTAATCATTATTGCATCCTTGAAAAGTCTGTTAATTCTGTTATCTCATGTAATCCATGCAACAATCCTGTGGTGTTAATATTACTAGTAGTATCCCCATTTGACAGGTGAAAAAACTAAAGCAACTTGTCCCAGTCACACAACTAGCCCTGCTTTCATCTACCCACTGCAAATTTAGCAATTGTAAACCTCAGGACCAAGGACTGTAATGTGTAAGTTTGTGATGAGAAAGGCAAGGATCACAGGTCCTGAGCAAGCTGGGCATCCCGACTCTTGACTGCCAGTCTGCACCCAGGGGCGGAGAGGCCAGCAGGCTGCCAGAGCCGGGAGAGCCGGGATACCATAGGCGCCATCGTCCTTGGAGGCCATAGGGAAGGGGGCTTGGGAAACAGCCCAGAGGCCAGAAGAGGAAATCGGCTCCCAACACACGTTGACAGGACTGCTCACCCAGATATCTTGTTTCCATAAACTGGCTGTGCTGGTGTTTCCTAGAAGAGGGCTGGTACTGGAAGGAATGAGGCCAAGAGCGGGGATGCTGGTGAAGCAATGAAGGAAGAGCCACTCCTGAGACGGGGCCTTGACAGAGCACTTACCCACGGTGGGAGGGCTGGACCAGGCTGGGAGAGCACCAGCCTCCCTGGCCTCAGGAACCATCCCTGTCCCCTTCCTTTACCTTAACAGCCTCCTTAAAGACCTCACCTCCAAATATAGTCACATTTGGGGTTAGGGCTTCAACACACGACTGTGCAGAGAATACAGTTCCATCCGTAACACAGGTCTACTAATGAGAAAACTGGGATTCTTTTTCGGGAGAAAACATTTCGCTGAATTGGAGTTCAAATGTAAAATCCATTCTTAGCTGGTGGGTCCTACAAGACAGGCAGCCGGCAGGTCTGACCACAGCCAGTTTGCTAGCACCTGACCAAGTCGCCGCACAGCATTGTACAAAGAACTTGGGGTCAGGCTTGGGCCCTGTTCAAATCCCAGCTCTGCCTCCTGTGCACTGTATGTTACCAAGCCATCTCTGAATCTCTCTGAACCTTAGTTGTGACCATGTCTGGGAGTGAGGGGGGAGATGATTTCCCTGAAAGGGAGATTAACTCCAGAAGGCGGAGTAACTATCTAGGGCTTTGTGGAAGGGGTATTAGTAGGGAGTGCAGAAGCCTAAGCATAATGCTGGACATAGACCTGCACCAAGGCAGTGTCAATGTCATCACCACTGGACTTGTGAGCAGGAGGAGAAAACTCAAAAATGACGTGAAAGTTTTATGGATTGAGTTTGTGCTCTGGGTAGGATGTGATGAGAATGGCAATTTACCATTGTGCTTTTCCTCCAAAGTAACCATGACAATAATATCAGATCAATCCCAGGTGGGGGACATTCTACAAGATAACCTGACCACAGCTCCCCCAAACCATCTAGGGCATCAAAAACAGGGAAAGTCTGAGAAACTATCCCAGCCTAGAGGACCCTAAGGAGACGTGGTGACTACCTATAATGTGGTGTCCTGGCTGGGATGCTAGAAGAGAAAAGGGACAGCAGGCAAAATCTAAGGACATCTGAATAAAGTTTGAACTTTCATTAATAACAGCATATCAGTACTGGCTAGTCAACTATGACAAGTGTACCCCATTGATATAAGATGTTCAGAACAGGGGAAACTAGGTGTGGGATATGCGGGAAGTCTCTGACCATCTCTGCAATTCTTTTTTTTATCTAGAACTATTCTGAGATGTAACGTTCATTCTAAAATGACCATGCATGGGTGAAAGATCCTCCAAAGTGCGAGGTGGACCAGTGGGTTTAATGTAACAAGGATGGAAGGCTGAATGATAGGGTTTCAGATTCCACATTAACTAACTTCTGAGAAACTACCAGGTTTTGATGTAGCATCAAAGAAGAATATCATAGTTACCTGGCAAGGCTGTTAAAATGCTCCTCCCTTCCTTCTCCAAGTTATTATCAGTGTGAGGTCAGATTTTCTTCACATAATTCCAAGAAGACAACATAATATGAAAGATGAGAAGCTAAAACACATATAAGAATCCAGCCACTATTGAGCCAATCAAAGAGATTTGCAAAATTCCAAAACAATGCCCCCACTTCTCAATAATTTTTCTTATTTTCAATTACAAACATTTCTGTTAAGATGTCAATTTATTATTTTTTTTCAATGAGTACATAATTAATTTTTTTCTCAGTTTGCATTTGTCGTACAGTTAACAGCAACAGCTATTTATCCATATGAACAAAAACTGTACGGCATTCTTAATAATGTTTAAGAGGACACAGGGTACCAAGAACAAGAAGTTTGAGAATCACTGTGCTAAATAAGTCCTTTATGTAGTCGTCACCATCTACCTATTATTGCTTCACTTTGCAGGTGGGAAAACTGAGGCAGAGGCACAGTAATGCGCTCAGGGGCCTCAAGGGGCGTAGGGAGCCCCAAGGGGACACTCTGCCCTGTCCCTGTCCTCTCTGACGGCCTTGCTTCCTCGGGGCGCCCCCGGCCCCCTAGGTCTGCGAGCTCTGCAAGGGCATGGCAGCCGCCGACAGCCCCGTGGTGTACTCGGACAGGGCCGGCTACGGCAAGCAGTGGCACCCCACCTGTTTCGTGTGCGCCAAGTGCTCCGAGCCGCTGGTGGACCTCATCTACTTCTGGAAGGACGGCGCGCCCTGGTGCGGCCGCCACTACTGCGAGAGCATGCGGCCGCGGTGCTCCGGCTGCGACGAGGTGAGGGCCCGAGGCCGGGGGTGCGGAGGGCGGCCTTGGGGCTGTGTGCGCACCACGGAGGCAGGGCCCCCGTGCTCTCAGTCTCCTCCGCAAAGGGCTCAGGCCCCAGCCACGGGATGGCCGGGGTGGGGCAGCCGCTGTGCCGCAGGACTGCTGGGCGTGAGGGCTCGGGGGGGACATTCAGGGACATTCCCGGGGGTCAGGGCCAGGAGACCAACCGCCCACACTCAGTCCTGGCTCGGCCTATCGGCCTGGTGCATCCCTAACCCCCGTGCCTCGGCTTTATCCTCAAAAGACGGGAGGGTGGCCGTGCCGCCCCACGGGGCTACCAGGACAACGCAGGGGTTAATGCCTGCAAACACTGCTCTGGGCCAGGCCGGGCGGCTGCTCCCAAGGCGCTGTAGGCCGCGGGAAGGTAGTACCCCAGAGCTGACCTGCTGATGTGAGTCAGCGGAACCAACTGGCCCACAGCCAGGCAGCTGGTAAATATGTAAGTGAAACCTCATCCCTGGCTCCTGTCTGACCCCCGAATCAGAAGGCACATTCAGCCAGTGTGCTGTTCTGCTCTGTTGCTCACCATGTATATGTCCCAAAGTGTTACTGTATGCCAAGGCCGAGTGGCCCGTTGTGTCCTGCCCCTGAAGCCTAGCCACTGGCCGCCTAGCTGTCATCAGGCTGCCACGGGACACAACTGGGCTTTGAGTTTGGCCCAAAGAATATCACAGAAGCTAGATAAGGAAAACCTGCCTATGGAGAAAGATTTTTTTCTCTCTCTGAGAAGCTAAGATGCAAACCATGACCTTCACCAAATATTGTACTTACTGCCTGAGCATTAGGTCAGATTCCTCCACTGAAGCATTTAAAGGTCAAAACAAGAAAGGGGGGGCCGGGGGGATGAACCCCCATCCTACAGCTTGCCCTGGATGCACTGGCTCTACTTAGGGACAGAACCTGAGTCGTGTGTTTCTTCCACTCCCCTCCCCAGATAATATTCTCGGAGGACTACCAGCGCGTGGAGGGCCTGGCCTGGCACCGAAAGCACTTCGTGTGCGAGGGCTGTGAGCAGCCGCTGAGCGGCCGGGCGTACATCATCACCAAAGGCCAGCTTCTGTGCCCGACGTGCAGCAAGTCCAAACGCTCCTGAAGGGCTGCCCGTCCACGGTCCCACTGGGCCCCACTGAGGAGGGAAGCCACGTGTGCCAAGCCATCCTGAGGGTCTGACGGGACAGCAAACAACAAAAACCGTGATTTTTTTTTTTCCAGTGGGATTATATATACACATATGTTCTAGGTTGGCTGCTGATGGATCCTTGAGGTTCAATAGATTCAAAGCCAGAAATATTCTAAGAAGTCTTAGGATGGAGTTATTTTATTTTCGTTGTTGTTTCCCAGCCACCAAACTAAAGATCCAGTTGGCATCCTGTGAGGCATCTCCAGGAGGAGTTTCCCAGAATGCAATTCTGAGTGATCAAATCACATAGGTGTAGAATGTGCTTGCTTTCCGTGAACGCGGGAGCTCCTGCAGGAACAGGCTGGGATCAACGATCATTTCTTGCCTCCTTTTCAAGTGGGATTTGCATTTCAAATAAGTAAATTTTTTGGCATGATAGACAGCAATAAAAGTTTTATGGAGTCCACATACACCCTGATCTAATTATTGATGCCACGGCAGATTTCGCAGCATCCTTTTAGCCCAGGACCCTGAATGCTGGTGCTGGCAGAAGGCACTGTAAGCATTAGTTCAGCTCTTCATTACTTGTGTCTCATCAGATCTCCTTTGGAAGTGTAGGTCCTCTGGCAGAACCTCTCTCCCCCAGTTCCAGGTACCCCCAGATCACTGACAGAAGCATGAGCGTCGTGTTTCATGGGACACCAAAGTGCAGCCTCTGGGAAGTGATCAGCTGCTTAAAGAGCAGGGACCCAACTCAGCTCCCCTCAGAGCCCAGAAAGGTGTAATGAGTGAACCCCTTCTGGAGCAAGAACTCCAGACAGAGTGTTGGGGAGCGGCCACACTGGGCCACCTAAGCTGAACCAGTGGCTGTCCCGTGGGAGGTGGTGACCAGCGGGACCAGACCCGAAGAAATAACAGAATTTCTCTCAGAAATCTCTCCAGTTTTTAAGCGTTGCCAACTGAACACTGAACGACCCAAACAGAAGAAGTCTTGGAGCCACATTTTTTCTCTTTTTATGGCCTCTCTGAGGATTTGCACACCCTAGTTAGTTTTCTTCCCATGATTTCTAAGAAAAAACATCTCTTTTTCTACTGGGGATGTAAGAACAAAAGCACACAAGCTTCTAGAAGCTCACAGCATGGTCACCAATGGCCTTCTTTCTGTCCTAAACTTCCTGCTGCGTGTTTCCTAAATCTCCCCACCTAAGTTGCCCTCTCATCTGCAATACCCCAGGAGTGTGCTTGCAAGCCTGACCAAACCTACTGCATTTTCTTTTATGGTAGTTTTCAGCTTCCAACTCCTCTCCAGCCACCCTCAGCGTCCCTGCAAGTCCATCTTCTCAAAGAGAAGCTTTGGGTGGGTATTCCTCACCCACCCTCCATGGCTCCCCGTTCTCTCCTAAGTCAAGAACCAAGCTCTCACCCTGACACTTGAATCCCTTCCACACCTTGGCTTGACTCCTTCTGGCCTTCTCTAGTTTTCTATGTCCCTATTTCTCCCAGACATTCACACAGCCCCTTTCATCAAACCCTCCTCTGTGCTTTTGCCAGCTCTGTCCTGGTTACTAGAAGACCAGTGCTGTCTATTGAAATCTGATCTGTCCCACAAGCTGCTTCTCAAACAGGACCTGCTTCTCAGTCCCTTCCTGGAACCACCAATGCAATGTTCACTCATTTGTCCTCTCATCCATTCACTCATTCATGCAAATATTCACTGAGAACTACAGAGGTGCATTTCTCAGGCTAAGTACAGGGGATACAAAGCTCACTGAAAGAGTAATGCCCCTGCCCCCTGGATTTTACAGTCTTGGGAGAGATGGGCTTTGAACAAATAGTCCCACAGGTCAGTGTAATATCATAGCAACTGTGGATGCTACACAGGGGAGGTACATAGGAAAGAGATTGGACCTAGTCCAACCAGGGACTTCAAGAAAGATGCACCTGGTGGCACTTGAACTGAAACCTAAAGGGTTAATAAACTCTGAGCAGGCAAAGAGGGAAAGGAGGACAGTTAAACATGGATACATGGGTGGATGTGCAAAGGCCCTGTGGCTGAGCAGCATCAGTTTATTCTATGCCTATTTATTGGTATTAGAAATACAGTGGGGACAGTCGCCCCAGAAGATTGATGTGGCAGTTACAGGGAGGGAGGTTGGTGCTGAAGCACAAAAAGTGCACCAGCTTTGTGGCAACAGAAAAAACTGGTCTCTGTCCTAGGAGCCCTGGGGAGTCTTCAGAGTTTTAAGCAGGGGTTAGTGACGGCTGGCCAGACAGGTCATCAGATACATGATCTCTCGGTTGACACCCCAGCATGATGCCTATGACTTTTGTCCTGGTGACACTGTCCACACCATTGTGAGTAGAAATGATGTCCCCAGCAGAAGCCCCACTGGACACCACCCAGCATGTGCTGTTGCCTGCCCCACGGCCACTGACAGCACCCCCATCTTTGCACGTGTAACACCCGATCCTCTCTGATACTCCCCTGCCCAGCTGATGGGTCACTCATTACAGCCCCTCCTCTCCCATCATCTCTTTCCCCCCACCACTGAGGTCTTATTTCACCTTGAATGTTTTCTCCCCAGACTGACAAGAGTCTCCCAGTGAGTCTCCCTGCCAGAGACTCACCCTCTCTACACAGAAACACAGTCCTCCCCACATGCTCCTGTACAAAAACACGCAGACACTCCCTGTTGCACACGCAGGAGCAAGCTGGAACTTCTGAGCTTTGTATCCCAGTTTCTGAGTCTTCCTGCTTCCTTCAGAAGCTGGATGAACAGCGTGCAGGTCCCTGGATGTGCCCCATGCTGTCTCTACCTCTGCACCATTGTTCAGGCTGTTTCCCTTTCCTGGAGTTCCCCGCACTGTGCTCAGCTGCTCCCACGGGGCCAGCACAACTGAGTGGGGTTCTGTACCAGAATTCGAACAACTATGCTTTAAAATGTTGCAATGTTAACTTGTCCGTGATTTTATGCCCCAGGCCAGCAGGACGAGCAGCTGCACCCCCTCCATCACTACCACTGTCTAGGGAGGCTTCCCTGGCCTTCCCCTCCCCTCTGCCCCCACAATACTCCAGACTTACAATGACCAGTGCACTGATTCTATTATCGTTAGTTCACAGAAAGCTCCCCCTACGGACCTCTTGAGAGGTAGTCTCAGTATGTTTGGTTCCCCAATCCTACAGGGATCAACTAAATGAGAGAACCAACAGTCTAGGGCTCCTGGGTGGGTCACTGCTGGTAATGGCACTGGGGCCTAAAATGGCCTAAAGCAAATGTAAAAATTTCCGACGGAGATAGACGCCCTTGGCTGCCTCCATATTACCATTCTCCACCCCCACCTCCTTCCTGCCAGGAAAACCCGCTTCCCATCATATAAAATCACTTCCCCAGGCTCCTTTGTAGCTGGGGAAAAGGCATGTGACTCAGTCCTGGTCAGATGCTACTCAACTGGGAAGCTGCTTACAAAAGTTTTGTTTTATTTTTTTCACTTAATGAAAAGAAGTAGCCCTGCTTTCTTTTTCTTTTGATATAATTTCAAACTTCAAACAAAGAACTCTTCTCCTTGAACCATTTGAGGGTGTTGCTGCAATGCCCCATCACTCCTGGATATTTTACAAATAATTTACAAACAAGAACATTCTCCTACCTAACTCCCAAACGTTCCCAAATCAGGAACGAACATTCTATCATCTAATCCTCAGATCCAATTCAAGTTTCACCAGCTGTTCCCACAAAAAAGATCTGGTCCAGGATTGTGTGTTCCGTTTAGCTCTCCTGTCTCTTTAGTCTTCTGGGATTCAGAAGGGTTCCTTATTCTTCCCTTGACATTTATGATCTCGGCATCCTAAAAGATTAAAAGGCCACTGATTGAGTACAGTGTCTGTCAAATTGCATTTGCCTGACACTCCCATAAGCAGATTCAGGTTACACATTTTGGTAGCCACAGAAGTGATGCTGTTTTCATTGCACATTGTCAGATGATACAAGATTTGTATCTGTTCCATTAGGGTTAATATTAAATCCAAGCACTTGATTATACTAGGTTTTTCCATTGTAAAGTTACTCCTTTTCCGTTTGCACTTTATGAGTATTTTGTGGGAAGGTACTTTGAAACTATTTTAATATCCTGTTCCTCATCAAAATTCCCCCCACTGGTTCTTAGTACCCATTGATGTTGCTTGACTGAATTATTACTGTGAAAGTTGCCAAATGTTGGTTTTTCTAATGCAGTCAGTCCTTCCATGTTAATTAGTTAGCATCCTACTATAATGAAAAGCTCCATCTTCTCCCTATTTATTCATTATTTGTATCAGTTTGGAGTTACATATTTCCATTTTATTAAATTGTTTATCATCTATTACTATCACTACTTATTTTTATCCTCAAATTGTCCCAAATTTGGCCAAGGCACGTTCCTTCATGTTGGCTGTAATGTCCTTTCGACAGGTGCCAATCATTTTTTAAACACAATTTTTCATTCCAGCACAAGAAGGGATTCCTGGCAAATTCTGTTTTGTTTTGTTTTTTTAACCCCAGCTTTGGGAATCAGCTCTTTCTCGAGGAGTTTCCTCCTCGTAAACTGGGTACCAGGGGGTTGCAACTCCAACCCATCCTAGAACCTTGAGGAGACAAATGAGCAAGCCATAAAGTTGAGGAGGATGGAGCTGAGAGGTCCTTGGTTACGTCGCCGAGTCATTAAACTCATCTCCGGGCTTCTCCTTACATGAGACAAGCTCTTTATTCCTTACGCAGGGCGGTACGCGTTCCACACCCCCACCCCCACCCCCGTGTAGAATGTTTCCTCCTCGTGTAACTGCTCCTTAGTGGCGTCTTGTTGACTGTAGCCAGAGCAATGGGAGCGCTACGCAAAACACGTCATGCTTCACCTCGGGTGCGTTACACATTTCCAGAGCCATTACTCGCCCTACCTCATTGGGATTTGTAATCAGGTCTGTCTCATGGGAACACAAGTGACAGTGACCTGAATGCTTGATTCCCTGGGTTATCAGAACCTGGCCCCAGAAGGTTTGGCTTCACAGACAAGAAAGTTACATGAAAGATGAGACTATGTAACAGCCCAGATGGGATGACCCTGTTGAAGGCAGAAACACCTTTGCTCCTTTTCCTCAGCTGTGACTTGCATGCAGTCAGATCCTACTAATGTGAATCAAAAGGAACCTTTGATCTCATTCCTCCTGTTCTGTAACAGGAATCACAGGCATAAACATAAAATGTTTCTTTGGTCTGAGTTTGGGACAATGTTAGTTCCTGAGCAACAGACAAGATTTGGACGTGCCGACAGAAGAAAATACTCTCCAGGCTCTCTTGTTCCAAGTGAAGGAAGTCCAATTCAAACTAGTTTGAATTTTTAAAAAATTTTTTAAGTAGAGGAGATGCACATTCCACAATTTCTAGTCAGAAAGGTCAAGAAAAAAATGCCACCTGCAGGAACAACTGTATCTAGCAGTGCCGATCATGTGGTTAAGCATCTGCTGTTTTTTTTCCACCTCCCACTTCTCCTTCCATCCATGTCGGCTTCCTCCTCAGGCAGGCTCACCCAAATGGCAGCGGATATGCCCCCAGCGGCAGCTAGGGTCCCCTTTCACCTGTGGAGCCAGTGAGCCCACTGAAAAGGAATTGTCTCTCTCTGGGGCTTTCTGGGAAGGACTTCAATTGGCCCAACATGGATCACGTGTTTACCCTTCAACCAATTACTGTGCCCAAAGGACTGGGATACTGTGACTGGCTGCCCTGACCACGTGCCTGCCAGCCAACTTCTGAGAGTTGGGCATAGAAAACCCCCCTCACCCAAATCACATGAAATGGGCCCACTTTTTAAAAAAAAAAAAAAAAAAAAAAAAGCTTTTTGGGCAAAGTGGAGCTGGCTCAGCTCCCTAAAGAGAGAAAGGGTAGATAAAATGATAGGGGCACAGTGCAGAGAAGGAACAAGCCAAGAAGCTGGAAGAAAAGCAACCCTAGGAATCTGAGGGGCTGAGATGGTCCCAGGACTGGGGAGGGCAGGTTCCAGAGAGGCCTGGAAGGAGGTGCAGCGAAGGGCAAGGACAGAAGCCAAGTCACAAAGCTCATCTTGAAGTAATTATCATGCCACTAAAAATCTCATTTGTCCTGATATTTTTTTAATTACTGGCAGAAAAGACAAATGTTTTTTAAGGCCTAAATAAAATGGTATTCCCTAAAGGGAATGTCTGAAGGGTTTTTACTGTGGCCTTTTTTTTTTTTTTAATTCTATGAAAGATGATGGAGATTTACCAAGATGTTTTTATGGGAAAAGTTTAATAAATGTGAAGGATGTACTTCCATGAGTTCAAATATGGAAAGTTTTAAAATAGAAGAGTGACACAAGCGGCAAATGATCCCAATAAGTTAGATTATGCAGGCTGCTGGCACGAGTTCTGGTTTTTAATCAAATATATAAATTATGAAATATTGTTGCAAAGAATCATAAGCCTTTGCCCTACAAGGGAATGGTTTGTGCTGTGTTGACAGGAGAGCCCGGTGGAGTTCATCTTCAGCTGATAAGGAAAGAAGGGGCAGACGCGGGCAGGCGGGTGGGCAGGCAGGCATCCTTGGCTGATGCAAGGGGACCATCTGCTGCCAAAGCTGGATGCAAGAACATGCTCCAGCCAAAGCCCCAGGCCAAGTAGGAAAGCATGTGTCTATTCAACACGCCTGTGTGGTCCCTCCTCAGGGGAGGTGTCTGTGACATCTCGCGCCTGAACCTGCAAACACAGAGCTTTCGACACTTGTTCCCACCTGAAAGGCCACCGTGTCTCACCTCTGCTTCAAGGCTCAGTACAGATGCCCCCTCCTCCAGGAAGCCCTTGATGATTCCCCCAGATGTCTCAGCTGACTGCATGATTGATGTGGCCCTTGAGCAGACTATACGTAGGTCAGACTCTGTGTTCAGGAGACATCATGAACAAAAGGCAGCTCACTCACTCACTAGTTCCTTCTGGTATTCATTCATTCACCATGTATTTACTCAGCACTTATTATGCCCCAAGCACTGCACTAGGCATTAGAAATACAATAGTGAACAAAGGAGACATGGTTCCTGCCCAAAAGGAGGAGAGCAACAAACAACACAATCATCCACTCAGACCTGTCTGCATACCTGCAGAATCCCAGCTCCTGATCGCCCCTGAGACATCCCCCAGGCTCCTGGCAAACAGGCCACTAGCCAGCCTGGTCCTTCCCACCTGCTCACCAAATAGATCCAACCTTTCCAGTGGCATCACACCGTCTTTGACAGTGCAGGCCTCAGGGCTAGACGCCTCAAATCTAATCCTGACTCTACTGTGTCACCTTAGATGAGTCATTTCACTCTGTTCCCAAGTTTCTCCACTACAAAATGAGGAGAGTAATAGAATTCACCCTACAGGGTTGTCTGAGGAGTAACTGGGCTTATACGTGTTAAAGGACTGGAACAGCCCCTGGCACACTGTCAGTGCTCAATACCAGCTATGATCGATTTTGCTATTGTTTGTATGACTCAACTGCAATCTCCTCTGCTCTTGGAAACAGTGATTTTTAAAAATCCTGGTTTGTTTCTTAAAGCTCATCAATATATGTGATCATTAATTTTCTTAGTTTTAATCTCTAAGACCCTCTGGCAAACGCCTAAATATGACCTTCCTACTGAGAGATTTCGGCATCCCACTACAGACACACACACACACAGTTGTGAACACAGACACTACACTCTTTCTTTACTGGTATAGCCTACCTGCCATCTCAAAGCCAGGTGTGGCCTGCCCTGCATTTGTGCTGCGTATGTTTTAAGAATGGCAAGTGGTTACAACATTTTGCTATGCTGATGGACAGTGACTGTAAAGGGGTTTACAGGGGGGACCTGCTATAGGGGAGAGCCTAGTAAACATAGTATTTGTCATGTAAGTGTAGATTAGTGATACCAAAAAGAAAAAAAAAGAAAAAAAAAGGGCAGTTCCTGTGTGGTAACCTCCAATGAGTTCTACACAAGAGTATAAAGGGCATATAAAAGTGTAGGCAAAGGGTCTGTTTGTGTTTATACAGACGATCAAAGCCTAATTGGGCTACCCCGAAAATGAACTAAGATACGATATGAAAAAGAACTTCCAACATCAGCACTCTCTGGAAGACTCATGCCAGAAGATGATCATCAAAAAACCCCAACAAAGATCCACACACTGCTACAGCTGTAGATGCACTCATCCCACCAGTTCCTGGACTTGCCATGGGAATGAGGAAGGAGATATCTAAGCTGGCCTGTGCATACAGTAAAACAACAAATTTGACTGGATCTATACTGTTGGAACTCAACCAAGAATTAGGAGAAGTGCAAATTGTAGCGCTCCAAAATCTTACAACTACAGACTATTTACTGTTAAAAGAACATAAGGGATGTGAACATTCCCCAGGAATGGGTTGTTTTAATTTGTCTGATTTCTCTCAGACTGTTCAAGTTCAGTTGGACAATATCCAACATATCATAGATAAGTTTTCACAAATGCCTAAGGTGCCTAACTGGTTTTCTTGGTTTCACTGGAGATGGCTGGTAATTACAGATATGCTTTGGTTATGTAACTATACTCCTATTATGTTCATGTGTGTGCGCAATTTAAGTAGTAGCTTAAAACCTATACATGCTGAAGTTACCCTACAAAAAGATATGTCAAAGAAATAATCAATCTTCCCATGTTTTCTTCCTCCTGCTACTTCTATAGCTTTTCTTCTTCCTTCCTAATTACAACCCTTAAATAGAATTCGTGCCTCATATCAAATTTACCGAGTATCATAATTCTTCCAAGTGGTAAAGATACCTCAAGACAAATGCTGGGCATAGAAGCTACAGGGCATAAATATGCAAAGAAATAAAAAGCTAACCATTTCAAACAATAAGGCTTCCCTCTCACTTACCAACTTTACATTTCCCTGTATGGCCCCGGAAGATGACTGGTTAGCCAGAGACGGGTAAGATTCCTCAAGGGAGGAACAACCTAAGGCAGGCACAGTCGCAGGGGGGTCATCAGGTGAGAAATTGGGGATCAACAGAGGTGAGGCTTAGAACCTCACCCCCACATTCTGAGAGAAATCTTCTGCATACGTGGATGTTTTATTGCCCTTGTCTAGCTTGGATTAACACATAGTCTACAGGCACACACCTGATCATCTACATTTGCTCTCTTACAACACTAAACTATGTTTTCTACCTTTATCTTGTATCTACCTACCACTTCAGCATTTCATTAAAAATAATAATAATAAAGAGAGAAATGTGGTATCCACATATAAATCAAATATAAAAATCAAATGAGTATTCATATTTGAACTGACTGTTTATAGTTCATAATGCATGAGCAAAACCGAAGGTTTCTGTGATGGCTGCCCTTGTACTGTTCACCATGTAAGAACTTAATCACTATGTAAGAATTTGTTCTCCATGTAAGAACTTGTTTGTTATGCATCAGAAGATTGGAGACTGACGAAAATTAGGCTTGGGGTGGATTAATGATTGTGCATTGAGCATTGACTCCCCTATACAGAATTTTATTGTTGTTAACAACCATTTGATCAATAAATATGAGAGGTGCCCTCACAAAAAAAAAAAAAAAAAAAAGTATACACTTCCAATGGTAAAATAATAAGTAACCGGGATGTAATGAATATAGTCAAGATATTGTAACAGCTTGGTATGGTGATAGCTGGTACCTAGAATTGTCATGTATATAAATGTTGAATCACTATGTTGTACACCTGAAACTAATGTAATGTAATACTGTGTCAACTACCCTTCAATAAAAAATAATTATCTATAAAAAAAAAAAATGGCAAGTGGCTCTGTTGACCCTCAGACTTACAATGGGTCCCACAAAGTCTTAAGAGAGTACCTACGGAAATATTACAATAACAGGATCATACATTTTATATCTCACCTAACTTACCCCAGAACAAAAAACTACCTGGGTATTGAAATCCCCTAAGGTCAGCCATTTAGAAACTGGAGCCAGCATTTGCTACTCACATTGTACCAGGAAGATCATGCTTAGAAAAGTGCTTCTCAGACCTAGCATTTATAGATTAGGAAGCTTGTTAAAATGTGGGTTCTTTTTCAGTAGGTCTCAGCGAAGACCTGAGATTCTGCATTCCTAACAGCTCTGGGTGATGGTGCCCTGGTCTGGGGACCACATGTGGTGCAGGAGAGATGGAGCATGTCAGAGTTGAAAGGGCTGGTTAGAAGCCAGGTGATCCAGCCCCTCACCTGAAAAGGTTAACTAAGCCCAGAGAGGACAAACAGCTTTATTAGGGTCACACAGCAAGCTCAAGATCACTTGACTTCCAAGTCAACACCCTTTCTGAATCTACTAACCAGAGACAGTGTGCTCCAGTGCCTACGGAAACCGGGCAGGGACATTAATGCATGAAGTAGGCCAGGCGCCATCACACACTACTTGTATGACTGCTTGTTGCTTCACTTTCTAAAACACTAACAAAACATACCTATAGACTACAACTGGTCTGTGGGTGGCAGTTTGCATCCCTATAACCTGAGGCCAGGGCTCAGCTGTTTCCATAAAGAACCAAATAGTAAATATTTTAGGCTTTGCAAGACTCCATTCTGCCGTTGTAGGAGAGCAGCCGCAGACAAATGCAAACAAATGAGCATGGCTGGGTTCCAATAAAACTTTATTTACAAAATCAGGTGGTGCGTCTCATTGTGCCAGTAGGCCGTAGTTCACAAACTCCTGCCTCAGCTGATTAGACAAATTGGGTGGGAAATGGTCTTTATTTATACAAACTGCAATTTATGAAACAGTATTTTAAAAACGCAACTTGCATCTTGCAAAGTCAGTAAAGTGCTGTAGTCTGTGAGTCTGTAAACAACTCTGGAAACAACTCCTATGAAGAAATCCACCTCAGAGAGGAAGCTGGTTCAAGACACGGCGTTCACGATGTTCCCAGTTCACAATGTGACAGTTTCTAAGTCAGGGCAACCAAGGCTTTTCCATCTACGAGAAACTTTGTGGCTTGCTTCCATAAATGGACTGGATTCATCTGGGTCCAGAGGTTATGAAAACAGTCATTTCCTTTCAGAAGTTAAACTTCTCTCCCCCTCTCCCCCTTACGTCCCTGCAAGTGGTTTTCACACCACAGAGGACTCGTGTAAATTAATTCAGTAGTGGCTGAATTACCACAAATTCCAGGTGAGTGTATGGATCTGAGAGAATGAGCACTGTACCTACACACGCATTTTTTAAAGAAAACTTTTTTTTTTAATCAAAGGGTTGTTAAAATAGGAGCCTGGAAGAAAATGCCAAGTACTCTAGATGAGAGCCTCACAGCCTAAGACGAAAACACCTTATTTTGGACTAAGCAACAGTTTAAATGTCTCCGGAGACGCTTCCCGGGAACTGGTGAGACGTTGTTGCACCGTTCGCGTCAGGGAGTATGTGGCGGCCACTGCAGGCCTGAGGGGGGCAGCTTTTCTTCTGACTCAGTGCTTCCTCCATACACGGAGCCGCAGGTGTCTCTTCTGGGCCCAGGTGCGGGGTTGGCTCTGGGCCCTCCGAGGCGGCGTGCAGGGCACAGGGAGGCCCTGCAGTTGGCTGCGCCCCAGCGCACTGCAGGGGCTGCCCTCTGCCGTAGCCCCGGGGACCGCGGGCGCTGCGCACAGAGTGCGGCTCACCGGCCAGCCGGTTCAGCCGGGAGTGTCCTGCAGACTAGAAATGGCCATGCCCGCTGCAGGCCTTCCTACAGATGTGCGAGGCCAGTGTGGGCCCTCCTCAGTTCGCCTGGTGAGCCATCTTCAGTACCAGGCGCTCACATGGCTGTCATTCCCTGCAAAGGTGAAATGGTAGAGCTGGGGTGCCACCTATCCAAAGGGCTGAGATCTGGTCCCAGATTTATGGATTTCTTAGGAAGAAACAAGGTGGGAGCAATAAGGTTCACCTGAGAGTGACCTGCGGACTATCCCTTGGGCTGCCATACTATTCACTCTCTATTCAAATGTCTTCTCATCCTGAAGTTTAAAGGCAAACCCAGTTTGGGCCAAGGTTTTATGATACACTGTGTGCACCCTCCATGCTAGGAAGCTTTCCAAACAGCAAGGAATAATAAGTGCTAATCTGGATCTTCTCTGTTTAACAGCTTTTCCTGCATCTGCTGGTTGTCAATGGCCTTGAACTCATTTTGGGGTGGTGCATTTGGGTGCCCTTCATTAATTTAGGCTTTTTCTAGCCAAGGCCCTCTTACACTCACCTGGACTCCAGGCTCCTTCCGGGGGGTTCTAGATATGACACCAAAGAAGCACTGGCCTGGAAGGCAGAAAGCCTGAGCTCAGATCTGGCTTACTTACTCACAGGCAAGTCACAAGCCTTCTCCAAACCTCAATACCACCTGCAAAATGGATGATAATATCTGGCCCACCCCCACTCCCTCAGCATTGCTGCAGATCAAATGGGTTAGCAGATAGGAAAGAAGGTGTGCATTTATAAAGAGCCTAGTCACGTATGGCCTGCTTATTTATTTGATATTCCCAGAAGAAATAGGGATTCTCTCCTAATCTGGTTTGAGGTGAACATTCTTTCAGTGGTACCTAAGAGGCTAACTCAGGCATGTTCAGACATTTTTTTAAACTGTTAATAGCAATGAAATTTTATACAGTCTCTTTATATATGAAATAAATGACAGCAGGGTGGCAGGAATGGGCAGGGGAGAGGAGACAGACACTCCCCCACATTTCAGCTTTTGCTACAAAGTGATGGCAATATCTGAAGCCTCCCCACAGACCCCAGGGCTCCCGGGATCCAGGAGGAAAAGCTCTAGACCAGACCTCACCACAGGGCTCATCCCCGGCTAGTGTGGGCTGCTTAGGCAGAGAGCAGGAATAGAGGCCCCTGGGTTCCCCCAGGCCGCCAGGCCGGCTCCTCCGGCAAGGTCCTTAAGGAAGGGCATTAAGGAGAGAAGGCACCTAGGACGATTAGACCACATGGTTCAAATCAGGGAGGCAGGAAAGGGTGTGTAATTAGGGGAAGGGACTGCGTAGGAAGAGGGCAGTGGCTAGAGATGAAGGTAGAAACGGGGGCAAAGGTTATAAAGCCACAATTAATGGCCCTGCCCCACCCCCACAGGTCGCGTCCAGCTCAGATTTCCTCGCAAAGGCCACGAGCAAAAACCACCACCCAAACTCTGGGCAAACAAGCTGTATGGCAATTGATGCGTACAAGGAGAGCTAAGGGAAACATCCTCATGTGGGCTTTTCTTTTTTTTAATATTTTAAAAAATTTTTATTAAGGCGAATTGATATACACTCTTATGAAGGTTTCACATGAAAAAACAATGTGGTCACGACATTTACCAGTATTATCAAGTCCCCACCCCATACCCCAATGCAGTCACTGTCCATCAGTGCAGCAAGTTGCCACAGATCCACTATTTGCCTTCTCTGTGCTACACTGTTCTCCCCGAGATCCCTCATGTGGGCTTTTCTTAGCCAACCCACCAGGGGAAGCAGACTTTTGGCCAGCAGAGCACCTCCAGGGCTTTCAGGCGGAGGATCACAGCCACTGGCCCCTCAAGATCCCAATGCCGGAAACGGAATCAGCTTGGAAAAGGGCCTGGAGCTAACCCAGGGGGTGCCGTGGGGAACGGGCATCTGTCTGACCAACCCTCACCTCCCAGCCGGATAACAGGCCCTACGTGTGAACCCCGACCCAGCCTCTGGCCTCATTCCTATGCTCAGTCCCGTTTGTCCCCCAAACTGACAGACCCCACGGCACTCGGGAAAACAGGCTCAGAAACCACCCTGCTTGTTTCCTGGACCACATCGTCATTGATCACTGGATATTCAGAGCAGAGCAGAGGAAAAGCACAGTGAGGGAAACGTGAGGCCAGCTCAGTAAGCAGGCACTATTGTGACACCACCTAGAAAGAGCATGTCTGGGGACCATGCCGTGGGCACATGTTTTACCTACGCCAGAGTAGGTGTTATGAATCCCCTCTGTGAGAAAGAGGAGGTTCTGGCTCAGAAAAGTTATGGAACAGACCTAGGGCCACTCGGCAGGTAGCTGGCCAACTAGGATAGGTGTCACCACGTTTTGTAGATGATAGAAGGTGCTACAGGGATTTTATACAAGAGGAAACTGAGGCCCTGAGAGAAATGTGACTTGCTCAAGACCATATGGCTAGGAGGAAGCACCAGGACTGGATCCCTGTTTTCCTGGCTCCTGGCCGTGGGGTCTTTCTGTATCGGTAGTAGCCACCCTTGAAACAAGGAGCAGTTATTCATGATGTCACTGTTCCTATTTGTGCTGTTTTTTCTCATCATTTTTTTAAAATCCAAGTTCAGATAATTTAATTGAGGTAGTAAGCAACAGATGCTAAACACACACTGGTCTTCCTTGTTTTAGTGTAACTCTTCACTCAGACTCCGCCTGCGATGCCATTTGGTCCTCGCTTCAGCTCAAAGACAAAAATCCCATCACTCCAATTGGTTTAATCCACATTGCACCCAGCCCCTGCAGGCTGGCAGAACCCCTGTGTTAGCCAGAGTTCCAGCACAGTGTGATAAACTACCAGAGACAAATCTGACCTGTTTTTACAGAATCCACACTAATACTGACTGGTCTGGGAAATATTTCTAAGTCATATACTCCAACAAGAACCTGTAATAGGATATTAAAAAAAAAAACAGCCAGACACCCTGCAGAGCTGCCCAGATTCAAGGTGCACACCGAGGGTACCAGTGCCCTGTGCACAGTCACCTGGACAGCAGCAAAGAGGGAATCTCGGGGCCCAGAACCTCTGTCATGTGCTCTTCCAGGCAGCAGCCACCCTGGTGCTCCAAGGCGGAGTTTGCTTTGGCATTCCCTTTAGCAGATTCTGCAGGGACCAATTTATAAGGTGCTGTGCTGGTTTCTTCCAGCAGGAGAGCAATGCTGGGAAGAAAGGTGGGCACTGTGAGAACCCTTTGGCCATTATGGACACCAGGCTCCCAAAGCTGGTGAGCTGGAGATGAGCCGGGGGTGCTAAGGCTCTGTCCCCCATGGTCTGTTCCCTACGCTGTGAGCCCCTTTGTCATCCAACATGGTGCCAGCTTCAGCTGCCTCACAACTGGTCTCCTGCCAGTTATTGGCCGTACATCAGCTCAAGACACTCCCTACTTGCAGCCTTATGATGTCTCCCCATGGAAAGGAGTCCAGGCTCTTCATCATGGCCTGTAAGATCCAGTGCATGTCCCCCTCTGACTGCATCTCCGACCCCTCTCTCCCTCGCAGATTGTGCTCCGGCCATATAGGCCTTCTCTCAGTGTTTGAGGTGTAACACACAAAGCCTGTTCCAGCCTCAGGACCTTTGCACTGGCTGTGCAAAGGGATGCTCCTCCCTTCCCCAGATCATCACAGGCTGGTCCAGCATCCGCTCACTGTCTTCTCCTCAGAGAGGCCGTCCCTGATCCCTTTATCTGAAAGGCCCATCCGCAGCATTCTGTCACATCCCATAAGGGAAAATTTCTGCACTGACTAAAGGAAAACTCCTTTTTTTTTCCTTCCCTATACACTCCCTACTCACAGAATACTTCTGTGACCAGATAAGTGGCTTTTTTCTCACACCAGCCATAAGTCCCACAATTTAACTCAGTTCTGCCACTGTCTACCTAGAGACAGTGTCAGATCCCATAAGCTAAGGGATCAGTCCCAGGAGACTACCCCCACTTCAGACGCCAGCTGCATATCGCCAGTTGTCACCTGTATTTCTTACCAACTGGCTGTATCAGTCAGGGCTCCTGCAACTCCCGACTTGGGTTTGATAATTTGCTAGAATGGCTCACAGAACTCACATTTATCCATTTTTAAAAGGATATGATACAGGATGCAGGTGAACAGCCAGATGAAGGGATACCCAGGGTGAGGTCTGGAAGGGTCCCCCTGGGGTTGGGGCATTTCCAGCCCCTCTCTCCTCTCTATAGAATGGGGAGTGGGGCTAAAAGTACCAAGTGTCTAATCATGACCTGGTCTTTCTGATCACAAGCCCCAGACCCTGAATCCAACCAGAGTTCTTCATTAAAACAAACAGTGCTCCTATCACACAGGGAATTCCAAAGGTTTTAGGCGTTCTGTGTTGGGAAGCAGGAGTAGAGACTAATACACATACATTTCTTACTATTTATTAATGCCTGTGCTTTCTTCTCTTTGTGCAACATACCATGAAGGGAATGCACCCTGCTAATCTCCCTGTTTACTTATTGTTCCCCTCCTAGGGTGTGAGATTCATAGAGCAGGGGCCTTAACTATGCTTTATCACTCAGCATTTTGAACAATGCCTAGCACATAGTAAGCACTCAAGAATTATATGCTGAATGAATAAATGTTTGATGAAGGAATGAACAAGAGAAGAATTCCTGTATTTGAGTTTGGGGCTGTTCATCACCCACTTACTGCCCTCCCATCCTGGCCTGAAGCTTCTCTCAGACAAAACCCTGTCTGTTTCAGTCCAGAGACTATGTCTCCATATTAAGTGCCTTTTCTTATTTTCCTGCATTCTCAAGACTCCAGCACTTGGAACCTCACTGACAGGGGAGGGACTGCCCCCCTGGGCTACAGCCAAGTCTTAAAGACAGCAAGCAACGTGCGAGAAGCCCTTCTTTCATCAGCAGACCAGCCAGGGGGAGCCCAGGCCCAGCTCTGGCTGCTTTCGCCAGGCTCCTGCAGGGGGGGACACCATCCCCTGCCCTAAGTCACCCCAGGGCTGGTACTGGATGACCAGGGTCCACCCCTATAGACCAGAAAGGTACCAAGATGGACAAGTTATTTAGCTTCTCTGTGCCTCAGTTACCCCATATGAAAAAGGAATACATAATCATGACCTAAGGGACTGGCTCTTCAGTGAATTCGCTTGGGCAAAGGGTGGAGAACTGCAGAGGGTTCAGGGTTATCAGCATGTAAATAATTATAGGCCCTTGTTTTCTCCACCAACCAGCTCTGAGAAGTAGGGATCACTGCTCCCACTCTGCAGAGGGAGAAAATAAAGAGAAGTGAGGAGCGCTTCTCTGACCCTCAACATGCGTTCAACTCAAGATTCCTCCACATGAAGGCTGGGGGCTGCCTCCGTCTCCCCACAAGGCACAGACGCCCTCTCGCTCCTGGCCTTCCTGCCTCCAGCCTCGTCTCCTGGGCACTGCATCTTGGGCTGCGCACACCAGCCACTCAGAGCCATCACCCAAATTCCAGGCACTCAAGTTACGTTACAATTATGCCTATGAAATCAGGAATATATTATGCTTGGCAATGATGCTGTCCGAGGGGGCTCAGCCCATAGCCCATCCTCTAACATAATTTAAGCATTTATGTTAGTTGCCAACAATGAAAAATGATATGATTCCACATAGAATATCTAATTGCACTTAGACCTTTGAAAACCCAGAAGGTCCTGCCACATCCAACTTCAGGGACCTGCCTCCCAGCCCCACTGACAAGTCTCCTGGGCTGTCCCCTCTCACTCTGACTGCCACAGAGGGACTCTGCCCCTGTTGTCACCCCCTGCAATCCTCCCTTTATACCTCCTCCCAAGGAATTCTACTCCAGCGCCCTTGCCAACGAGTCTTGTTAGAAAATACTCATTTTATCAACATACACCCTTGCTCTAAACACCTGCTCCTTTCTCTGATTTACTGTCTGAACTCCTTACTGGAGGACAGTGGCCCTCCCCAGCCTGGCCTCTGGTCACCCTTCCAGCCTTAACTTTTCCCACTTATTTCAAAGCCATGTTAAACTGTAATCATATCCTAATGGGGCAGATAATGAACCAATGAAGAAAAAGACTGTAGAAGAGCTATGAAGAAGCTGGGCAAGGCAGTGTGGTGAACAGTAACTGTGGGTCCCCTTGAGATGCAGCCATCTGGGAATGCTTCTCAGAGGAGGTGGCTTTCACGCTGAAACCTGGGTAGACGAGCAGAGTTGTCTGAGAAGTGCTCCCAAAGGCTCCAACAGGTAATAAGTCCCAAAAGAAATCCAGTCCTTTGGGACTCCACGCCCCCTGCAATGTGACTTCACTGCCCCTCTCAACAAGAGGTACAGTCCGTTTCCCTGTTCCTTTGATCCTGGACTAGCCTTGGGACGTACTTTGGCCAATAGAATGCAAACACTATTTTTTCCTCATTGGACTGCTTTGGCACTTTTGCTCACAATCTGTTGATCACATGTGTGTAGGTCTGTTTTTGGACTCTCTTCTGTTCCACTGATTTGTCATCTATCCCTCACCAATACTACACTGCCTTGATTGCTGATGGCTATGAGACCAGGTAATATAAAGTCTTCTAACTCTGTTCTCCTTCAGAATTGTTTTGGTTGACTCTAGATCATCTACATTTCCATATATATAATCTTTAGAATCAGCTCAACGAGTGCTTGCTGGGATTTTGACTGGGATTGTGTTGAACCTATATGTCAATTTGGAGAAAACTGCCATTTCAATAATATTGAGTCACCCAGAGCATGTATATGGTACATTCCATTTATTTAGGTCTTCTTTCATTTCTCTTATTGCAGATGTCTTCCAGAGTAAAAGTCTTAGATATACATGGCTAGATTTATGGGTAAATTGTTAGGGATATTACAATTTCCACAAATTTCATTTTCCAACTATTTACTGCTAAATAAAAACACAACTGATTTTGTTTAGTCTAAGCTGGAAGCTGCTTGCATCTGTCTTGCACACTTGGGTTCAGTGTTCAGTCAGAGCCTCTTGGAGAAGAAGAGGAATCTGGAGTCCCTCCTTCTCCACCTCTGTCTTTCCCGGGCCTCCACAGTCACTCTCCAGTGGTCGTGGCAGCCCCACGGAATGCAGACCAGAAACACAGTGGCGTTTCTATTTGAGTTTTACCTACTGCTCATCTCCTCATGACTGCACCTTGCCTTCAAGCTAAAGCCATAAACCTCGAAATTACTAAGTGTTTGGGACCTTCTTTCAAATTTTGACCCTCTTCAGAATGTGCCCACTTTGGTGCACTTTCCAGAACCTTCAGGTACCGATCTCTGTGTTACATCCACAGCATATAGTTGTTCTCAGGAGGAGGATCGGCCTACTGTGCCGTCTTGGGAGTGGGATGTCTTGTTGTTCGTTTTAATGCCTCTAGTTAAACAAGTGGTAAAAACAAACACACACACACACCGCTCCAAAAGTAAATTAAAAACTGTTGGCGATGATGTGGAGAAACTGGAATCCTCGTGCTGGGCTGGTAGGAATGTTAAATGGTACAGCCACTTCAGAGAACAGCTTGGCGACTTCTCAAAAAGTTAAACAGAATTACCATATGATCCAGCAATTCTCTTTCTGGGCATATACCCAAAAGCACTGAAAACAGAGACTCGAGCAGATGCTTGTACACCACTATTCAAAGCAGCATTATTCACAGCATCCGACAGATGGAAATAACCCAAGTGTCCTTGTACAGATGATGGGATAAACAAAATGTGATCCATACATACAAGGGAGGATTTTTCTGCCATATAAAAGAAGGAATTTCTGGCACACACCATTTGCTAGGGCTTTCATAACAAAGTACCACAGACTGGGTGGTTAAACAACAGAATTTTATTGTCTTCAGTTCTGGAAGCTGAAGTCCCAGATTAAGGTGTCAGCAGTTGTGCTCTTCCTGAGAGCTGTGGGGAAGGCATCTGTCGAGGCCTCCTCAGCTTTCAGATGATCATCTTCTTCCTGAGTCTTCACATGATCTTCCCTCTGTGTGTGTCTGTGTCCAAATTTCCTCTTCTAAGAAGGACACTCACTGGTCTTGATGGATAAGGGCCCACCCCAAATCACCTCATTTTAACTTAATTACCTCTGCAAAGACCTGATCTCCAAACATTATTGCGGTTACATTCTGAGGTATTGTGGGTCAGGATTTCAACATATGAATTTTAGCTGGGGGTGTGGGAGTGTGGGAGAAACACAATTCAGCCCGTAACATGTTAAAACACAGATGAACCTTGAAAACATTAAGCTAAGCACATAAGCCAGGCACGAAAGGACAAATACTATGTGATTCCACTTATAGGTGGTACGCAAAGTAGTCAGATTTCACAGAAACAGGAAGCAGAATAGAGGTTAACAGAGCCTCTTGGGGGGAGGGAGAGGGTATAAAGATTCTACTTGAGATGATGAAGAAGTTCTGGCCATGGAGAGTGTTGATGGTTGTACATTCTGAAAGTGCTTAATGTTACTGAACTGTAGTTAAAAATGGTTAAAATCGGTAAATTTTGTTACAGTTTACAACAAAAAAGAATACTTTTGTAAATAACCTGTAAAAAAAAACTGTTACCTGAAGTTCCTTCTCTCTCACATCTGAAAACTGATAGAGTAGAAGACAGTAGTTCTTCTACTCTATCAGTAGTTTTTTTTGTGTGTCCTGAGAAACAAGAAATTTCAATTTTCTGGGTTTTTCCCCCCCCTTTGAATTATGTTCCTCAATACAGGGACGACAACCAATATTTTAAGAGACAGGTTATTAAAGGCAAAATGAGAAAGAGAAAATGGCTTCCAAGCAAGTCCTTTAAAAACGAGATTAAAGTCAGGTCTTCAATTTCAACAGAAGGTCATCAGTAACACAGGCATTTAATTTAAATAGTTGAAATTTCCAAGACGGTCAGCTGGGTGTCCTTTCACTTCAATAAAGTATCATCTTTTGGGCAGTGGACTTAGAATAAGGATTTGTTTCTATCAAATGGCATCGTAACACAGAGCACAAAGTGCCATGGCCCTTGAGCTTAACACACTAGGACAAGCGGCTCTGGCTGTGGACAGGGACACAGCATGGCTGACTCTTTCCATTTAATATGCAGAACAACTTGAGAGAATTCTAATAAGCACCACGGAACAGGTGAGAACACTGAGGCCCTAGTGAACCTTCACGAGTCTACGTGTAGCTAATATCTGGACAGTCTATGTGTATTATAAGTTATCTGGGAAATTATCTTTATCCTCTCCTGTGGTAGTTCAAAAATAACTGCCTTTTCTTTCCGCAGGTGGAAGATAAAGAGGGTGTAGTTGGTGGCGTTATACATAATACATGCCTGGATTATAAGTCTTGAATACTTGCTTTATCCCCTTTATCAATAAACCGTGTAACTTCAGGCAAGTTACCTCACTTCCTTATGCTTGGGTTTTCTCAACAGTAAAATGGAGATAATAATAGGAATTATCTGGAACATAGTAAGCACTCAATAAATATCAGCTGGTATTATTACAGTGACGGTGAGACTCCTGTTTTCAGCAGTATGTCCAGTGCTTTAAGCATATTGTTATCTATAGACAGACATCCAGTAATATTCATCTGCATCATCTAACTCAACCATCTCAACAACGCTGCAGAGTAGATTCTCTAACCTCACCTTAGAGGAGAGGAAACTGAGGCTTTGTAACTCTGCGTGACTTCCCCAAAGTTTGCACAATTTATTGGTTTACAAGTCCAGGGTTTAGAAAAACCTGCTCCCAACACTGGTTTAAGATTGTCAGCAAGTGACTCTGCCCTCTCCAACCTCGGTTTCTGCATTGGGAAGATGGGAACAAGCCATTCCTGCCTCCCCTACACACTTGCTGTTGGAACCAGCTGAGGGTGTGGCTGTGAAAACACTGCATTGTGATTAGAGTATTCGAGCTTCCTAGGGGGGGAGATCCACATCTGTCTGTTCCTGGCTGTGCCCCCAGTTCCCAGCAGTTTGGATGGGATATAGTAGGTGGCCAATTAAAAGTAACTGGATGAACAGGCAAATGAATTGCTTTTGTTTCCTCTATGCAATGGTTTCTCAGGGTAGAAGTTTCCTGAAGAGTCCCCCAAATCTCAGCAATTCTGCGGTTGTCAGAATAAAAACTTGAGAGGATGGTCACAGTATTTCTCCAGGTTTATCTGAGACTCCAAAGAAGAAAAACAGATTCCGATTCCAGGAAGGACTGGAGCCCGTTAGGCTGGCGGCAGCCGTGTCAGAGGAAGGAACGGACACTGTCTTTACAAAGGATGCGCTGCCCACGAGGCCCTCTCCACAGGGAGAGTGAAGTCAGGGAGTATCTCAAAAACTTGGGTTTACATAGAAAAATAAATGCCTATTTCATTCACAACCCGTTTTGATGGTTCAGTGCTCAGCCACACTTTTGAGGTCTGCACTCAGATCATAAAGAAAAGTATTCTGAGTCCCTCACAGACTGCCCTGTGGCCAACCCTGCATTCAATGTGGGTTTTTCCTACTCTGCTCGGCAAAAATTATACTCCCGTTAGTCTTCTACTGTGTCTTAGAGGAAGGCTATACCTGATGGTGAATCATGCCTGAAGAAATGAAGAAAACTCTCCAGAGGCAGCCATTTATTTGTTTATAGATAAAACTGCAAAGGAAGCTAAGGAAGGCTTTTCTTTTTAATTCGGGTTCAATTTTGAGATGCTCCATTTCCAGGAGCCCGGAGGAATGTGCTTTCAGTGTCCTGAGGACGTGAGCAGCTGCACCAGAAGAGAAAAGATCCGGGAGTCAAAGAACAAGCAGCCGACCTTCTGGCGACAGACGGACAGGTCCTGGGGTAGAGCAAGAGTTCCCTGGTCCAGGCTGTGGCTGCTGGTCACAGAGATGGTCGCCCATGATACTACTGCCCCCACTCATAAAGCGCACAGATCCAGTGACCGGTTCTGCCCCTTATGAGATGCTTAACCTGGACATGCTTACCCCTCTGAGTCCAGTTTTCTCATCTGGAAACAGGAACAATAATGTTTGCCTATGTCACAGTTGTTCTGAGAATCCCAATGACATGCTGAGTGACAAAGCTACTGTCTAAGTGGGGAAGGGCTTCCAAGATCCTCAGCTTAGGGTGTTATGTCTCATTTTTCCCACCTCTATCTCCAAAGGAACAATTAGCTCTTTCAGAACAAGGTCCAGGTCTTGTCCAGCAGTGAAAAGCAGCTCAAAATGAACAGGCAATGCAATATATCTGCCCTTTAATTCTACCCTCATTCCAGCCATACCAACTCAAGACAAGCTTTTTAACCTGAGGCTCAGTTTTCTCTTCTAGAAAATGGGGGTCATAACATTGTCCTAGGGGTATTCTGAGGATTCAATGACTGGACAGGTTAACAGCGTGTGACACTTAGTAGATATTCCAATGGATGTTCACTGCCTTCCCCTTTTCCTTTCCCCCAAACACTTGTTTTTATAAGTCCACAGTTCTCAGGGCCTCTGTACACACTGTGTGCCAAATCAATGTTTGCTGGATAAATAATTGGTGCTCGATAAGCACTTGTTCTAGACCAGCTGGCTAATTTATCTGACCTTATAGTGCAGGAGAAGAGTCCTTTCCCATAAGTACTCCACTCCCAACCTATTATTCTCTATGAAACCCAGAGGGCACTAATAGAAGTGACATCCCTTAATCAGCTGTTAAAAGCAATAAGCTAGAAAAATGACGACGGACCCCACAGAAATACAAAGAATTATTAGAGAATACTATGAAAACCTATATGCTAATAAGCTGGAAAACCTAGGAGAAATGGACAACTTCCTAGAAAAATACAACCTTCCAAGACTGACCCAGAAAGAAACAGAAAATCTAAATAGACCAATTACCAGCAACGAAATTGAAGCGGTAATCAAAAAACTACCCAAGAAAAAAAACCCCGGGCCAGATGGATTTACCTCGGAATTTTATCAGACATAACAGAGAAGACATAACACCCATTCTCCTTAAAGTTTTCCAAAAAATAGAAGAGGAGGGAATACTCCCAAACACATTCTATGAAGCCAACATCACCCTAAATACCAAAACCAGGCAAAGACCCCACCAAAAAAGAAAACTACAGACCAATATCCCTGATGAATGTAGATGCAAAAATACTCAACAAAATATTAGCAAACCGAATTTAAAAATACATCAAGAGGATCATACACCATGACCAAGTGGGATTCATCCCAGGGATGCAAGGATGGTACAACATTTGAAAATCCATCAACATCATCCACCACATCAACAAAAAGAAGGACAAAAACCACATGATCATCTCCATAGATGCTGAAAAAGCATTTGACAAAATTCAACATCCATTCATGATAAAAACTCTCAACAAAATGGGCATAGAGGGCAGGTACCTCAACATAATAAAGGCCATATATGATAAACCCACAGCTAACATCATACTGAACAGCGAGAGGCTGAAACCTTTTCCTCTGAGATCGGGAACAAGACAGGGATGCCCATTCTCCCCATTGTTATTCAACATAGTACTGGGGGTTCTAGCCACGGCAATTAGACAAAACAAAGAAATACAAGGAATCCAGATTGGTAAAGAAGAAGTCAAACTGTCACTATTTGCAGATGACATGACATTGTACATAAAAAACCCCAAAGACTCTACTCCAAAACTACTAGAACTAGTATCTGAATTCAGCAAAGTTGCAGGATACGAAATTAATACACAGAAATCTGTTCCTTTCCTATACACTAATGATGAACTAGCAGAAAGAGAAATCAGGAAAACAATTCCATTCACAATTGCATCAAAAAGAATAAAATACCTAGCAATAAACCTAACCAAAGAAGTGAAAGACCTATACCCTGAAAACTACAAGACACTCTTAAGAGAAATTAAAGAGGTCACTAACAAATGGAAACTCATCCCATGCTCGTGGCTAGGAAGAATTAATATCGTCAAAATGGCCATCCTGCCCAAAGCAATATACAGATTTGATGCAATCCCTATCAAATTACCAACAGCATTCTTCAATGAACTGGAACAAATAGTTCAAAAATTCATATGGAACCGTCAAAGACCCCGAATAGCCAAAGCAATCCTGAAAAGGAAGAGTAAAGTGGGGGGGATCTTGCTCCCTAACTTCAAGCTCTACTACAAAGCCACAGTAATCAAGACAATTCGGTACTGGCACAAGAACAGAGCCACAGACCAGTGGAACAGAATAGAGACTCCAGACATTAACCCAAACATATATGGCCAATTAATATATGATAAAGGAGCCATGGACATACAATGGGGAAATGACAGTCTCTTCAACAGATGGTGCTGGCAAAACTGGACAGCTACATGTAAGAGAATGAAACTGGATCACTGTCTAACCCCATACACAAAAGTAAACTCCAAATGGATCAAAGATCTGAATGTAAGTCATGAAACCATAAAACTCTTAGAAAAAAACATAGGCAAAAATCTCATGGACATAAACATGAGTGACTTCTTCATGAACATCTCCCCAGGCAAAGGAAACAAAGACAAAAATGAACAAGTGGGACTATATCAAGCTGAAAAGCTTCTGTACAGCAAAGGACACCATCAATAGAACAAAAAGGTATCCTACAGTATGGGAGAATATATTCATAAATGACAAATCCAATAAAGGATTGACATCCAAAATATATAAAGAGCTCACACACCTCAACAAACAAAAAGCAAATAATCTAATTAAAAAATGGGCAGAGGAGCTGAATAGACAGTTCTCTAAAGAAGAAATACAGATGGCCAACAGGCACATGAAAAGATGCTCCACATCGCTAATCATCAGAGAAATGCAAATTAAAACCACAATGAGATATCACCTCACACCAGTAAGGATCGCCATCATTGAAAAGAAAGACAACAACAAATGTTGGCAATGTTGTGGAGAAAGGGGAACCCTCCTACACTGCTGGTGGGAATGTAAATTAGTTCAACCATTGTGGAAAGCTGTATGGTAGTTCCTCAGAATGCTCAAAATAGAAATACCATTTGACCCAGGAATTCCACTTCTAGGAATTTACCCTAAGAATGCAGCACTCCAGTTTGAAAAAGACAGATGCACCCCTATGTTTATTGCTGCACTATTTACAATAGCCAAGATATGGAAGCAACCTAAGTGTCTATCAGTAGATGAACAGATAAAGAAGAGGTGGTACATATACACAATGGAATATTATTCAGCCATAAGAAAAAAACAGATCCTACCATTCGCAACAACCTGGATGCAGCTAGAGGGTATTATGCTCAGTGAAATAAGCCAGGCGGAGAAAGACAAGTACCAAATGATTTCACTCATATGTGGAGTATAAGAACAAAGGAAAACTGAAGGAACAAAACAGCAGCAGAATCACAGAACCCAAGAATGGACTAACAGGTACCAAAGGGAAAGGGACTGGGGAGGACGGGTGGGAAGGGAGGGATAAGGGTGGGGAAGAAGAAAGAGGGCATTACGATTAGCATGTATAGTGCGTGGGGGGCACGGGGAGGGCTGTGCAACACAGAGCAGACAAGTAATGATTTTACAGCATCTTACTACGCAGATGGACAGTGACTGTGAAGGGGTATGTGGGGGGGACTTGGGGAAGGGGGGAGCCTAGTAAACATAATGTTCTTCATGTAATTGTAGATTAATGATACCAAAATTAAAAAAAATAAAAAATAAAAAATAAAGCAATAAGCTAGACTTCAATGCTCTGGCATGGAAGTATCATCATCATCACTTATGGAGGCCTAATGCCATGGCAGGCCTCATCCTAAGAGCTTTACAAATAAATATTCCTTCATTTGTCTCCCAGAAACAACCCTATGCTTGCAGGTGCCACCATTAACCCCATTTTGTATGTGAGCAATCCAAAGGCACAGAAGCCTTAAAGAGGGCCTCCGAGCACATGAAAGGTGAGATATTTCAAGTCACAGAACCTTGGAGAGAATTCCCAGTTATGCAATTTTAAATACACACACACAAACACAAATTCACACACACATTGTGATGAGTTTAGGTCAACTATAAAGTTAGAGGTCACTGTCCCCAAGACCACCTTCACTTCTGACACCAACTGTAAATTACAGGGCATTCCCCAAACCCTCAGGGTCAATAATTTGCTAGAAAAACTTGCAGAACTCCTGAAAACCCTTATACTCACAGTGATGGTTTATTACAGGGCAAGGGGACAAACTAAAACCAGACACGAGAAGAGGGCAGAGTCCAGGAGAAGGCCGAGCATGGAGTTCCCACAATCCTCCCCCCAATGGCATCATGGGCATGTCACTCTCCTGGCACTAATATGTGACAGTATGCACAGTGTCACCAAGGGAAACTCACCCAAGCCTTGGTGTTCAGAGTGTTTACAGAGGCTTTACTATGTAGGCATGAGTGGCTGATTCACGTACTGCCCACAGGGTTGGTCTAATCTGCAGACCAACTGATACTGCACAACTCAGAGGCCCATCCTAAGTCACAGTGTTACTGTAGGGCTGGCTCAAGGCCCTAGTACAAATCACCTCCCAGGATCTAAGGGCAAAGGCAGCCCTCCTTTGGGCAAGGTTGAACTCTCTACTGCACACACACTATATATTTGCATTTGTAAGTACACTGTATGTACATAAATACAGAGAAGGAAGACTGGAAGGAAATATGCCAAACTTGGTAACAGTCAGAACTGAATGAAGTGGAACCTAACTATTTCACTCTACAAAGTCTTGCTGTAGTTCTCTATTTTTAAAGATCTTCCCCAGTGAGAATGTATTTGGATATTACTTGTGACAATAATTATCTTTGCCACTGAGAGAATAAAGCAAAAAGAGAAAAGAAAACAGAGTCTATTGTGGCTGCCAGGCCAGCAGAGGAGGCGCCAGGCCTGAATTGTTGCATGGTCCTAAAAATAGGATGAAATCTGCTGACTGAACCGAGGGCAGAATGGCATGAGCTGGCCACATCGCGGAATTCGGAGTTGGGAAATCCTAATGAAATGGCGCGACATCGGGACTCGGGAGAAAGGGAGACCGATCCAAGAGAAAAATGATAATCAGGCGAGGGACAGCCTGACCTGCAGTGAGCTGGCAGCCAGGCGGGCTAAGTCCTGTGAGTAGACTAGTGGGGACGGAGGCTGGGATGGAGAACACAGAACTCAGAACTTGCCCTTGAAAATAGGAGAGGGGAAGTAAAGGCCAAAGGAACAGGAAGGACGTTCCCCACTTCAACCCACCTCCCCCTCAAGCCCTACCAGCAGCCCCGGAGAAAGGAGAGCCTGCGTGCGCCCCGCGGCACTGTTCTGCCCTCTCGTCCTGGCCACGCAGATGCGCTTCCAGGCCGGCACTCCGGGAGCTCCCTGATTTGCAGCGATCCCCGCCGCACAGGGCCTGGCCCACCTGTTCACAAGCTCCCGGGACCCCGCTCCGTGAGGCCCAGCTGTCCCAAACAAAGGCAAGGCTGTATTTTCCTTTGAAATGCTGCTACACTTCCGCCTCTCAAAAGACTTCCTAACAAAACCTAACAGCAAGAAATGCAAACTTATACAAACTATGTGAGAAACACAAATTAGGAATTATTTAGAACTGTAATTCAAGAACCTTATGGAATCTACATTATTCATGTTCTCTACCATTTTTTTTTTTTTGCTTTTTTAGAAGAGTCCTATTTTTAAAAAGAGCTGGTAATGCTTTTAGAGGCATAACAGTGAAGTTATAAATACAACATTTGCTGTATTTCAGGTACTACACTCACTCAATAAGCCCTCACAATCAATACTTCAGAGTACCACCCCCATTTTTCTGATGTGGAAAACTAAGGCTCAGAGTTGTGAAGAGGCTCAAGGTCACACAGAGAGCCACCATAGAGGCCCAAGACTGATGTGAGAATCCACAATCTTCCCTGAAGGTCCTGAGAGCATCTAGCTCCTCCAGGCCCAGCCCACAGGTGGTCTGAGCTCCAGCATATCCCTCTGACCACGGCTAGCTGCTCCGTCAAGCTTTGTCCCCAAAGTCAGTAGCATCCTGAATCCCAAAATGGCCAAGGCTGACTTTAAAGTCACCTGTTACAGGGGCTCACTTTCTAAACCAAAAACCAAGCCCAGAGTCTAACAGAGGAATTCTGCTCTCCTTCAGGTGTGAAACTCAATCTGGAAAGTTGTCATTTAGACACCAAAGTATGCTGATGCCAGGAAGACAGTGGTTTATAAAGAACACGGGGCAGAATGTCAGACACTGGAACTACCCAGAAACTCCCTGTTCCCATAGCAACTGAATGCACTTTGGGTCCGCCTCTCACCATGGTGTGGATGTTGGTGACTGACATGTGTCTTGTCCAATGACCTGCAACCTGGAGGACCTAGGTCCCGGCAATGCTGAGCATAGAAAGACTGCAGGGGGTTTGGGGTGGAGGCTATTGAAAGAGGGTAGGAAGAAAAATAAACCAAAAAAAAAAAAAAAAAAGTGAGACCTACTGTTCCTCCAGCTATAAATCCATCAGGTCCAGCCTCTGGAAAAGGTTCCACAGGTGAGTGGATGCAGAACGATAGGAGGGAGAAGATTCCCCTTTCCCTGCACCTGTCACCCAGGACTCAGCCCTTCCTGGCAACCTCAGCCAAGAGCCTAAAGCCTTCACCACCTGCTAAACAGCCCCCAGAACCCCACACAGGCGGAGGCTGCCTTGGGGTTTGCCTGCCTCTGGTTGCAGGGCAACCTGGAGACTCGGTCCTCAAACAGATGGTGCAGATCTCTATTTGCAGCATGAGACACCATGACCTACCCCACTGCCTTTAACAGCATGAGAGTCACTTGAGCAGGGATTTGCAGACTGGCTGTGCAATATCTGAAATATCCGAAATACCAGAAATATCTGGACTGCCACCTCGCTTCCCCTAGCACCTTTGGGAGTGGTGAGGAAATAGGGGTTGTATGACCCTATGACCCGTGACACATTGAATGACCACCCCAAAGGGCGCTGAATAGTGCGTGGTCTCATGGAGCCTGCAAGGGACCCGCATGCCCAGCCCCACAGGTCACATGTCTCAATGCCAGGGGGGCACGGGCAGTACCCCAGTCCCCGGTGTGGGGAGCACGGAGCTGAGAGGGGCCACCAACATTGAGAGAGAATTAGGACCCAAAAATATGCAGGCAGCCGCATGAATCCAACAAGGTGAAACCTCAGGGGGGACAGATGACTGAAAGGCCCATACTTAGGCCCTGAAACACAGCTGCCCAAATCCCAGAGAGGGTGGTGCGGCTTAGCAGCACGTGTGAGAAAGACGGGGGTGCCGCTGCATGTGAAGAGCTGTGAAAACAAATGTGTGAGGGTCAGAATGAAGTGAGTCCAACTCCTCTCTGCCCGGATCGGCACCTCTGGGCCCCACACTAAGGACAGTGGCGAGCTGGTGCCCATCCAGCGGAAAATAATGAGGGTGGTGGTGCAGTCGGAAGCCATGTCCTATGAGCAATGGCAGGAACGGCTACAGTCAGCCTGGAGAAGCCCGGGCGGACATGAGAGCTACTTTCACAAGGAAGAGGAATTTAAACGTGTTCTGTGTGGCTCCACAGGGTGAAACCAGGGCAGCAAATGCAGGATCAGGGCAGACGGGGCTAAGCACAAGTCAGGCCAACATGGCCTAGTGGTCGGAGCTGTCCAATAATGGAACAGGCTGCCTCCAGAGAGGCTAAGCTCCCTATCACTGGACGTAATCAAGCACAGCCAGAATGGCCACTTCTCAGGGGTGTTGGAAAGGGTGTTAGCCAGCCTGGATGACCTCTGTGGGCCCCTGCATCTCTAAGAACTGAGCTTTTTCCTGAGAGACCCCAGGAGGAAGACCTGCCCCTAGAGCTAGTTGGCTCGAGGGGCCTTTTTCTTAACATCTCTGGCTGAAGGAGGGAGCCCAGCACTCTCAACAGCTGCCATCCCACTAATTCCTCTTCCTAAATTAGGCTCCCTGGTGCCTACACACCGGCTGGAGCCCAGAGACAAGGGCCCTAGTAGTTTAGAAAGTAATTAAGTCCATGATATCATCACTCAACTTATCCCAAAGAACACCGAAGCCCCAAGGGCATGGGGCCAAGTTTCCTCAAATTACCATTCTTGCTGCAGATTTTGGCCTTTTGTCCCTAAGGGCCCAGGCCTCTATGAGGCAGCACACGCGGAATGGCGAAGGAAATAGAGCTGAGCACCAGGACCCGGGCTTTTGCCCAGGAGGGACGTTCAGTCAAGGACACTGGAGAAGAGGCCTCCAACGTCCCTGCTCACTTCTCCCTCTGTGGTTGTCTGCGGTTTATTTTCTTCTCTATCATCAGCTGACGGTCAGGGATGGGAGATGAATGACCGCCACGCACAGAGAACCTGAGGTGGGCAGGACTGGTGAGTCCTGGGTATCCTGGAACTGTGCAACCTCAGAGGAGAAGATCCTGAGCATCTCATCTGTTTGCTCAGTTGATGAGTGAGCGCTCACTATGTGCTAAGCATTTTGCTACTGCAACAAACGAGGCAGAGTTGATTCTAATGGTGGGAGATGAAAGGAATAAGAAGTGAACACAAACATTCTCTCCTGTGGCCTATGAGGAAACTGGAGCCCAGAGAGGTTGAGTGCCTTGGCCAGTCACAGAGCAGTGCGAGGCCTAAGTCAATCCTTAAACAGAAGTGTCAGCCCTACTGGGCCCAGAAGCACCAACGAGGCCCTTGTACCATCCACTCCACTGGCTCTCTCCTCTCTGGAACCTTTTTTTTTTTCAGGGAATTAGTATTTGTTAAGAATAAAAAGCCCTAAATAGGTAGAAAATCTATAGTCTCTGAGTGCCTTTAGGTGGATGGGAACCCCACAAAGCCAACAGCCCCCCAGAAGAGCTTGGGGATTTCCAAGACAAATTTACCTCCTTCTCAAATTCCCCTGCCGGGATGACTGTAACCCTGGGGGACAGGAAAGGAAGGATGGAGACGTGCATCCTCTGAAGCAGCAACATAAAGAAGCTGCCACGGTGGGTGGACCACACCTGAATCTTCACTCAAACCAACCAACTTCAAATAAATGTTTGCCTATTGACAACGGCACATCATTCAGCCTAATACGTTTCAAAATACTCCTGGATGAAATAACACAATTCTAGGATTTCCTTTCCAAATAAATGATTAATGGTGGGGGTGGGGGTTGGTGTTGGTAATAAATGACACGAGACTGGCCACGAGTTAGTAACTGCTACAACTGGGTGCTAGGCACAAGGGGGCTCACTACACTAACTCCTCTCTCTACTCCTGTATGTCTGAAATTTTCTATAATTAAAGACTGAAAAAAAAAGGAAATGCTGCCAAGATTTTGAGCATCGCTACTGATGTCACAACCTAGAAAGAGAATTTTAAAAGGATGCAGGTATTTTGCAAAGGTCACCTTTGGTGTCCATGATCATGTTAGTGCTTATTACTAAGTCTTTCCGAAAGCCATCTGAACAAACTGCTATTGAGCAGGGCAGAGACTGGGAGAAGCACACTCATTAAAAATGTGACCAAAAAGGTGCTCATCCTCACTTCCCTCTTCTGGGAGACCAGTTTGCTGGCTTCAGCCTGCTTCATGGGAAGGGGGCACCTCTGGGGAAGCTCCTAGAAAATGTGTGTGTATGTTCCTGTCCCCTTTGCTTTCTAGTGGTCTCTGAGCTGAACTATTGTGCCAATGACATCACCAGCAAGCCTGCTTTGGAGATTGGCGGAACCCCTCTGCAGAGCCTGGCCCATTCCAAACCCAGTTGCTCAGATGCCTTCCCTAAATAGAAGCCTTGTGGGATGACGCCTACTTGAGGATACCAAACTGATTAATCCTGAGCTAATTTTTACCTGTGTCCACCTGTCGATGTCAATTTTCACAGGTCCTGAATAGTGCAGCCATATGACCAAGTGATATGACAGCCTGTTTTTGTGGCAGGATGGGCCATGGCACAGGGTGAGTTCCACTGGCAGTTCAGGAGTGGCCTTGGGTGGCCCAGAGACCCAGCATGAAGTAACACTAACTCATACAGTGAGAACTGTACTGCACTCCACTCACTGCTTCTCTGGAGAACCTTGTCGGTCACTACAAGGAGCGCATCTCGCTTGGTGTCAGCCAGTATGTCTGTGACACCTTTCTCACACTAGCTCAGCTCCCTTTTTAATGTGCAGAGCAAGCCTCAGCTCTGGAGTCCTTGCAGACAACAGAATTAACTAAGACTGATAACTTTGCTGGATTTTCACCATATTTAATTCTGTAA
Organism: Manis pentadactyla; assembly: GCF_030020395.1. Lineage (NCBI taxonomy): Eukaryota > Metazoa > Chordata > Mammalia > Pholidota > Manidae > Manis > Manis pentadactyla. The sequence goes on along the minus strand of NC_080019.1, from coordinate 207,304,749 downwards.
CCCCCTTGTATTTATGGAAAGGATTATGGCTTTCCTTTTACAACCTTAAGACAATGTAAAGAAATGGTTAAGTAAATACAATTCAGAAGTCTGCAAACTGTAAAAAAACAGAGACCAATTTAACATGGAGCCAATGAAGTTTGCATGAGCCTTTCCTGAAGCGGCCCCAGGACCACCCAGCACAAGAGGCAGCTTCCAGGAGGGGAAGTCACAGCGAACAGAGACGGCAGTCTTGGCCAACCGGGGTTAAGAGAGCCAATATCCAACTTTTCAAATTCTACAAAAGCATAAAACCACATGAACATAATCCATAAAAGCTTTTGTTTTCTTTTCTTAAAAAGGGCTCTCTCCATCTTACTACACTGATGGACAGTGACTGCAGTGGGGTGTGGAGGGTACTGGACAATATGGGTGAATGTTCTAACCACAATGTTGCTCATGTGAAACCTTCATAAGAGTGTACATCAATAATACCTTAATAAAAAAAAATAAGCAAAAGGGCTCTCAGTTACCTGGACTTGAAGTTCAGGTATCACCCTGACTTTCCCTCAAACTCTACTTGCTACTTCCACCCCTGAGTTATCACCACCCTCATCATCACCTTCACTGCCTGTGTATCATTATTATCACTTCATCGCCACCCCCACCACCCTCTTCCTCCTCACCCCCCAGTACCATCACCACCATCACTGGATAACAGCATTTACTGAAGGCCTCCTACGAGTTGGGCGCTGTGCTCAGCCTGTACCTGAGTGGCCACCAGGAATCCTCCCACAGCCCGCAAGCAGAGAGACTCTTGTCTGGTCTACCTTCCAGAACACGAATCAGACTTGGAGAGGTTAAGTGGTGTGCCCGTGGTTATACACCAAGTAAGCGGCAGAGTCAGGATTCGAACCCAGGACTGTCGTCAGAGTCCAAGCTCTTAATCACTACACTTCCCTACCTTTCGTGCAATCACTCCCCTGGCTTAGGCGGGGTTTTCAAAGTATTTAGTATTTCTTTCTTGGTCTTCAGTACAAACTAACTCAACTTCCTGCCTCCTATCTCCCCTTTCCCCAGGCAAGCCTCCCACTATTCAGCCACAAGCATAGTCTAGGTGCACCCAGATCTGTCCTGGCGACACCCCTGCCTAGAATCTTCCAAAGGGGAGCCACCACTGTGACAGTATAAATTCCTTGCACCTATTAGGGCTCATTGGTGGAAAGCAACAGAAGTGACTCCGAGTAACTCAAGCAAAAAAGGCAAGGGCAAGGAATTCATTAGAAGGACACAAGGTAGCTCACTTAAGCTAAGCATGGAGCCTAACATACAATAAGCCCTTCTCTTGAGCTTACTGAGTGGATAAATGAATGGGACAGTAAGTGAACAAAGTGGGTGGGCTGCTTTGTAAACATCCAGTCATTTCAAAGCCGAACTGTAAGGATCCACGGAACTGCTTCGAAAGCCCCAAGTAGACGAGACTCTGGGCCACACGGAACCCCTCCCCACTACTTCCGCCTGTTTATGACTTGGGAGGAGTCACCATAAGACTCATTTCTTAAAGGGGTTCTACCTTTATGAAACCACAGGTCAAGGAAGGAAGGCACCGGCCCAGGAACTGGAGACTTACGTTCTACTCTTGGCTCCACCGCTCCCTGGGTGGGTATTCTTGGACTAGATATTTCCCCTCTCTCACCCTCAGTTTCCCTATCTACAAGACGGTCACATCCAGCAACTCTTTTTTTTAAAGTTGCGGGTGCTGAGAAAGGAAAATGATGCGGTGCAATTAAATAAACACTGGAGAAGTCCAAACTCAACCTCTGCAATATCAACCTTCTTAATCACGTTTTTGAGTTAATATTGAATACCCAGCCTCAGAAAATGATGGGGCCATGACAGTAGTGGGAAGAAGAGGGCCTTATTCAGGGAAGGGCAGCCCTGGGTTTTAAGGCTACTAATAATCCACTATATGCATTTCCAACATCAGGGTAACTAGGAGGAAGGTGAAAATTAAAGACAAATGAGTTAAGATCTATCCAGTAAGGAGATGTGCAACAGAACATACACTTTGGACATTTTGTGTACGTGTGTGTACATGCATGAGCGTACGTGTGCTCACTGGAAAAAGCCCTAGAAATCTTTCCCACACTAACCCACAAACCCACACAGAGGACGAAGCTAAGACTCAGAAAGCCTGAGTATCTGGTTCTTATGCTCCCATCCATTTTGTACCAGTGGTCCCTTCAGGCCCAGGTCTCCTGATTCCACACCCAGCGTGGGCCTCCTCTTCCATCAGCTCCCATACATAAATCCTTCCTAAAACCTATCCTGCCTTCTCCTCCAAAGGGACCCAACTGCTCAGGCAGCCTCCTGGAGGCTGTTGCCCTCAGAGTGCAGGGGAAGCAGATGCAGGTTCCCCATGCGAGCCCAGCACACAGAGCTTTTGTTCTCAGTGCGTTGGCACCAACCCATCAACCTGCCAAAAACCTCCCATGCTTCCTGGGCTCAAGCCCAAAGCCTTCATATCACTTTCCAGGAAGGCATGGAATAGGCCCCAGAGGGAAGGAACATCTGGAAATAGAAAATAGATACATATTACTCTTGGAACCAGAGCAACTGTCATCCACCACACGTGCTCACTAACAGGCACTGGGTTCGCCTTTAATACCAACGGAGAGGAGAACTGGGGGTGGGGCCTGGCCCTGGGGGTGGGGCCAAGGCCTGGGGTGGGGCCAGGCCTTGAGAAGAGGCCCTTCCAAACTCCATAGGCAAAAAGCTGCATTGAGATCTGTACTGTCCTAGGTGGGAAATGGAGCTAGTACACCTTCTCCGGAAAGCAATTCATTAGTATGTAACAGGAACATTAAAAATACATATAAAATGTTGTATACAAGCTCCATTTCTGTGTTCATCTCTGATTATATCCTTCTTTCAGAATTTTTAAAGTGGATTATGGCATCAACAGACAAGAACACACACACACACATATATATATATGTGAACTATACATAGATTTCAAGCAATATATATTAAAATATTATATACATGTATGTAATTATATGTATGTTTACAACAGCAAGAAAATCAGAAAGGAAAAAATTAAATGCATGGGAATACTTATATAAACAAACTATGGCAACCTATTTGATATAAAAATCACATGTATCTATAATGTTTACTCATGATGCTAAGGGAAAGAAGTAGAATGTAAAGGTATAAGAACAGAATGACTGCTATATTGGAGGAAAAAAGCCCAGAAGGAAATACACGAAAATAGAAACTGAGTTAGATCTAAGTGGTAAGATCCTGGATGGCTTCTATTTAATGTCACAGCTGTCAAACGTCCTGCAATGAATCTCAATGCTTTTAAGATCAGAGAAACAGAGGAGCACCTTTTCAATCCGCACACCGCAGAACCCTCCCAACCCACCTGCCTGGAGTGCTCGCTGTAAGTGCTCAGGCTCTGCGCCCTCCCCGACCTGGCCCGCTCCATTCTGTTTATTTGTCTGACATCTCCTCTGGTTGACACTGTAACTGATCTTGGACAAAGCCCTGTCTCCACTATCCTACAGATCTTTCAACACCACCATCTACTTAATGTGTAACCTTGAAGCACTTACAGCCTCAGTTTCCACATCAGTGAAATGATCTCACACAACAGCTGTCAATTCCCCACTCTCTGTGTTTCAAGATCCTGGCTGCTCCCATCCTCAGTCAAAGGAGGACCACTGTGTGATGGCCCAAGGGCCCCCAGCCTGGGTGAGCTCCTGGGGCCACTCTGATACTGCAGCTCCCACTTTTTACTTCCAAGTGACCTCGGCTGCCTGGGGACCCCCAGAGAGCTCCCGGAACTGTTTCCTGTAACCAGAAGTCGGCAGTCCTTTCTGTGAACTGTTGCGTCAGCCTCTAACCCAGGACACAACCCATCCCTTTACAGACTTCCATGAGAAATGCACTCACCCCCAGTGGGTTGGTCAGAGCTCTGGCAGGAAATAGCCCAGCATACTCAAATTAGGATCATTTATGGAGGGCTTCATAGAGGGAAATCTTATGAAGGTGTGGGCAGGGTGTAAAGAAGCCCCAACAGATGATTTAGTTCCCTGGATTCAGCCACAGCAAACTAAGGCAGTGTGGAAGGGAAAGAGAGGAATAAATATCCCCCCACAGCAGCCTCCCCCATCCCTCTGATGCCTTGACCAGATGTAACGGAACTCCTCATTGGCCAAACCTAAAGCTATCTGTTGGCCAAACCCGAAAGAAGGAACCAGAGGGCAAGAGTCCCCAGGTATGGCCTCCCAGGGCCACAGGACCAAATGGAAGAGATTCAGCCTACTGACCATTTGAAGATTTCTTAGTAACTTCTACCAACAGTGTGGACATTCCCAGGGAAGGCCCACGTCACCCGGCACCCTGAATCTCCCTTGAAAAGCTCCCCGGGGCGTGCCAGCATTCTCAGGCCCTCCTGGCCGTGCTCCTCCTCCCCTCTCCGGGTGCCCTTCCTCCACACAGTCACAGGCTTTGAAAACCAGTCACTCCCTCCCCAGCCTCAAACTGCTCCCTCCTTAATTACGCAGAGCAACTGAGAGAGTATCTTGCCCTCCGTCCCAAGGGGTCACCCTGGCATTTCTTTCCAACCATACGGTGCCTTCCCGGGCGGGGGGGGGGGGGGGGGGCAAGCTGGCAAGTGTTTTTCTCATCTCACTTCATATTTTTGTCATGCGTTGTTACACAGCTCCATATCATTACTAGCTGCAAAGTCTTGTTTGGGAAGTGTTGCAAAAAATCATTTCCCTAATTGATCTGGATAAACATACAAATCCAGTCCCGGTGAGGATCACTTGCTGCCTCTACAGCCCTACGCCCCAGGGCAAAGCCACGGAGGCTTTTCTGCAACTGTATGGGGCAGCCACTGAGTGGATCTTTGGAAGAAAACACTCTGAGCCAAGCTGGAGGAATGAGAAAAATAAGCAGAGCTTTGAGCCAGGAAGATTTTCATGTTTTTATAAGCAGATGTGATCTGTTCCCCTATAGAAATCTAGATTCTCATGTGCCCACCAATAACCACAGACCCAAAGCCACCTGCCCACGTCTGCCCATAGCCAAACCACGCTGGCTGCTGAGCCCAGCCTGTCCCAATCACTCTCCCTCTATGTGAAGATGTTGCATTCTGTACTCCCTGAACATAGCAAATGTCCCTTAGAAGCAACTAGCCCTCTGTCTTCCTGAAGAAGCTCCCTGCTTCGAGGCAAAGTGGTCATCAGTGGGCCCCGTGGGCCACAGGAGGGAAGGGAAGCTGAAAGCCCAACTTTCCTGCCCAGCTTTGGACTGAACGCAGGCCAGTGTAGACAGAGAACCTTCAGCCCAGCCCCCATATCCTCAGTCCCCACTTGGGTTTTTGTCAAGATCCTGTGTGACACTCAACAGGTCCAAGCTTCCCGTCTCTGGATGACAGCGGTGAGCCGGCAAATGCCCCGTGTCTGGAGCATGCACAGGTGCTGCCCTGCTCGTTGGCCACTTCCCTACATAGATACCCGTCTCTTCCTGGGAATGGCACCCAGATCTTCCTAAGAGAATCAGCCTTCCCCACTTTCTGGATCCAGGAAGTTTTCACGGGGGCAGTCCCACCCCCTGGATCCAGGCCAGGCTCGTCAGCTTATTTCACCACCCAGGCCACAGGGCCTGGCTCTCGGCTGGCCCAGTGAGTCTCAGTTCTAGACACTTCTGGGGAGCAACCAGGAAAGCTGTGGGCTCTTGGCTGCAGGACAAGGGACAGAGGGAAACAGGTTCCTATGGCATTGTGTGAACCTCCAGGTACACTCACGCCATGGGCCAGAACCGCCCTGAGGCTTTCCAGTTCTGATGCCAACCACATGCCCGTCAGGGTGAGCTGGCCTTTGCTTGCAGCCAAGTACCCCAGGGCCCACGTGCCATCTGCATTTTCTTTCTGCTCTATCTACCTCACTATTTGTTGGTGACGTCAGTGACATGTCCGCTGCCCCTCTGAGCACCTCCCTCTCCCGTCTTGGGGTGGCCTGCCTTGGTCTGGAGGCCACAAAATGTGATGGGTGAGGACCCTAGCTTAGCCACACAGTGGATAGGTGACAGCAAGCTGGCGGATCTGGGATGAGAGCAAGGAGGCTGGACCTAGGGACAGCCAGGGGTCAGATACTGGAAAAGGAGGCCAGGGATGTCACATGCGGCCTGTGCAATGAGAAGTGAGGCAGGTCTGGGCTCTAGGACATGGCAGCCTCACCCAGAGTCAATGGTTACAAGAGGGGGTGGAGCCAGAATTAGAGCAGTGCCCTCAGCGCCACCCAGAGCCACCAGAGCTGGCCAGAGAGGGAAGCACCATACTCTGCGGAGGTCAGTGCTTCCTGGGAAATCGCAGCCTCCTCTGGTCTGGGAGGAACTCCCTTCAATTCCTTCCTGGAGAACTAAAGGCCAGAAGACCCCAGCACTGCTCCAACCTATCACATAGCTTCAGGCAGGAAGCCCAGCCTCTTTGAATCTCAGTTTTCTCATCTTTGAAATGGGTCTTAAAGTAAATGAACCTCAAAGGACTAGTAAGTGTGTCAGATGGAGAAGGTAGATGGAAAAGTGGTTTGTAAATAGGCAGTGACTGGTGTGGTCTAAAAGGCTATGTTCTACAGAACAGGACAGTTTAAGGGATCCCAGAGTTGGAGTCATGGAGGCTAGGAGGGAGGACGCAGGACTTCAAGCACAAATACTGTGAATTTCAGTCATGACTCTGACCCTGACCTTTTAGGAAAACTGGAACAAGACATTTTACTTTTCCGTGCAACTGTTTTGACACTTTTCAAAGGAGAAAAGGAATCCCCAGTTGCTCTCAGAGCTAGAGCGGGGACCAAATGAAGGTAAAAAAACTTAGGAAAACTGAGTAACAAAATAACAACTACCCTCCAAGGAGCACTTTGTACCAAGCAGTCTCTCATTTAATTCTCAAAGCGATCTCCAAGATGGAAGTAACAGGAAAAACAAGCAATCATCATCGACACTGGACTCATAAGAGTAACCACTGCTGAGTGTTCAGTCGGTGCGAGGCGCTGTCCCAAGGGCTCTGCGGGCATTTCCTACCCCAAGTCCTCACGACAGCTCTGGAAGGCGCAGCCACTATTAATACCCCCTCCTCAGAGGGACAGACTGAGTCCACGCAGCCTGACCAGCCAAGGCCTCGGGGCTAGGACGAGCTAGCTGGGATTCACTCAAGTGTAGGGGCAACTTTACAATTCATCATTCATATGTGGTGAGTATGTGGACCACATATACCACCTAGTACATAAAGCAAAAGTAATTCTACCCCCATGAATGACTGGCAGTGGAAGATCACACAGGGCTCCATTGGTCACCTTGCCCAGGACAAGGGCACAGACAGGAAGTCAATGGAAGACCATTATGTGCATTCCAAAATAAAGCTGTTTCTGTTCTCAGGTGTGGCTAAAGGGGTGCCCTGGGCCCAACTCTCCTTGAAGGTCAAGCCAGCTTGGCAATAGAAAAAGTGGGGCCCCAAACTTCTGTCCAAGACGGACAAGGTGCTCCCGCTCAGCAGCTGCTGGGCTGGGGCCTCCCAACAGCAGCCGCAGGTCTTCCAGCTGCCCGCCCAGCCTCAGGCAGGCCCCCGGGTTGGGTGGGGGGAGGCAGGGGACGTGCTGCTGCTGCCAGCTGGCCTGCACTTATCCATGGGAGTCCCTGGGGGTCATCTCTTCTTTCACACCCACATAAGTGCACCGTGTGTGGAAGCACAGCGGCATTTGCACCCAGGACTGAAAGCCGAGCAGCCAGGCTCCGCTCTCCAGATTCTATGCTTTGGATTAAACTCTCGGGGCCTCAATTTGCTCAGGTATAAAATGAGGGTAAAAACTGTCCCTCCTTCATAAGACTGTTTTGACGATTTAGATGCTAACACTTATAAAATGGTTAGAACAGTGTCTGGCACTTCTCAGAGGCTGAGTGTTTGCCGTGAGCAGGACCTGCCGTAACCCGCGGGACAGGGAAGGGGGAACTGGAGAATCACAGCACCTCCCCAGGCGGGTTAGATTCACAGTTAGTGAGCAGGCCCAGATGGAGGGCTGCCTGCTTGGCCGCGAGCCCCTGGGGTTAAACACTTTTTTACTGGGTGTAGGAATGGGAAAGCAGCAGCGCAATGCTCCTTCTGGTATGTTCCAGGAACCAGGACACCATCACAGAGGTCAAGGGTCAGACTGAAAGACTGCCCAGCACCCGGGAAGGAGCTAAAAATAAGCAACTGGTGATAGCACTACCCCCACTCACAAGATGAGCTCCAGGCTGGCCACAGGCTCCCCCCGGGCAGGGAACCACCTCCACCCAGGCGTCCCCAGGGCAGTCCTGGAGACGGAGCCTGTCCTCACCTTATCACACTGAGACTCAACGCCTGGTGAGGGGAGCATTACCATCCCCGTTTTACAGATGTGCACACGGAGGCCCCGGGTGGGGACCTATGACCTCAGATGGTTACAGACTTGCCAACAGAAGCAATCAGCTGGTTAACACCGCTGATAAATATGTAGGAAGAAAATGCCTTGACTGTGAAAGTACAGGTCTCCGAAGGCACTGGAATCCCGGGGCGTGGGGCTGGATCATGACTTTCTGAGACCTCAGAGAAGCGTGTGGGTTCCAAAGGCAGGAGGAAACCAGTGGGAGATAATGCCTGGTAACAGAGAGTTAGGGCGGTCCAGAGTCAGCAGAGCAAATATCATCTCTCCCCGCCTCCGCTGCTCCCCACAGGGCAAATCAATGCCCCCCAAGTCTCCAGGGCCTCCAAGTCGGCTCCAGTCAGCCACAGCTGGGGCCACAGCTGTGAATCAGACTTAGGTTTTGTTCCTTAAAGAATACAAAAGTCAGGGAGATACGCGGTCCCAAGCAGTGCTCCCCCAGAAGCAGGTCCTGAGCCAAGGACTGCAGTGGGAATAGTTTAGTCTGGGGATCAATAGTAGGGATGTGGGGAAGTGAGACGGAGCAGAAAGGAAGACAGGAAACGTGCCTTACTGAGCAGGGAACTGCCGTGGGCTCAGTCCCAGCGGGGAGCACCAGGGGGCGATGTAGAACACACCTCAGAGATCCCCCACCACCACCCACACACACCTGCCAGAGGCACAGGGCTGCTGGGGTCACGCCCCCCCGCAACTGCCCAGTTCAGGAAAGTGTCACCAGCATGCCCGGGAACAAGGAGCAACTTAGGCATGTGTTTCTCGTGGCTCTTAATGCTAAATCGTTACCATGTTCACCTCTCCCACTGAACCAGACAGACAGTGGCTCTGGAGCCAGACCGCCTATGTATTCACATCCCTGCTTCTCCCTTAGGTGTGAGGCCTTGATTTAACTCCTCTGGGCTGTAGTTCCCTCCTCTGTCAAGTGGAGATAATAATACTGTCTACCTGGCAGCACTCCTATCAGTTGACACATAAAGAACAGTGCCGGGCACATGGGTGGTGTTCCAAAAATGTTCACCATTATTTTGAAGAACTGGAGTTCTCAAGGCAAGATCAGTGCCTGATTCACCTTTGGTTTGCTTGGCCCAGTTAGTGCCCAGCACAGAGAAGGTGCCCATCCATGTCCACTGAATGAATGAATAAGTGAGTGAGTGTTGTCCTAAACTGTTAACTTCTAATTTTGTACCTCAAGCCTGGCTCCCTAAATGTCACATTTTCCATGGTGGACTTTTGAAAGGATAAAACAGTTTAACTGGAGCTTATGAATAGTATTTAGTAGGAATATAGTAAGTAAATGCATTTAGTATGACTACACTAAGCAAATGCATCTCTGACGAAACTTCCGGAGATTCCTCAATTCCCTTGAAGCCTAGGGCCTGCAAGGGGCTCCAGGGCCCCGGAGGCTGAGAACACCTTTACCAGACACGCAGCTCACTGGACGGGGAAGGGCTCCCGGAGGTCATGGGTGCGCGCCTGCTGCCCCCTGGTGGACAGAGTTGCCCAGGAAGCATCAAGATCGTCTTGCCCACTCCTAGCAGGAGAAATATTTCTGTGGAGGTTTAAGTCTACAGTGTTTTCACATTCTATGTTTCATGTGAGTATTCAAACAACTCTGAAAGCAACACAGGGCAGGAATTACCCCCACTTCACATGAAGAAACTGAAGTTAAGGAAGGGTAGGCTCACAGTGAGCTAAGAACTGTTTAAGGATGGGAGCTCTGATTCCGAAGCCCAATTATTTTGACACCAAAAGTCAATTTCCTGTTCTGATGGTGCCTAAGAATCACCTTGGGCACTGGCAAAAACTACAGAATCTCAGCCACCATACCCTGAATATCTAGGAGCAAGCCTGGCGATCTGCATTTCTAACTTTCTAGGTGAGGCTGGTGCGGTCAGGCCCCAATACTCAGACTAGCTTTTGAAAACCACTGCCTTGTATCACATGGCCTCAGACTCTGTGCTTACAAAACCCTCTGTCCCAGTCTGCTTGGGTTGCTGTAACAGAATACCAGAGACTGGGGGATCTACAGTCCTGAAGGCTGCAAGTCCAAGATCAAGGTGCCAGCAGACTGGTGTGTGGAGAGGGCCTGCTTCTTAGTTCACAGATGGCCCCATCTTCTCGCTTCAACCTCACGTGGCGAGGGAGCTCCCCAGGGGCTCCTTTATAAGGGCACTGATACCATTTTTTATGGTTCTGCTCTCATGCCCCAAGCTCTTTCCAAAAGCCCCACACTTCCAAATACTCTCATATAGGGGTTAGGACTGCAACGTATGGATTTGAGGGGGACGCAAATATTCAGTCCATAGCAGCCTCCTGCTCTACCCCCAGTGCTGAGGGTCTGCCCTCTCCGTCTCAACCCCTGCCCCGCCCTGCAGCCCCTCCTCATACTAACAGCTCAAATCCCTTGGGAATGTGTGTGCCATGCACACCATATACACTGTTCATTTAGTCTCCCCACAATCCTAGCAGTCAATGCTCCCCTCTTACAGATGGTAACCTCTGGGCAAGCATAGGTGATCTGCAGGTGACGCAGGATGTGAACCCTGGGTTGTGACCATGGAGGCCACACCGTGTGCCTTTGCACCACACTGCGGTCTTACAGAAAGTCCCGCCCTGTGTCTCAGTCCCCTTAAACTCCTGCCTTTCTGATCATGGGACAGAAACTAATTGTCACTACAAGAGTGACCAATTTGGGCCTAAAAGATTAGCTCCCCACGTCCAGATCTGATCTTTCTTTTAACAGAAGTCTCAATTCCATCAGCTGATGGGGAAAAAGCAAAGAAATGGCCCAGACTTGAAGGCAAAGACCAGGAGTAACACTCTCCTCCAGCTTAGGGACCCCAAGTCGGATGCCCCAGGGCCCTTCCGCCCTGCACGCTGGTCACCCAGTGGTGAGCACAGTGCAGCCCTGCCCCAGGGGGCCAGCAGGCCAGTGCAGGGTGGGGGAACGTTCAGTCAAATCATGGAACAAACCCATGTGCAACCTTCCCTGACATAGAGGGGAGCTCTTTAGAGGGGCCGCGGGATCAGGCTCACAGGTCCCCTGGAGGGTGCTGTGACAAGGATTCTAGCACAGCTCCCCCAAAGAGCTCCATTCGGGGAGGAGGTGGCCTTTCTGGGTGCTGAGCACCTACTGATGCTGAGCATCAGCCCCCTGATCTCTTTTCAACCCACCCTGCAAAGCAAGCAACATCATTCCCAGGTCACAGACGAGGAAACTGAGGCTCAGTCGGCAAGGTTGGCTCAAGAGCCCAGGGTCACACAGCCAGTAAGGGGCAGGGGCAGAAGTTGAACTGGAGCATAGGTGACCCCAAACCCATGCTCTTTCCACAGTTCCTGACCATTAAATGGCCAGTGAGCAAAAGGAGCCTAGGGTTCAGGGTCCAAGCTGCTGAACCTAGAAGCATCTTCCCTGCTGAGAAACTTGACCCCACCTAGGTTCTTTGGCCTGACGATGAACATGCATGGTTCTTTCATCATTCCCCACGTCGAGGGCTGCACGTGAGCCAGAAATTCATGTCGGCCAAGGTACAACAACCTGACTGCCCTGGAGCCCGGGGCTTGGGGAACTATGCGGGGGGGGGGGGGGGGGGGGGGCGGCGAGAATCTGGAGGGAAGGGAGGGGACCCAGGTGGGGGGAGGAAGTCCTGATGTTGTAAAGCTACCAGACTTTCACAATGCTGCTTTCATTTACCTCTGCTTGCGCATACAGCCTCTCCTACTTCCCTACAGGCACAGGGCAGAGCCTCCAGGGCGCTGGGAAGCCCCCAATCAGCCCAGCACCGGCTCTGGCCACCTGGCAGAGACCCGGTGGCTGTCGGGGACTGACAAAGCACAGGGCTGGTGTTCTCCTTCCGCTGAGCAATAGGGAAAAAGCAACCCCTTGAGTCTGACATTCTACAACATAATCAAATCAGGACCAAGCCACATTCCGTGGTGGCCAGTTTGGGGTTGGGGTTCTCCTTTCCCCCTAACCCCCGTGGCTTCAATAGGGTTTATGACTGCACACTCACAGCCAACTCAATCCTAGGATAACAGGAAGAGGCAGAAATAGAAAATTAAGTCATCCTGGCTGCAGTGAAGGTTGTAAAAACATACCACCCTGCAAGGGAAAACACACCACAGTTATCAAACAGCTGGAGGACCCAGTATCCATCAGGGATTTTGCCAGAACCATCGGAACTAAGGGGCCCTCTGGCTAGTGACTCACTGGTGCTCACTGGGAGCAGCAGCCCTTTGCACCCATTTTAGTGCAGCCAGATTTTCTCATCAGATTCACAAGCCAATGGAGTGTACAGGCCATGAGGCCTCAACCATAACATAGTTAATGCTCCCTTTTCATCCTAAAATGACATTCTTATATAGCCCACTTACATGTCATGGCTTTTTTTTAAAGCAATTTAATGAAATATAAAGGAGAAACAAGAAGCAAGTCATTTAAATACATGTATTTCAATGTGCTAGTGCTCATGAACTGGAATGAAGTCATCAGATGGTCACAAGTTTGGACCTGAGGGAAGTGACAGATCAGAAACCAATTCAAACGAGACATACGTGAAAACTTAAGAACAGAGGTGAACTCTAAATAAAAAGTAGCATTACATTAAGTAATAATGAAGAGATTTTGTGTAACCAACTCAGCTCTACACGACCATCAGTGGGTAGTTGCCAGCAGTGTAAGGTGGGGAACACACTTCACAGAACAATGTCCCCAAGCACTGCTAGACATCCAGCTTCCCTGGGCTCTGTCCACCAAATGCCAACAGGGCTGTTTCCAATCATTACACCAACCAAGAACCATGCCCTCCACGCGCGCGATGCCCCCTAGGGGCAGAAGCTTCCCTCTGAGGACCAGAGAGGTAGGCAGCAGGCACACCAGGTACCAGAGGCGTTAGCCTCTCAGACTGGAGCACAACCCTCCCCGCCACCGCCAGGCTCTGCCCCCAGGGACCAAAGTGCTCCCCACCCAAGGGTGGCCCTTGCCCTGCCCTTGGGCTCCCCCACCTGCAGAGCCTGTGGCATTGAGTGGGAGCAGCTGGAGGCGGCAAAATGTGAGCCTGGTGGATTTGCTGGGGCGGGGTCAAGTGTCTCACAGTCTCCCAGGCACCACCCCTTGCTTCTCAGGCAAGTTCCCTTGTCTTCCACGCAGCCCCAAGGAAGCCGGACACCCCTCTGAACCCTGCTGCTCCTGCCAGCCAGGCCCCACCAGGTGCAGTGTGGCCAGATTGAGAGACAGCAGTGACTGAACAGGGGCCCTGGAACTAGGTGGTAACAGGTAAGGAGGCAGGTGTCCGTTTGCATATCATCTGTCAGCGATGCCCTGGAGGATGGCCTCGGGCTCCCCAAGCCTCCCTCAACAAGACCTGTTATGGCCACATCATCCCACAGCAAGGGTGACAAGGGCTGCAGGCTGGCAGGAGCTTGGGGACCAAGAGGGCGCAGACTGGCCCTCCTGGGCTGTAGCAGTCCCCTTCCGGGTGGAGGCAGGCACAATAAGATGACAGGGGGCGACAGCCAGGTGCACAGTGGCCTGTCTGGCCCCCGTACCTGGCCTCCTCCGAAGCGGACAGGGCATTCAGTCTGCGGAGCACCCCCTCCATCACACAGCCTCACCGCACCAGGTGGGAGGTCCTGGTGCACAGGACCAGTTCACGTCCTACTCCATGGGCGGGCTCTAAGGTCATCACATGATATAAGAATGTGCATATATCCAGAATCACTCTGCAAAATCTACCATGACCCGGGTACCGTACAAGGGATCAGCACACAGACCCTCAGTCCATCCAACACAGCAAGTCTGCTCTTCAGTTTGAGAACTGATGTCTATTTTTCAATCGGGATGTACATGAGGAGCACCTACCCTGACAGCCACCATCTCGTGAGGAAGCCCAGGCTGCAGGGAGAGACCATGTGCAGAGGTCCCAGCCACCACTGACCACCAGATCTGAGTCAGCCAGCCTTAAGAGGATTTCAGCCCCCTGCCTTTGAGGCAACCCCAATCTTTGAATCCAGGTGAGGCCCCAGATATCATAGAGCAGAGAAGCCATCTCCACCAAGTCTGTGACTAATTCCTGACCCACAGAATGGGAACAAAAATTTTGTACTTCATGCCTACGTATCCTGTTGAGTGCGCATTTAGGAGCAGTCAGTTTGTGTGTATCATTAAACATTTCAATATGCAAAGCTCAGCAAAAGGCTCACACTAACAGAGCATACCAGCACTGAGACTGGCCCAGGAAAGAGCAAAGTCAAACCACACACTCAGAGCATCAGCTTGCAGACCAGAGGCCCAGCCCCCACCATTTAAGTGATTCGTCCTAAAGGAATGTGTGTAATTTAATTCTTATAGTTTACATACATGATGGATTCCACCAGAGGGGCTCTGGAAAGACTTGTGGCTTGACAGATGATATGTGAATTATCTGGAACAACATACCATGGTTTGCACGTGACTGTCCAGTGTAGCCAGTGATGCGTGACCTCAGAGGCCTCAGCTGTCCTCCTGGGCCCCCATGAGTGGTGGGCTCTGGGGCCAGCCGTGCCATGTCAGAGGATGGAGCAGCCACAGCAGTACTGCTCGGGGTAGTCTACCACGTACACTCTGTGGTCGGTGCCGTAGATGTAGTAGACATAGGTCTTCCCTTGGTACCAGTAATGAACTTCCGTGAGGGGAATCAGCTCGATGGTCTGGCGCTGAGGAAACAATTGGCCAAGAAAAACTTCAGTGTTTGGTTCATGTCACTCACCTGCTCAAGAACCTTCAGTAGCTCCCTACTACCTATGGGATAAAGTTCATGCTTTTTATGGGATGAAGTTGGCATTTTGGCTCCAATCTGCCTTTCTAGATGTATCTCCTATCATGCTCCTTCACACACCCTAAGCTCTGGCCCAAGATTTCTCCTCTGTACCTCCTACCTGACTCCAGCTGGGGGCACAGGCATCCCCAGGGGAGTCCCACATATGAAAAGCCACCAACCAAACAGGACATTTTCCAAAAGCATTAATTTTTAGATGGGGAGGAGGGACAAAGAAAGGTAGGAAGATAGACTCAATTTAAGCATTTTTATAGTAAAACAGCCATGGAGATATTAAGGAGTGGGTTATACAATTTGAATTAAATTTCAAGATAAAACATTGACACCAAACAAATTCCAGAGTTGGTTGGACTGCTCCAGGCTCTTTTCTCAGATCCTTCCCTCCCTCCCCTACCGCATGGTTTTGCATCAACCCTCCTTTGAGAAAAGTCTTTCTCAAATATTTTCCTCTTTTTATAAATGAGGAAACTGAGGCCCGTGGACTCACGGAGGTTCAGGTTTGGAAGATCATCTAGGTCAAGCCCCATCTGTGTAATGCTCAAATCTCCTCCCCAGTATGGACTCTGCCCGAGAGCCCCCAGCACTCAACCCCCGCCACAGGGTGGGCCTAACGCTCCTTGTTCTCTGGCCCCTTCTCTGAGCAGCTAACAACCTTCCAAAATCAAGGGGTCCTGAACGGAGGTAGTGGCCCGCCCTGGGAGAGAACACGGGCCTCCTCGGAGACACCCATCTCTGAGAGCATTTGACGCTGTTCTGTATGGACGACTAAAGAAACATTTGATGTAGGAAAGCTCCTCCCAATCATGGAAACAAGCTTTCTGTATCAACCCCCTAAGTTCTTCTGTACAAGCTGCTCAGACACAGATGTGGGAATCCCAACCCCAGAGGGAGGTGGTGTGGTTGGCCTGGGGTCAGACTCTTGGACTTGCAGGAAGCTGTACCCCTCCAGAAAAGAGCCCCAAGTCCTTCCACTGCAGGTGATGGTCAGAGGCCCCAGGGGAAAGGGGGAATAGGCCAGGGGGTGGATTTTGAGAAGCAGGTCCCTGACTCTATTGGCGGGGCAGCTCAGAGGAGGCATTGTGGCAGGACGAGGGGACTCAAGAGTCACAGCGTGTGTCTTCCATGAAGCTTCCTTTCCCTGAACCTCAGTTTCTTCATCTGTAAAATGGGGATTATAAACTTCTATGTCAAATGGTTGCCAAGATGACCAAAGGAGATCATGAGACTGTTTTACTCGGTGTCCAGAAGCTGATCTCCAAGTGGTAGTTGGGGAAATAAAAGGTAGAAGACCCCTCTTAATATTTTGATACAGAAACCCAAAACAGGAACAGAGAGGCAAGAGGAGATGAGAGCCGACATCACAGCTCAGAAAGCCTGGACAGGCTTGTTTCCAGACTTTTGTACTGAGATCAGAAGGAGAGCTTAGCACACCAACTGTCCCATCTGCTTCTGATTCACAAGGTCACGGAGTCTGAGGCCACAGACTGGTCAGGGCTTCAGCTGCCATCAAGTGGTTATGTTGCCCCTTGCCACTGGTCACCATCCCCTCGTCTGCTTGCACACCTGGGACGGGCAGCTCCCAGGCCTGAGAGTAAAGGCTGGGACTCAGTGTCACAACAGCGCCTCCTTGCCCTGACTCCACTCACTAGCTTCTCACTCCCAAACAAAATCTCAGCATGAATTTGTCTACAGATCAAGGACCAAAGGACAACTTAGGAAAATGACTCACAGAAGTGCCCTCTTCTCCCACTGTGTCCCCTTTTAAAGGAAAATGTGTCCCTTCCCCTGGCTTTCCCTCCCTTCCCTTCCTCCAGGACTAGGTCACAAATGGCTAGTGTCGCCCAAGACAGGACTCAGCCACAGGGCGGAAGCCCCTGGAAACACAGCTTCCAGACTGAGGCCTGCCACCCGCATGCTGTGTGACCTTGGGTAGGTCACTTCCCTCTTTAGGGCCTTGGTTTCCCCAGCTGCCCAATGAAGGGTCCAGAAAGGACTCAAATCATCAGTCTCAGAAGTCAGAGTCCCAGGACAACCACTGGTGTCTGCAAGCTGCTAAGTCATGTCCTTAATCCTCTTTCCATTCCCAGAGTAACAACTCAGTATTTGGGGCTCTTTCTGTGACCCACACCACAGAATACTAGCGCTGCAAGAGCAAGCTCCCCTAGAGGTCATTCTGGGGTCTTCCGTGCATTGTTCTCATCCCCTGGAGTCCACTTCTGCACACCCACCCCTGCTGCTCACAGCTCAACCTTCTTCTTCAGAGTTGTGGATATGGAACCCACTTCCCCCACGGCGAGCAGAGGTGCCTGGGAGGAGGTCCCCAGTGACTGGACGGTACTGAAGAGCACAAGTCCAGCTCCCTTGCCTCCAGGAAACAGCTGCTGGGTGTGGCTGGCACTCAGAACTCCCCTGGGACGGGACGAAGGCTAGGCCGCCACCTGCGTGGTGCCCTTGTGTGGCCTCCCCTGCCCGCTCCGGCAACCAGACTCATTTCCAAATTTCTCCCGAGAGCCCTTCCTTCATGACCATCCTGCACACAAATCCCAACCTAAGGCAGGGTCCCCCCGCCACCCCCGACTCATTTCGCAGAGGAGGATGGTAAGGCCTGCGGAAGGCAAGAGGGGCCGGGGGCCCTACCCTGATAACTGAGCTGTCCCTGCGCTGCCCACCCCAGCAAAAAGGGTCCTAAATCCTGCCCACGCAGATATCCCCGCAAACCTACACTGGCTTTCAAAGAGTTGTTTGTTCGTCTTCAATGCAATGAACAATAACATTTAGCTTGGAGTTGGGAAACTCCTGGGCTCTTCCACTAAGAAGCTGTGTGACCTTGGGTAAACTCCTGCCACCCTCTGGGCCTTCTCTGGTTTTCTGGAGAAGTTGTAGGCTTGGACTAGACCAGGGTAGCCAATGATGGCCCACAGGCCAAAGCCAGCTTATCAGCCCATACAGTGTTCTTAGCATTTAAAAAACTCTGTCCTCAATATTGAAAAACTGGAAGACTTCATGTAAAACTCAGGACTTCTGAAGGTCCGAAACCTCTGCCCGTGGGCCTACACAGCGTACGTGGTGGCCTGCCTGTTTGGATAAGGGGCTCCTGCGTTACCACTGGCCCTGGTAGGCCTTTGAGTTTGCAATGCCCTGATTCCATGATTTCTGAGGACATAATGATTTCCAGCCCAGCTCCAAGGTGGTCAGTATTCATTTTTAATTAAATGCATACTTCTCTCTCCTGAAAACAGAGGGAGATGTGCAGAGAGAGGGGGAAATACTCATGGCAAAGGGAACAGAAGGAAAGCGGACATTTCCAGCAGCAGCTTCCAAGCGCTTTAGGCAAATTATACCTCATCCCCACAGGAGCTTCGGAGGCGATGGTGGCGTCTCTCACTGCTGAGAAAGGGGCTGCGGGCGGAGGAAGCGGCTGGCTCAGGGCCACACTGGGCCTCCGGAGGCCCCTCCGCCACCTAGTGGCCGGCAGGACGCAGCACCAAAGCAAGCTCAGCCCAGGCCGCCACCGGCCCTTGGGAAGTCCTGAGGGGCAGGGTGCCGGGCTCCAGGCCTGCCTGCGGCCCTGCATCGGAGCCTTCCCTTCCCCTCTCTGAAGGTAAGGTTAGAATCAGTCAAAATCACAGGGAGCCACATTCCCACTTGAAACCCTGCAATAAATAGTTTCCCACGGCTAGAACCTAAAGATCCAAAAATCTCTCAGGCATCCAAGGGCCTCACCTGCCCGCTCCGCCCTCAGGTCAGGCCCTGACGCTCTCTTCTCTTTACCAGAGCCTCCCCTCCACCCTTCAGGCCACCTCCCCATCCTGCCTCCCTGCCGTTCTCAGGGAAGGAGCATCCTTGCCCATTTCCTCGCATGCCACCAGGACAGAGGGAGCCCAGGCCACCCAGCAGCCTCCCCTCCCCGCAGCCCCAGGCCCCCGCCCGGCTCACCTGCTGCAGGACGCGGGCTCGGGAGGCCAGGGCGGCGCTGTGCTCCGCGATGCCCCTCTGCGAGGCCAGAGAGATCTCGCGCAGTGGGAAGTCCACCACGGGGTACACCTGAGGGGAAGACACCTCCAGCTCGGGCCCGGACCCAGTGTCAGCACCTGGAGCGTGGAGCTCGGATGCGGACGGAAGAACCAGGCCCGGGGGTGTCGGGGGCGGGGCGGTGAGGTGGGGGGATGGGTGCCAGGACCACACACGTGCTGGGAATTACCCGCAGGCAGGCCCCTGATGACCCACGTGACAGCCTGGGGCGTTCAAACCTGAAAAGGCTGTAGAGGGACTGATACAGAGATGGGGAGCACCTGTGGCCCACTCCCTTCCCCAGCAAACTTGCTACTGCCTAACTCAGGCCTGGGTCGGGTAAGAGGCCTTGGGGGCGGGGGAGGGGAGGGGAGGGGTGGCGGAAGCCCGAGGTGGGCGTGTAGGAAGCGAAGGGACTGGGGCAGAGAAAGGAGGCTTAATACTATCCAGCCATAAGAAAGAGCATCCTGCCATTTGTGGCCACACCCACACGGATGGCCCTTGAGGGCAGTATGCTAAGTGTAGTAAGTCAGAGAGACACAAATACAATACGATCTTACGCATATGTGAAATCTAAAATCAAACCCAAACTCAGATACAGAGAACAAACTGGTGGTTGCCAGAGGCAGATGGGGCAAGGAAGTCAAAAGTTAGAAACTTCCAGTTACGGATAGGTAGTGAAAGGAAAGGAGCGACACACAGCAGCAATTCACCGGAGAATTCCGCTTTATTAGGGAAAGGTGCTGGGTTATATAGGAAGGGGCATGAGCTGATTGAGGTGTCACTTCTACGGGGCTGGTGGCTATTGGCCAGGTGCTGGGATTAGGGGGGCGAGGGGTGATTGGGCTTCAGGTGGCGCCGGCGGGAACCGAGGACCCGGAAGAGAAGCAGGAAGTTCGCCATCTTATGGGTGGAGGCCCTTCAGGTAGGTTCTGGGGATTGACCGTACAGCACAATGACTATAGTTAATAATACTGTATTGCAGATTTCCAAGTTGCTAAATAAGTAAATCTTAAAAGCTCTCATCACACAAAAAAATACTGTAACTATGCATGATGACAGATCTTAACTAGACTTATGGTAGTGACCATTTCACAATATCCACAAATACAATGTTTGCTTATATATGTTATATGTTTATATAGTTTATACATTAAACAAATATTGAATCATGTACAACTGAATCTAATACAATGTTGTATGTCAATTTCGTCTCAATTTTTTAAAATGCATATTACAAAGTGAAAGAAGCCAGTCTGAAAGGGTTACATCCTACTAAAAGGAAAATGAGACTGAGAACCTGGCCCTCTTCAGACAGGTACCGAGGGTGTAGTCAGAGTAGGGTGAGGGCCTCCAGGGAAAAGCAGGGCGGAATATTTACAGTCAGAGCAATGTAACAATGGGCAAAGAAGTCCCTATTGAAACTCTGTGTTAAGCATTATGCAAAGTCAAGGTCACACTAATTCTCTAGGGAAAGATACCAGACTAAGAATATAGACATCTTCAGTGAGATCAGTTAAAGGTCAAAGGCCAGGAGCAACTTGGCCTGGAATGTTTGAGTGTTCTGCCAGGGTATCTCAGCATAACCCGTGACTTCACTGTAAAGAGCCCTAGCAGACAGACAATAGCCCAGCCCACCTTGAGGGCAGGACAGGTGTCGCAAGTCCACACCCCTAAGCCTTTTTTTCACATTCCCCAAAATCCTCAACTGCGGATAAAACCCCTGGACAACGCACCATCACAGACTCTCTTGTCCCCTCCTGGCGTGAGCTGGGAGCTCTGTCCTTTCACTTCATCTCTAAATAAAAGCCTGTACCTTGCTCCCCTACCTTGAGTGTTTGTGAAGCTCATTCTTCGGCTTCATGAACAAGAACCCCGGCATCACTCTCAGAAAACAACACAAGGATGCCGTTCGGACATCCCATCAAGGCCAAGTGCCCTGCCAAGGCCTGCAGCAGGGGTTGGCAAATCTTTTGTGTAAAAGGCCAGATCATTTCAGGCTTTGCAGGGCCTCTGTCTCAGCTACTCAACTCTGCCCTTATCACACAAAAAAAGCAACAGAAAATATGCAAGCAAATGGGCATGGCTGTGCTCCAATAAAACTTTATTTAAATAAGCAGGCCAAGGGCCAGACTTTACCAAACCCTAGCCTACAGGACACTCCCTCGTCTGGTTGCTGACACCTCTTGTGTCTTAGCTCCTTGCTTTGCCTAGCTCACAGCCTTCCAGCCCCTCTGCCCTGCTGTTCCTCTGCTGGAACGCCCTCTCTCAGATGTCCACATGGTCCACTCCCCCGACAACCTGCACTCAGCTCTTGCCCAGGGTCACTTCCCTGCCTGCAGCTGAAACAACATCCCCAGCCCTTCCTGTGTCTCTATCCTGCTTGCAGATTTCTCAGTGACCCTCACCACCATCTGACATTGTGGTAAAGCTGTCATCATTATCTTCTTCCTCCCCAGACTGTGAGACCTATGAGGGCAGGGACTGTTTCACAGCATCTCTGAGGCCTAGAATAGTGCCTTGTGTAGAAGGAGGGTCTCAAGGTTTGTGGAAGAGAGGGAGAGAGAATGGGGAAGAAGGAGGAAAAAGGGAGAGTTGAGTATGTGAAATTCAAGAGAGAAGCAGCCCCATGGGGGGCCAGGAGCCTCATCCTGCCCAGGCACCCCCCGCTCCCACCCAGCCTGTCTTTCCACGTGAATGCTGCAGCACAGAAAGCCAGAAGGCCAGCAGTGAGGACAGGAGGGGAGGAGGAGCCCACATTCTCTGTGGCGCTCTGCAGAGCCCTCCTTACCATGGTGTTTTCATCCTTAAACAGGTTTGCCCCTTTGGCTTTAGCAAGGAGCTCCCCGGGGCAGTTCAGGTGGTGCTCAGACACAAACTCAAACAGGCTGTTCTTCCTGGAAGTGAGAAGGATGAGGGAGGGAGTAGGTGCTGTGTTGGGTTAAGAACATGGGTTTGGAATCAGATCTGGCTGGAGGGCTTGCATTACTACTGGCAGGACCTTGAGAAGGTTGCCTGCCTCTTTGGGCCTTGGCATCCTCATCTGTAAAATGGGAGACTAGTAAAGGCCTAACAGTTCTGCTAGGTGATTTCATCCTCACCTGGGAAGTGCTCAGCAAGGTGCCTGCCGGGAAAGGCCCCTCATGCATGGAGCCTTCCCTGATGGGAATTTAGGGATTCTGTACCCACTTGGGAATGCCCAGCGGTTGAGTGACTGCTATGCTAGAAAGTGGTGATGTCGGAATACTAACACAGGTCTGTTCCAGAGCCTGCCAGCATTCTGCCACCCTGCGCTGCCTCTTCCCAGGCATCTTTCCCCTTTCCAAGTTGCTCTAAGCACTTTTCTCCCAGCAGGTCCTTGTACTGAGAAAGCCCCAGCCCAGGAGAGTTTCTCTGCAGAAACCAGTGAAGGCCAGGCCCCCCGGCTCCCTGCCACGCACCACATGATGACCAGCTGGATGAAGTGCAACAGTTTCTTCTCCCCCTTGCAGGTGGTACAGGTCTTGCTCCCCCGCCCCGAACACGTGCTGCACCTAAGAGGGGCACACACCAATAGACAGTTATGGGACCATCTTCCAGAGGACCCCCCACACCCCGAATCCTTCCTCATGCAACTGTTGTGGACATGGGTTGGCTTCCACCTGCCTACCACCTAGACCTGCTTCTGGAGGCAGTGCCCCAGCTTCACTTTGGAGACTGCCCCTCTCCCACCCAGCTCACAACATTCCTGGGCTACCCCCACCCCTTCTATAACCAGCTTGGCCCCTCAGCCTCGCCAATCAGCTTATTCCCTCCCTGGCCACAGAGGCTTATACGAAGATGGTTGACCCAGGGAAGTCAATGACATCTGCCCAAGAACTTTTGTTGGAACTACCAGGAAAATGACATCCTTTTCTATTGAGGTTAATAAGCTTGGAGCTGCTGGTGGTCCCTCCTGCCACCACAAACGACAGTTTTCCTAAGAATGAAGCCAACACAAAGGAGAGCAGGGTGAGGGATGGAGACAGATTCCTTGTGACAGTGTATAAGCACCTGGATCCAACTGTACCTGAAGCTATGGCAGAAATACATTCCAGAACTTTCCTGTTACGTGGGCCTATAAATTAACTTTAATGCTAAAGCCAGTTTGAGCTGGATTTCCTTCACGTGTAAATGAAGAAAACCTGAGTTGCTTTCCAAATCAAAGACCTTCTTTGCTATGGGTGGCAGGCCCACCAAAGCTTTGCCATTTAGCTTGTTGGAAGGATGGCTTTGGGCCTCAATGAGCCAACAGTATCACATACCAACACAACTTTGAATAGTTTCACTTCTCATGGTTTTTTTTCTAAGATTTATAAATACATTAAAGGACATAATTTACAAAATACAGTGGCCCACTGTTTGCAAAGCCCTATAAGCAGAGATGGAACTTTGTTGATTGTTTAGTCAATCTACCAACCTTCCTTGATTCCTCCTCCATTCAGGCCCTGCAACGAGTTATAAATAAAGGTTTGCCCAGGCCCCAGTCTTCCAAGTTAGGAATCTCACCCTTGAGTGGTTTTCTATATTCACTCCCCCACCACATGAACAGGAGGAGGTCTCCTCTCCTTAAACCAGCCCCTCCTCCTTGCAGGGCCTCATTCCTTATGCCCAACCCACAGAGTGCTTCATGAGTTCCAGTTTTGAAACAGCAGGCCTCGAGAAAAGCTCACCCACTCCACAAATATGTACAGAGCCCCTAGTAAGCACAGCTCTGGGGACACAGCAGTGACAAGACAGACTGTGCGTCTGCCTGCCCTCCAGAAGGCAGACAATGAAAAGCACAGAAGCCCATAAGGGACAGTATTTCACCTCGGAGCCGAGGAACTCACTCATACCTCCGCCTGCCGGACCCTGAGCACATCTGACACCTCCGGGGTTGCTTGGCTTTGCGCCTGGCTCCACTGCAGGAGGAGCACCTCACCTGCGGACACACCACGGCCTCAGCCCCCATGAGCCTCCCTGGGAGGCAGGGCAAAGGGCATCCTAAGACCCTGTTCGAATCCCAGCCTGGTGCCCTTGAGCAAGCCCCTTCCTCTCTGGGCCTCAGCCCCTTTGTCTGGAAGATGGGGGCTTTGGACATGGTGTGTCTCGGGACCTCTCCTGCTGTAGCTTCCAAGGACTCTGCATCCTGACATCCCTGTTTCTCCTGAGACAGCAGCCTCTCCTGCTACCGTCCGATCCCCATGACCACAGGGACTACCCCCTGGCCAGAGAGCCATGGCCAGAGGGGGCAGGGAGAGGGGCAGCTGGCCAAGGGACCTGGTGCTGCAGACAGGAGCTCTGCCCTGGAAAGGCCCCAGAGGGGCCCAGGCTACAGGCCCACATTTGGCTCAGAGGGGGTGCCAGAGACATTTTGGGGAAGGCCTGAGAGAGGAGGGGAGGAGGCAGGGGAGCAGGGGTGGAGGGAGGAAAAGGCAGGACCACAGAGCGTGGGCAAGAGGCACGGGTGAGGGCACAGGAGGAGAGAGAAGAGGGCGCAGGCCCCAGCTGTGCCCACCCACAGTGCGCTGAGTGGGGAGAGCTGCAAGCACACAGTGGGCAGAAGGAAGGTAGGCATCAAAGTGTGGAAGGGCAGGCAGGTGGACAGGAGGATGGAGGAGGCGCAGCTCAGAGTGGCAGGTCGGCAGGATGTGCCCGAAGCATCGGGCGCACATGGGGAGAACTAAGAATGCATGGGGAGCGTGGTCTTATTCCTGGGACTGTGAGCAGCTCTGAGGTTTCTGCAAAGGAGGCAGATGGCACTGGTTGTGTGCTTAGAGGCCTGGACTGGGCTGAATAGTGTCCACACCAAAATATCCACCAGGAACTCAGAATGAGACATTGGGAAAGAGGATTTGTGATGTGATTAGTTAAGATGAAGCTGTACTGGACTCGGGCAGGCCCTAATCCCAGGACCCATGTCCCTACAGGAAGGCCATGAGGAGACGCAGGGCACACAAGGAGAAGGCCACATAACCAGGGAGCAGAGACAGAAGCCATGCAGCTACAGGAGCAGGGAAGGCACGGACTGCCGGCAGCTGCCAGAAGCCAGGAAGGGGGCTCCCCCACAGGGCCTCTGGAAGGAACCTACTGTGCTGACACCTTTCTGTGGGACTTCTCCGCCTCCAGAAAGGTGGGAGAATTAATTTCTGTTTTAGGCCACCCACCCCATCTGTAGTCATTTATTAGGGTAGCCCTAGGAAACTAGTACAAGGACCCACCCATGTTGCCTCTGGACGCCCTCTGAGTGTTGCCTTCTCAGCACTCAGCACCCTGTACTACCAGCGCTGGTCACCTGTCGGTCTGCCCTGCAAACGGAGGGTCCCTGGTGGAAAGGACCCCAGGGCCTAGACCTCTCATAAGGCCCAGCACTGAGCAGGTACTCAACGAATGTTGGTGGAGGATGGGAAAAGGAGAGAAGAATTAAAATCATAAGCCATCAAGTTGAAAAAAAGCCAGTGGAGGCGGCCCGGGCAGCTTTCCCACTTTCCAGGTGGGAACGGGAGGCCCAGAAAGAGAGGACAACTTGTCTGTGCAGGCAGCCCGGCCCTTTGTCCCCATGTGCTCCTCCTCCCACAGGATCATTCACTCACCAACGGCCACACACGACTCACCATGCCGGCCCCGTGGCAGCCACTGCATTTGTAACGCCCGCGTCCATGGCATTTGTGGCATTCCTGAGAGTGAGACGCTCTGTTTCCCAGACACCAGTGCAGGAGCCCCACCCCTAGCCCCGTGATGTCCCCATCCCAAACGGGGGTGAGCAGTTCAGAGCCAGGCTGGGAAGATGGCCTTTCCCAAATGACTCATGTTCCAAAGGGCCTTGAATGCCGAGCCAAAGTCACCATTTCCTCAGAGCCCCAACCCAGCCTGCTCCAGATGCTAAGAAGGGGAGACGTGTTCTCCGAGCCCCACGTCCTAACTCACGCTCCCAGGCTAAACTACAAAGGCCAGTGTCCTTCATCCCTTAGGTAACTAAAGTGGTCTTTGGGAATAGAAGTCATAAACAATGGACAGCATTTTGGGGAAAGGCAACAAGCTAACGATTGGAATCTAATCACTAAATCAAAGTAGCCTTTCTGCTCTGGGAAAAAGAACAGACGGAACTCGCTGTGGACTCTCCAAGTCCTCTTCATCTTCTAACGCCATGAAAACTCAGAGGGTGAAATTACATGCGTGTCACATTCTACAGTGCAAACCAGGCAGGTCATTAGATGAGGAAGTCATATAACACATGGTTACCTTGACCAATGACGAGTGAGGGACTTGGAACTTCCTGGTGTCTTCCTGGAACATTGGGGGAACCTGGACGTCGATGTCCCAAAGCCTGGGGGAGGTCCCTCTTTGTGGTCCATCAACTGAATGGTCTGACACAGAAAGGATCATTTTAAGACCAGCAGACAGCTGCAAGGACCAGCTTTCATTACTCCCCAAGTGCTGTAGAGACTCCCCTTCATGCCATGCTACAGGCCTTGGGCTAAAGGAGGGGGTGGGGGGTGCCCCTGGAGTCCACGGCAAGGCACCCAGGCACTGGAGCTGGACATGCCTGGGTCTGACTCCAGGTTCTTCTCTGCCTAGCTGTGTAACTCCAGACCAGTTACTTCACCTCTCTGACCTTCAGTTCTCTCACCTCTAAAATGGGGATCATGTTGGTGCCTACCATATAGATGGTAGTGAAAATCAGATAGAAGAAGGCATATAAATACTCAGCACAGAGCTGGCACATGCTGAGGGTTCAATAAACAAGAACTGTCATCACTATCATCACCAACCCCACCATCTTCTTTCACCTTCTCCTCCTCGTTTCAAGGAGAGAACTATAGCTTTAGCCATGATATGATATTAAATGCTTCAGACAAGAGTTGCACAAAGGGCTCTGAAAACTCTGAAGACTGACTCATTCTGTTGGGGAGGGGAGTGGCAGGAGAAATCCTGACAGGCTTCATGAAAGAGGTGACCTGAGCTGGGTCTTGAAGGATGAACCAAAGTGATGAGCAGAGAAAGGCTGGACACAGGGATTTCCAGAAAGAGAGCCTTAAGCCTCTAGTGGGGCTCAGCAGAAGGCAAGATGGCACAGTGAATGGGGTCCGGGGGTCTACAGACTCAGGGAGGCAGGCAGATGCCCAAGCACACATGCTGCCTTTGAGCCTTGCCCCATGTGTGCATTACCAGCCTGTGAGCAAACACTAGACTCTTCCAGGGCCTTCTGCAAACCACCTGGACAGGATGCATGTGCTAAGATCCGCACAGGAAAGTCTCTGAGATGAGAGACCATCCACTCATTTTACTGGGGAGGGGGACACGCAGGCTCTGAGCAGAGCAGCATCTTACTCAGGGTTCATGGCCAAGACAAGTCCTGATGTTTCCCACCAGCCCCTGCCATATTTGGTTCCAATTACACTAATTTCACTTACTAGTATAGGGTTGAAATGTCCATTCACTTATCCTGGATTCACTGAAAGTCTCTAGTCGATACTACAGAGGCAAAAAGAAAAACAGCACATTGATGCTCATGCCCTTTAGGAAGACAGAGCATTATGCAAAATGATGAGGCTCCCATCTGCTGCGGCTCAGCGGGGAAACTGAAAGGCCCCAGACACAGCACCCAAGGGCTGCCTGGAGCAGGCTGGCAGCAGCAATTGCCAGATGCCCCAAGATGCCTGCAGGGAGTCGGTCCACCCAGGAAATCCCCCCTGCCAGGTCAATAACTAGGGCAATTTCTGCTCCCCATTTCCTTATACATAAAAATGTTCCATGAGGCAAGTTTTGAGGTAGCAATTGCCTTGACAGATAGAAGCCGCTGGAAGCCACTGTTCTGTCCCCTTTAGAGGAACGTGTCAGCCTGATGTCAAGATCCTCCTATTTGATCCTCATCCGCAGACTCACAGCACAGGAAGGGATATTGGACATCATCAGGTGCCTCCTTTCACATGTGAAGAAATGGAGGCTCAAAGAGGTCAGGTGACTTGCCCAAGGTTACACAGCTCCACAGAGGCCTCTTCCCCCAGGTCTCGGCTCTAGCCACTCCATGTGGTCTTCTGTTTCCTGTGTGACTGCTCACTGCAGGCTGGCTGTGCCAGTGACCAGTGACACTGGAAAATGTCAACTTAAAAGCTGCCCCCTGGCCCTGTCAATGCAGAATGTGACATAAGTGCCTGCTGTGGTCTTGGTGCCAGACATAGGATTTCCCTGGAGCTTCAGGCCCAGGCTTGATAAATAAATGATTCCTTGGCACAGACATGACTCGGGGAAGCAGAGGGAGCTGGACGGAGGGGAGCGGATGGACCTTTCTCAGCCCGCCCCTCCGGGAAGTGGTTGGTTGTGTGTTTAAGGACAAGGCCTTTGGTGCTAGCAAACCTGAGTCTGCGTCCCAGCGGGGTCACTTTAAGTTGTTTTGGGCAAGTCACTTCACCTCTCTGGACTTCCAATTCCTCCCTTAACTGGCGGCAATCGTACCGACTGTGAGGATTTGCTAAGGCCCATGTCCTGTTCTTTCCATTCTGCCCAGCCCATTCAGCCTCCCAAGGAAGACTGATAATAATTACTTCTTGCATTGCTCCCGAGAGCTACAGACCAGAGAAGAGGCAGAAGGGCCCTCAGTGTCACCACCACTGACAAGCACTGCCCCACAAACGGCTGTCTCCCATTTTACCCCACCCAGGCCACCGCGTGGCACCCTGAGGCTGCTGTCCCCGGCCCCCACCAGGGGCTCCCCTACCCGGCAGACAGTCTGCTGCCGCAGCTCCTGGATGATGAGGTCGCCGGCCGCGCCGCTGCCGTAGCAGCATTTGGAGCTCACGAAGCTGCGGAGGGCCTCACGCGCCACCTCCTCAGTTACCGCGGGGACCCTGCTGGGGACAGAGGGGCAGGGGGTCTGGGCAGGGCCTCCGGGCTCACCCCATCTGGCCACAGGTGGAGACAGGCCAGGAGAAGGGGGGGCCTGCGCCTGGTCCGCAGCGGAGGCAACACACTCAGGAGCCCTGCGGGCGCACACTGTGGAAGCAGGAGCCGCGGTGGGAAGGCGGCCAACCTTTCTTAGGCTGAAGTGTAGAGTTCAGAAGAAGGGCTGAGAGAATCTTAGAACTCGAAAAAAAACCCTCAGAGATTAACTACCCCATTGTACAGATGAGGAAAACTGCAGTCCAGGGAAGATGTCGCACAGCTAGGACACAGAGTCAGGGAAGGTGATGTCCCTGCCCTTTGGACACCTTGACCTTGGCCAGGGGTGCTGTGAGCAATGTTCACAGGAAGACCACAGCAGAGAACTGTTGTCGGGCAGCAGTGCCCCAGAGACTCACCGTGAGCCCACCGTGAGGCGGTGCGTGGGAAGGCAGACATGAATATCCCCTTCCTTGGCCTTCTCTCTGGATGCTTCCCTTCCCCCCAGAAACCTCCCCAAGGCCCAACTGCTACATCCTCTCCTTAGCAAAGCCCACCCTACCCCAATACCACCACCTCCAGAAAGCTGAAGTCCTCCCTGCTTGCATCTGCATGTATTTCTCCACGGTAGCCCAACTCCCCACAGGAAGCCCTCTCACGCACGCCGTGTCTCCAGCACCCCTGACTGGCAGACAGCCCTGTGTGCCTGCAGCGCGTGCGTGGGCCAAATGACCAAGACAACTCCAAGGAGGAAGCGGGGTCTGTGCTGGGCATGGGATTGGGTGACCAGAGAGGGAAGGGCCAGGAGCACCCCGGAGACTTCTTGGAGGCAAGATGCAACCACCCAGCAGAGAGGCCAGACCCAGACAAGGGGCAGCCCACCTTCCCTCTGCACAAAGCTGGCTGGGAAGCAGTACTTTGACCTGAGTCCTCTCTCAGCGAGGAGGGGTGAGCCTCTCCAGGGAGCTAGGCCAGGGGTCAACCAACTTTTTCTATAAAGGACTAGATGGTTAAATACTTTAAGCTTTCTGGGCCATGTGGTCTGGCTCAACCACTCACCTCTGCTGCTGTAGCAGTCACAGGTGGTAAATAAAAGAACAAGCATGGCCGTGTCCTCCCGAAACTTGATTTACAAAAACAGGTGGCAGGCTGGGTTTGCCCCGGGGGCTATAGTTTGCAATCTCTGGTCTAGACTGTGGCTTTCAGTTCTGCCTGGTAGCCAAACAGCCCAAAGAGCTTGGTGAGATACACATTCCCAGGATCCATCCCTGGGGACTCTAGCCCAGCAGGTCCAGGTTCCTGAGGCTCTGTCAGGCTTGAGGTTTGTGGCCCCTGGGTCCCAAGGGAGGGCTCTCAGGGGGCAGTGGTGACATGAGGCTCACCATGCGTGACCAAGTGTGGTGGCTCCATGCAGGTGGCCAGGGCACAGCGGCAGCTTACCTATGTTCCAGGAACGAGGCCCAGCACCTTTGCTCGTGGGGTCTCCCTGGGGCTTCCAACGGTGGGAAGAATATCTGCCGTCCTGGAGGAGCAGGGAGGAGTTGGGGGCTCAACAGTCCAGCTCAGATGCACAGGTATTTGGGGGTGAAACAAGGAAAGAATACTGCATTTTAATGCATGAGACACAAGCGTGATGGTTCTAAAACCGCACAATTCTGGTCTTAAACAGATACGGACAATGTGCATGTTCCTGGACACAGGGCCTCCGCCCTGTGGTCTCC
The DNA here is from genome assembly GCF_030020395.1 of Manis pentadactyla. Taxonomy (NCBI): domain Eukaryota; kingdom Metazoa; phylum Chordata; class Mammalia; order Pholidota; family Manidae; genus Manis; species Manis pentadactyla. The sequence goes on along the minus strand of NC_080019.1, from coordinate 207,273,876 downwards.
CATTCCCTCAACAGTGATGAGAGGTGTCCCAGGGCCCGCCAGGGAAAAGGGGAGCCAGGCCAGGGTTGGCCCGCTCTAGAGACAGGCCTCCAACCAGCATGAGCCCAGGCACCAAGCCCCACGGACTTACCAGCCTCTTGAAGAAGCCGGTCATAGCTGGGCAGTCTCTCCAGGAGTTCATCTGGGGGTGCCAGAGGGCTCTCGGCCTCAAAGCTGAGGTCCACACCTGCAGAGAGAGGGGCAGTCAGAGCCTGCGGGAGGGAGGGGGAAGTTGATGGCAACTTCTGAGGCTGTCAGGTGAGGTGGGTGCATTACCGAGAGCATGACAGTTGAATGGAGGCAGGCTCACTCTGGCACCCTGGGGACAAAGAACGCGCCTGCAGGGCTGGCCGGTCCAGGGGTGATAGTAACAGCCAGGATAATGTTAATGAGAAAAACATTAAAAATGGCAACTCCTGTTTGCTGGGCCCCTACCCTGTGCCAGTGACTATGACATGTTCTTTGTAAGCATATCATTCCAAGACTCTAGGACACAGATACTGAATTGCAGGCAGTCACAATTCTCTGATGCTCGTCTCCATCTCCCTGCACCTAGGCGGGCAGCCCCTGCCTGCGCCTGCCCCCTCTCCCCTCTGCCCTTCACAGGTGTTTCCAAGGGGCCTCTAGCACATCTAATGTCACCTTGGTGTCTGCTTCATGGATGACCCAAACTGAAACACTAATACCACCCATTCTACCCATGTGGAAACAGGGGCTCAGAAAGCTAGAGACTCACCCAAGATCCCACAGACAGCTAGTGATGGAGATGGATTCAAACCAAGGCCCATCAGTTCCCAAAGCCCAATCTTTTCTCAGGTACTTTTCATGAGGCAGGCCCCGTGGAGGACTCACTTACAACACCCCTGCTTTTAAAACCACATCTTGATCTGTCAGGCTGTGACACAGAAGCATGGGGCCCTGAGACTCCAAGAAAACAGAATATAAGAACTGGTCCCTGGAAACGGTGGACAGCCCACAAAGCACCTCCCACCCCTGGTTCCAGAAGGTATGGCGGGCAGGACTTCTAGCTGCCTTTCATGCTAGGAAGCAAGAATCCCTCATATCTCTGGCTCTCTAGTGCCCTGTTTAATGATAGAAAATGGACCTTACAGGGTGAGCTGATAAATAATCAATGGAAGGTGATCCTTTCTGCATTAAATCACTGACGGGCACTCAGGGCAGACTTCCAGCTCATCTACCTCTTGCCCTCCATCGCACTTTTATTTTGCAGCTCTTTACAGCCCACAGCCCTTTGCTTCCACAAAAATAAAAGCAATGGCCAATATCCTTTCGAGTTTAATAAAAACTGGGGCCAGGAAAACAAGCAGATCTTTTTCTAAATTGGAGCAGCCTAGGTTATCTGGAAGTGGAGATGGTAGGTGGTGAGACAGCCTGAAATCCTGAAACATGTGCCAAGAACAGTGGAGGGAGGAGGGGCATCATTAGGACAAACAAACGATCCCACTGGGCCACTCCCCCCAGATTAGCAGACCTCCTTGTCCTCCAACAATAAGAAATACATAATGACTCTCGGAGGTGCTTGCGGGCAATTTTCAAGGGAAGCTGAGATAGAAGAATGTAGATGCTGACAGGGCCCTTCTTGGCAGGAAAGCTATCTTTGTGAGCAAGTGATGCTGCGAGAAGCAGGTGAGACACCTGGGATGCAGGTGGGTGTGACACAAAGTGACACCATCCCTAAGCTTCGGACCAATGCCTGCGAGTGGGCACTGCCATCTCCAGTCTGATCATTCATCTTGACTTTTATTCATACCTTAGTTCTCAATTTGGCTTTACTTCTAATAAGTTTTCTGGCATCCTAAGCTATTTGAGCCACGAGTGATCCAGGGATGGGCATTTTCTATGAATAGCCAGGTAGCAAATATTGTAGACTTTGTGGACCATATGGTCTGTCTTGATCCTTCACCCCATGTGGCCTGAAAGCAACCATAGGCTATACACAATTGAATAAACATGGCTTTGTTCCAATAAAACCGTACAGAAACAGGTCATGGGTCAGTCAGATTTGGGTCTTGAGCCACATTTTGCCCACCCTGACCTAGACACTAGCACCTGTGTGAATGGGCTTGAGGGGGTCAGAAAGGTGGAGGCTGGAATTTGAACCTTACTGGGCCGAGGGCCCATGCCCATCCACCACAGTCCCCATGAGCCCAGTTAGCAGAATTACAGAGGAAGGTCGGGGTTGGACTGCAGCCAGGGGTGATTAGAGTTAGGATCCCCGAGGCACGGTGCTTAGGAAGCTGGCCTCGGAAATGCTGCAGTCTGAGCCATGTAACGCGCACGACACGGTGCCAGCCACACACCTTGGAGAAATCAACTCTCCCAGGACGGCGCTAATGCCCATCTAATGAGACAATGTGTACACAGCTCTTGGCCCCGAGCCTGACATTTAGTAAATGCTCAATCAATGCCTTGGACCTGAGGAGGGAAAAGTTTTTTCTCTATGTGCTCCTTTCAGCCAGGAGACAAGAGTGAAAACGTTGAGCACAGAAAGAAAGGCAAGACCTTCACCGCCCTCTCCCACAGGACGGCCCCTGCCCACCAGGACGCCTTGGGTCGGCTGGGACATTGACGCTCTCCTCAACAAGAAGGCAGGGAAGGCCATGTGGCTTCTATGTCCTTCTGCAAACCAAACAAAGCCACAGGAAGGGGGAAGAATGAGAGGTGGGAAATTTAGAGCCCCATCCATCAACCGGGAGCCACCCTGACCTCTCCGAGCAGTCACAATTCGTCAGAGCTAAATTAATCTCACCATTATGTGAGGTACAAAAATAAAGGACTCCAGGCTGACCTACAGGCTGATGCGTCATATCCTGTGTAGATCTGGTCAGGCACAATAGGAACACCTACGTCAGGGGGCATTGTGTGACACCCAGCATGGGGCACCTTGAGGGGGCCGCCAGCCGCAAAGCTGTTTCCACGGTGCTGGGCTGAGCTCCAGGGCAGTTATCCAGCCAGGCCGCCCCACCCTCACATGCGCATTGTGCCCTGGGGCTCACAAAGGGATACTGCAGGCGTGACCTCTTTTGCGCTTCGTGACAACCACCGTTTGCTCCATTTCATAGAACAAGATGAGGCTCAGAAATGGGATTTGGGGCAACAAGCTCACATATTCACAGCAGAGTCAACAAGTAGAACTTAGAACTCAGACCTTGACCCCAAGTCCAGTGACCTTTCCACTTAGCTGAACACCTCATTGCTCCATGTAAATGGCAATGAGTGTGGTAGCCGAGAAAGCTTTGCAAAGTGTAACCAAGGTAGTCCTCACCAGCCACCAGCTATTTTCCTTCTGTATGGACAGGAATTCTTCCTGTGGGGAAAGGCTTAATTAATGGACCTCTTTAACTTTTTTTGTTTCAAATGCCATTCCCTTTATTTCACAGGATAAAAGGAGTTCACATCTCCTGCTCCTGATTCCAGTATTAATCATCTTAAAAGCAGGGAAATCATAGCACCTCTCTGCTCAGATGGCCCCCCACTGCCATCCTGCTTCAATTTGTTTCCTACCTCGTTTCCTCCAACAGTTGTGAGAAAGCCTTTTGGACAGGGAGCCCCCGCTGCTTGCATGCCATCAACGCGCATAAATGCCTTGTGACGTGAATTAGACTTAAGATAATGCAAGAGAGAGTCAGAGATTCAGGTGGTCAAATTCACACCGACAGAAAATAGAATGGTGTTTGCCAGGAGCAGAGAGGAGAGAGCACGGAGAGTTGTTTTAACTGCTTTGGAGTTTCAGTTTTGCCAAAATGAAAACCTTCTAGAGATGAATGGTTGCAGAGTAACAGGAATCCACTTAATGTCATAGAGTTGTATACTTAAAAATGGTTGGGATGGCAAATTTTATGTTACTTATATTTACCATGATTGAAAATCATTTTTTAAAAAAGGGAAAGAGAAGGAGTCAGGTGATCATTAGATAAAGCAAGCAAGAGTCCTGCTTTGCCAAGAAGAACAAACCAAATAATTGGCCACATTACATAAAGGCCTTTATAGCAAAACCAGAAAGCCTGGCCAGGCCATTCGCACTGAAGCAACTGCCCACAGCTAACATCCAAGCTCCTAAGCTTGGCAGCTAAGGCCCCGTATGACTGGGATACAGGAAGAGAAGCCTTGTCTGCCCTCATGACAGGGGAAAAGCCTTCCTTTTTGTCCAGACCAGGGGTGGGGAAGGGAAGACGGCTAACTGGGAGCGGAGGGATGGGGGTCTAGAACAGAGCAGGAAGTGGGAGGAGACGAGGCTGCTGAGCCTTGAGAGAGAAGTCCGGCAGCTTTGGGATGGGAGCTGCTGAGAAAACATCTGGAGGAGCAAATAGGATGCCCTCCGTGTGAGTGAGACCAACATCAAGGAAAAGGGAGGAAGACGGGCCGGAGGAGTTTTCCTTGGAGTTACTACACAGGCCCCCTCTGATGTGCCAAGAGACAACCCAACAAAAATTATGATTCATTTCCAACTGGTTGGGATATGGAGCTCCTACTTTGGAGAAAGTGCCACACTGGGCCAAGACAGGGCCACATGGGGGCTGGGCTTTCTAAGCTGGCCTCTCCTTCCCAGGGGGGACTGGTCACTTCATGAGACTTCATGACATACAGCCATTTGTCTCAGCCCTCGTTCTGGCATTTCCTGCCCATGACACCCCATCACCTCCCTCAGCCTGACGCAGCCCAGACGTCCCCTCCTGCAGAGCCTGCCTGGCTGTGGTCCCCCTTCTCTGTGCCCCCCAGTGCTCTGTTCCCCTCTCCACCATTGTTTTCCCAACGGCTTTATAAGAATTATTTATAAAGAATCCATTTAGGGTCTGCCTCCCCACTGGACTTTAAACACCTTGAAGGGAGGCCAACGAATTCATCCTTGAGCACAGCACACAACAGACCCCCTGTGTAATCTTGGGGGAAAACCACTTAATGTTTTAGGGCCTGATCTTTCCCTAAAATAAGGAGCTCAGGGAGTATGGGAGGACTGGGAAGAAAGATAAGTGAAGGCTTTGGGAAAGTCCTTGGGATTACCTCTAAGATAAAGTATGATTTCACTGAAGTTTTTTATTTCTTATTCTCCAAAGAGGACACTGTATCTTTCCATTAGGAGTTGCTGGGCACACAAATCCTTTCCAGAAATGTGGCAGCCTGCAGGAAAGACTGGGTGAGCCCTGCGCAGCCAGGGCCAATGTGGCGGGGTAGGCCAGTGCCCTGGGTGGCCATGGCCCCATCCAAAGGGATATGTGAGAAATGCTAAGACCCCCACGGTCGGTCACCAAGGCTCTTGGAAGCTGGGCCCCTGCTGAGAAGTCCAGTAACCTTTCCCACCAACTGGCCATGACAGCTTCTATCCAGTCTCCAATCTCCAATTCAAGACTGTGGGTGAAGGGAACACTTGAATGAATGAGCTTTGGGGAGCACAGCTGGTCTGGGTGCCAAGGGAGAGCCCCAGCTCCTTAGTATCGGGTCACTGGTGATGACAGTGGTGTGGCCTCAGATCACTGCCCCCTCCCCAGGTGCCAATGCCCAGGAGTCAGTAGGTGCCACCTAGGTCCTTCGGTTCCTGGACAACAGCCCCCTCTTAAAATTACCAGGGGTTCTAATTACAGCCCATCTTACTTGAAGAGGCTCTTGCTCACCATTTCTGGGAGGCGTTCAGTCTATAATAAAAGAAGGTATATTATAAGGGATATGGTTTTTAGAATAAAGAAGGGGATCTTTCTTCTTCAGCTCTGGGCTAGGTCAACTTCCTCTAAGAGTGATTGAAACCTTATTACATCAAATAAATAGGCCCTGGTCAAGCTGGAGAAGACAAGACTCTACAGGGTTCTCAGTCACATTCTGAGTAGCCTTGAAGGGGTGGGGGCTGGGGGCTAAATCAAGACCAAAGAGTAGATGCTCCAGGGAAAGTGGTATCAACTCAGGGCATGAAAGAACTCATGACAGCATCTGCTATAGGAGGGGGACCAGCCCTTCACTGGAGGTGTTCCAGCCAATGGTGGGAGATGCCACGTCTGGGCTGCCATGCTGTCAGTGGCATCCCAGCTGCAGAAAGGCCTTCCAGGTGACTTCCATGTGGCTGCCACATCCCAGAAGGTCCCTATCCCTGCCTGCTGTGGTCCCGAAGGGATTCACTGAAGGAAGATACTCATTCTCTGAAGTTGCCCACATTATAGGCTTAAAAACTGAGGGGACAAGCCATGGACATACAATGGCGAAATGACAGTCTCTTCAACAGATGGTGCTGGCAAAACTGGACAGCTACATGTAGGAGAATGAAACTGGACCATCGTCTAACCCCATATACAAAAGTAAACTCAAAATGGATCAAAGACCTGAATGTAAGTCATGAAACCATTAAACTCTTGGAAGAAAACATAGGCACAAACCTCTTAGACATAAACATGAGTGACCTCTTCTTGAACATATCTCCCCGGGCAAGGAAAACAACAGCAAAAATGAACAAGTGGGACTATATTAAGCTGAAAAGCTTCTGTACAGCAAAAGACACCATCAATAGAACAAAAAGAAACCCTACAGTATGGGAGAATATCTTTGAAAATGACACATCCGATAAAGGCTTGACGTCCAGAATATATAAAGAGCTCACACGCCTCAACAAACAAAAAACAAATAACCCAATTAAAAAATGGGCAAAGGAACTGAACAGACGGTTCTCCGAAAAAGAAATACAGATGGCCAACAGACACATGAAAAGATGCTCCACATCGCTAATTATCAGAGAAATGCAAATTAAAACTACAATGAGGTATCACCTCACACCAGTAAGGATGGCTGCCATCCAAAAGACAAACAACAACAAATGTTGGCAAGGCTGTGGAGAAAGGGGAACCCTCCTACACTGCTGGTGGGAATGTAAACTTGTTCAACCATTGTGGAAAGCAGTATGGAGGTACATCAAAATGCTCAAAACAGACTTACCATTTGACCCAGGAATTGCACTCCTAGGAATTTACCCTAAGAATGCAGCAATCAAGTATGAGAAAGATCAGTGCACCCCTATGTTTATCGCAGCACTATTTACAATAGCCAAGAATTGGAAGCAACCTAAATGTCCATCGATAGATGAATGGATAAAGAAGATGTGGTACATATACACAATGGAATACTACTCAGCCATAAGAAAAGGGCAAATCCAACCATTTGCAGCAACATGGATGGAGCTGGAGGGTATTTTGCTCAGTGAAACAAGCCAAGCAGAGAAAGAGAAATACCAAATGATTTCACTCATCTGTGGAATATAAGAACAAAGGAAAAACTGAAGGAACAAAACAGCAGCAGAATCACAGAACTCAAGAATGGACTAACAGGTACCAAAGGGAAAGGGACTGGGGAGGATGGGTGGGTAGGGAGGGATAAGGGGGGGAGAAGTAGGGGGGTATTAAGATTAGCATCCATAGCGGGGTGGGAGAAAGGGGAGGGCTGTACAACACAGAGAAGACAAGTAGTGATTCTACAACAGGTTGCTACGCTGATGGACAGTGACTGTAAAGGAGTATATAGGGGGGACCTGGTATAGGGGAGAGCCTAGTAAACAAAGTATTCGTAAGTATTCGTCATGTAAATGTAGATTAATGATTAAAAAAAAAAAAAATGCAGTTCCTATGTGGTGACCTCTAATGAGTTCTACACAATAATATAAAGGACATATAAAAGTGTAGGCAAAGGGTCTGTTTGTGTTTATACAGAGGATCAAAGCCTAATTTGGCTACCCCGAAAATGAACTAAGAAACGATATGAAAGAGAACTTCCAACATCAGCACTCTCGGGAAGACTCATGCCAGAAGATGATCATCAAAAAACCCCAACAAAGATCCACGCACTGCTACAGCTGTAGATGCACTCATCCCACCAGCTCCTGGACTTGCCATGGGAATGAAGGAGATATCTAAGCTGGCCTGTGCATACAGTAAAACAACAAATTTGACTGGATCTATACTGTTGGAACTCAACCAAGAATTAGGAGAAGTGCAAATTGTAGCGCTCCAAAATCTTACAACTACAGACTATTTACTGTTAAAAGAACATATGGGATGTGAACAGTGCCCAGGAATGGGTTGTTTTAATTTGTCTGATTTTTCTCAAACTATTCAAATTCAGTTAGATAATAACCATCATATCATTGATAAGTTTTCACAAATGCCTAGGGTGCCTAACTGGTTTTCTTGGTTTCACTGGAGATGGCTGGTAATTACAGGTATGCTTTGGTTAGGTAACTATACTCCTATTATGTTAATGTGTGTGCGCAATTTAAGTAGTAGCTTAAAATATATACATGCTGAAGTTACTCTACAAGAAGATATGTCAAAGAAATAATCAATCTTCCCATGTTTTCTCCCGCCTGCTACTTCTATAGCTTTTCTTCTTCCTTCCTAATTACAACGAATTCTTAAATAGAATTCGTGCCTCATATCAAATTTACCGAGTATCATAACTCCTCCAAGTGGTAAAGATACCTCAAGACAAATGCTGGGCATAGAAGCCACAGGGCATAAATATGCAAAGAAATAAAAAGCTAACCATTTCAAACAATAAGGCTTCTCTCTCACTTACCAACTTAACATTTCCCTGTGTGGCCCCGGAAGATGACTGGTTAGCCAGAGACGGGTAAGATTCCTCAAGGGAGGAACAACCTAAGACAGGCACAGTCGCTGGGGGGTCATCAGGTGAGAAATTGGGGATCAACAGAGGTGAGGCTTAGAACCTCACCCCCCCTGTACTGAGAGAAATCTTCTGCATATGTGGATGTTTTATTGCCCTTGTCTAGCTTGGATTAACACATAGTCTACAGGCACACACCTGATCATCTACATTTGCTCTCTTACAACACTAAACTATGTTTTCTACCTTTATGTTGTATCTACCTACCACTTCAGCATCTTATTAAAAATAATAAAGAGAAAAACTGAGGGGACAACACTTTAGCGGCTAGGAAGGGTGACTCAGTTGGATAAAGTGGGTGGTCATCTCTCACCTAAGAAGGGGCATTTACATTATGTAAGTCCCATAGCAGCTCCCTTTCTGAAACTTGGAGAAAAATTTACCTAGTTTTAGATTTCACCAACTTACTTTCTAAAAACTTTTCTGGACTATCCTGTACCTTCCAGGACACCCTAAGTGCTGAACTGAGGTTCAATTATACTGGAAAACAGCATGGAGGGTAACAGAATCAGAGATTTTAGAATTTTAGGAGAGCTAAAAAATTCACCTTACTCTCCCTTGTTTACCAGAAGGCACGATGCCAAAAGAGAAACATAAAGGTGATAGTATTTTCCAATAATAGCAGTTTAATTGTAAAGCTCGGGGGGACATGACTGATCATTTTCCAGAGTCAACATTTACCCCATGCCTCCCTGGGATGAGTGATGTATCAGGCACTTTATATCCAATTAATCCTTTACCAGTTTTGTAAGATGACACCATCTCTACTTTTAATTGGGGGAAATGCAGCGCAGAAAGGTTAAGTGACTTGAGCAGTCACCCATCTATTAGGAGGCAGAGCTTGGACTTGAATCTAGATCTGAAACGAAAGACTGCTTTTGATCATTATAAAATGAAATTATAATTATAAAGTGAAAGGCTATTAATGAGTAGTGGTTTGAAGAGGAAAGATTGCTAATATCCAAATGTTAGTAGATGCTTATCAGATAAGACTATAGATACACAATTTCCAGTATATCAGAGATCAGATTAGGCCCTGCTCAAACACATGGTAAGTATCTCTGCACAGTCTTCCGCTTCAGTAAGGAAAAGAATTCCAACAGAAGTTAAAATGAGTTCTCTCTAAAGTTAGCATGGTTCATTTTTTATATCCCACTTGAACTCTGAAACTTAAAGCTTTGAGATACCAACATTAAAGATAACAAAGAATGTTGGACCTACAAAGGACTTTCAAGGTCACCAAATTGGGTAAAAATGTACTAGTGTCACAGGCCTCTCTGGGATTCACATGAAAGCTGTGTACTCTGCACCCCCCCCTGCCCTTGCCTAAAAAAAGCACATTTACACAACATTTTGCCCTCATCTTCATGGTCCTCAAATCAAAAACTTCTGATGCAATCTCCATTTATACATGGGGAAATCAGGGCTCAGAGAGGTTCAATGACTTGCCTAAGATCACACAGCCAATTCACCACAGAGCATGAACCTGAACGCTAGCCTTCTAATTCCCAATCTGGTACTCTACCACATTGCCCCTTCCAAATTCAGGATCAAAAATACCCTTTTTAAACATAGCACATTTCTTCCTAAAATTACCATTTCCTTCTTCATCTCTTTAAATAGTCCTTCAATTCCCTTGTATTTCTGTCTCACTAATTACAGGATGGGGTCACTGAGGCTGTTTCAGGAGCAGCAATGAACAAGCAGGCTGCTTGCTAGAGGAAGAGCTTTAATAACATTTCTTTAAAATTAACCTAATCTACGAACTGCATCCAAGTGGGATTGAAATGAGAATCCTGATAACCAGTCTCACATTTGGCTGGGTGGGCGCCGGGTGAGGGGGGACTGTCAACTACAGACGGGAAGGATAAAGAAGTAAGCCTCAGATGGTGTCACCATGGTTAGGGAGAGAAGTTCTCACCTTAGTTTTCTGCCCTCCTTCCCCATTGCCCAGAGGCACATAATGGAAGAAACAGCCTGCAGGATGCAAATGAGCTTTACACGCCCGCCCAAGGGAGGAAGGAAGACACGCTGTCGGCAAAACAGACGCTGCGCCTGAGACGGCACCGCGGGCAGAGGGAGCACGCGGCTCAGCACCGGCTGCAGAGGTGGGCGCCCCGCGCCCTCCCCCCTGTACTTACCGTCCTCCTCACTCGGGTCCCTGTCCATGGTCCCGCCGTCCCGGCGAGGAGGGGTCTGCCCTCCCAGTGGCTCCGGCTGCCTGGATTTGAGGGACCACGCTTGGCCCCTCCCAGAACAGCAGGCCCATTGTCACCGATTTGAATACAACAGAGGGAAACATATGGGGAAGGACACGGTCCATCAGAGCGGCTGCTCTGTACCCAGTCCACAGCGGTCTCAGGGCTCCTGCTCACAAGGCCTTCTTCATGCCAGGCTCGTGCTGGGTGCTTTAGCCACCTGTGTCCTTGCACAGCCTATGGGATGGCACTTTCAAGGTGCTCATTTTCCCGAGAGGGGAGTCAAACCCTCGTCTGTCTGACTCCCCAGTTGAGGCTCTTGACCCCTGGGCTATACTGTTCATCTGTGGGAGGGAGGCTGCTAAGTGTGTGGGGTAGGCAGGAAAGGGATACCGACCAACGTAAAAACTGCAAGCAGGTCACCTCCCCAGGGGGAGAGAAGATAGGGGTGGGATCTCTGAGGCCCTGAGTGTCAACCTCCTCATCTCACTGGGGAAGAAACAAGGCTGGGATCGTGAGGCAGGGGCAGAGCCAGCCCCTGACCCGGGCTGCACAGGTCACTGTTGTCACCATACCAGCCGAGGCCCTGTGACATGTCAGTAGGTTTTTCAAGGTCTCTCTCTGAGCCTTTGGCACTGGGGCTCAGAGCTCCTTCAGCCTCAGCCTCTGAAGACCACCCCTCTCCTCTGGATGAGTCCATACAGTGAGCACCAGGACCTGGGCCACCTGGGATGGATGCAGAGAGCTTGGGAGCCAGCATCACCTGCCCGGCATCCTTGGCAAGGACCCCTCACAGCTGGGCCTGGGGTTCTCCGTCGGGGGAAGCCTTGCTCCATAGGGCAAGGAAGTCCCCTATGCGCCGCTCACCCAACCCAGCAAAGCCCCTGGGGATGTGCCATGATTGCCCCCAAGGAAGACCAGCTGTGGGAAGCCCTGTGACCGAGGGCCAGAGGTCTGTTATCTCAGATGGCCACACTGCACATGGAGATGCCTCCCAAGTGCTCGCCAAGCACCTTCCACCCTCACCAGCCACCGCCCGCCCCCCACAGAATGCTAGTGACAGTCCCGGATGTGACAGATGCTGCTTACACACAGTCAGACACCCCCAAGGCCCGCAGATAGGGCTTACGGTTGGCAGGAGCACTCAATTTCCTAAACTGAGAGTTCTGTAAGTTTCATTACTTCATGTACACAAGAAAGACCAAGCTCCTGATGAATGAATACAGCCTTTTGATACCTTAATACATTAAGCAATGATTTTAAGCCCTTGTCTGCAAGTGTCTCCGTGGTAACAAGGTGACCACCGATGTGTGTGTCTGTGTGTGTATGTCACTCTAAACATAATACATGTGTGTTTGTGTGTGTGCCTATGTATATATGCGTTTGTGTGTGTATTTGAGCCTAAACATAGATGAACAGATGATGGTTAGCTCGATGACAGCCTACTTGTGGATAACTAAAACAATACACCACCATTACAGCTCGAGTACTTCTTAAGCAGCAGTATAGGCTTGCCTGAAACCCTCCTCAGCATTTGAAAAAAACAATCATAGGAAATTATTTAAATGGCAAACAGAAGGAACAGAATGTTAAAGAGAACTGAGTACTAAAGGGACCAGAAACCCTGAGGCTGCAAAAACATGGACAGCCCAGAGCTGTACCTTAGGAACCAGGGAGTGCAGATCAGAGGGCGTGCTCATAGCCTGCTGCGCACTAGTTAGGTCGCATAGTAGTAGCTTTATAAACACCAAACGTGAGCAAACCTGCTGCCAGACCTTTCTAACCTTGCTTAGGCATCAAGATAGGAATGTTCCTGCAATGGTGTGCTTGAGCAGCTCAGGGCAAATAACATGGTCGTCACCACCTAGGATCATGGTATTGGCAGGAACAAGCATCCTCGATTCCAGGACGCAGGCCAGCGTGAGGTGACACAGGGTCCTTTCTACTGCCAGCATCAAAGGGGTTTTGGGTGGGGGAAGAGATACCAGTTGTGTGCAAGGACTTTCATATTCATTCTGTATCACTGCCGTTGATGCCAAGAAGGGGTGGGTCCCCCTAGAGCTCTGCACTGGCCCTCAAAGGCCCATGGACATGGCCCATCATTGCACTGCTCACGTCCTGCATGTGGTTTAAGTACTCACGCAATATGTGCTGAATGAATGTAGCTGTCCAAGACCTAACTCTATCCATTTATTGCTGTCTGAGAACTTTGGTTGTTCTTGCAAGTACAGCCTATGTAATCTCATAGGCTGGTCTCTGAGTCTTGAGGGTATGACATGGCTGCAGGAAACATGTTTGGGTGGTGAAGGGCTTTCAGAGGGAGTCTAAAAATTATATTCTGCTGCTGCAGTTGAATATGACAGTTAGGGAAATGCCTAAAGAGAGGATTCACAAAAGCCTTCCAGTATTTAAAGGGCTGCCATGGGGAGGAGGCAGCACAACTAAATCTCAGGACACTCACCCGATGTGCAGAGGTGCTGAGAGCTGGTCCACAACGGGGGACCGTTTCCAACTTAACAGAAAGAGGAGATCTGTCTAGGGAGTGGAGCTCCCTTCCACTGGATGGATCCTCCCCAAGGACTATTAAAGCAGAAGCTTGAGGATTACACCAAGTGGGCAGTAGTAGAACATGAGCGTTTATGGCTTCAGAGTAGGTGTGACCTGTGTTCAAAGCACAAAAGCGACCCCTGCGGCATGACAGTCCCTCTGTGGAGCACCCCTGGGGACAGGTGAAGGGAAATCCTCCCAACGGGCAGAACTTCCAAAAGTGCATTTTGCCTGGAAGAAGAAATGGCCACGGGGTAAGAGCCTGTAGTGATCCATGGGCTACGGAAAATGGTTTGCCTGGCCGGTCAGGAACTTTGGGAAGGAACATCACTGGGAAACTGGTGACACAGAGGTCTGGGGAAGAGGTTTATTGACAGATTTCTTGAATGGGCAAAGACTCTGAAGATACTTGTATCCCACATTAATGCTCACTGAAGTGTGACCTCTGCAGAGGAGGATTTTAATAATCAACCTAACAGCGTGACCAATGCCGTGGGTGCCAGCCGGGCTCTTTCTTTGGCCGCTTCTGTAATGGCAGAAGGCAATACCCAGTGGGTCACAGTGGCAGGGATGGAGGTTAAAGAAGATCAGAGCAACATGGGCTTCCACTCGCCACAGCCGGCCTGGCTACCGCTGAGTAGCCAGTCTGCCCGCAGCAGAGACCAACACTGAGCCTCTGTATGGACCCATCCTCTGAGGTGATCAGCCAGCTGCCGTCACGGAACGGGAAGGGCTTTGTTCTGAAACGGACACTCTGAACATAGATTGGCCTTCCCTGCACACACTACTTCTATCAAAACTATCATCACCGGACTCTAGCAAGAAGGGAACAAAAGCCGCCTCACCTGAGACAAAAGAAACTATTAGCAACTATCAGGTTGGCCAAACTCCCTGCTTTCTGATTCCCTGTCCCCTAGGGGCCATCGCTATTTGTCTCCCACCAAAATGGTGGCCGCCCAAACGGGCCACCTAGTCTGCCCCAGGCTTCCTATTTAATTCACTTGGGCTGGCCCTGGGCTCTTGTCTCTCAGCCAGTCACTAGGAATCACCAAGGGGCTGGTGAACAATCCAAATCGAGGCTACAGCCCCCAAACTCTTGATTAAGTGTGTCTGAAGTAGAGCTCTGGATTGTGTCTCTTTTTACAAGACCCCCAAGTGATTCCAACCTGGGTGGTCTGCACTTTCAAAAAACACTGACTTAAGGAGCCCACTCAGCACAATTCAGCATTCTAACTTCTTGTTTCTTATTAGAATCATTTCAAGAGGCAACCAATAGAAGTTTAAAATGATGACCCACCCCCCATCCCAAATCTGAAATCTTAGATTTTTCCCTTTTATGGAAGGGACTTTCTTGGGCTCAGGGTGAAGACGTGATAATGCTGGGTTAGGTGCTCTAGTGAGGTCATTCTCCCATCAGCCCACAGGTTTTCATTCTCCGCCCTCCAGGGCACAGACCTTAGGGGGTAACAGTAGGAAGCACACTGAGAACTGGGGAAGCGTCTCAGAGTCACAGGTGTGCCCAGGGCTGGTGGCGGCTGCACCCTGAGCGGCCCTGGGACACTCGGATACAGAGGCCATCTGTTCTATGTCTCCTCTCCCCTTCCGACCCCAAAGTGCCACCACAACCATCTCATGAGTTGATGACATCGAGGATTCACCCAGAATTTAAAGTGATTCATAACTCAGCCATTTCTACATGTTGGCAAGTGGAACCACTCAATTCCAGTCAAGGCAAGTTTTTTTCATGAAGGTGATGGTGGTTATATAGCACTTAAAATTTTTTATACTGTGGAAAAAATGCACATAACATAAAATTTGCCAGCTTAACCACTTGTAAGTGTACAGTTCTATGGCATTAATTACATTTGTGTTGTACAACCATCACCACCATCCACGTCCAGAACTTTTCCTTCATCCCCAACAGAAACTCCATTCCCTTTGGACACTAACTCCCATCTACCTCCCCCTAGCACTGGCAAGCACCACTCTACTTTCTTTCTCTATGATTTTGCCTACACTAAGTATCTCATATAAGTAGAATCTTACAGTATTTGTCCTTTTGTGAGTGGCTTATTTCACTGAGCACAGTGTCTTTAAGGTGCATCCATGTTGTAGCCTGTGTTAAAATGTCTTTCCTTTTCAGGGCTGAATAATATTCTTTTGCATGTACAGACCACACTATGTTTACCCATTCTCCATCGATGCACACATGGGTTGCTTCCACCTTTTTGCTACTCTGAATCATGCTGCTCTGATCACTGGTCATAGCAAGAGATACAAATAGCTCTTCAAGAGCCTGCTTTTAATTCCTTTGGGTAAATATCCAGAAATGGGATTGCTGGCTCTATAGTAGTTCTATTTTTTATATTTGAGGAGCCTCTGTACTATTTTCCACAGTGACGGTACCATTTTACATTTCCACTAACAGTGCACAGGATTCTGATCTCTCTACACCCTTGTCAACACTTGCTGTTTTCTGTTTATACAGCACTTGACAGTTTACAAATTGTAATTCTTATCTTTACTTGACAGATGTTTTGAAGAGGCTCAAAGAGGTGAAGAAATCTTCCCAGGACACAGAGCAAGAAGGGACAGTGAGCCCTGGGGCCAGGCTGCTCTTCCCAGAGGGCTGCCCCACCATCTCCAGAGCTCTCACTCCCTGACTCATCCAGGGAACACGCGCCAAGCATCTGTCCAGAGCCAGGCCCTGCCCCAGGCCCTCTCATCAGTCCAATTAAACCTGGGTCCACCCAGAACTCCTGAAGGTGCCAAGGCTGCCCAACAAAGGAATTGTGCCCCCAGGGCCTGGCAGCTGCGATAACATTGTTACTGGCTTATCTGCAGGCTGGGTGGCTGGAGACAGGGGTGCCCGTGGCAGGAATAGAGGATGAAGTGGGAGAGAATGGTCTTGACACAAATAAGAAACTTGTCCAAGTGGGAGGTTCCTGGAATTCTGTATCCAAGCACTTTCCTTTCCTTGGGAGGAACAGGTGAAAGAGGGAGATGGTCCTCTGCTGCCCTCAAGTCAGATCACATAGCAGAAGCTTCTTTTAGACACCAGGTCATGGGCTTCAAACTGCAGAGACAGAAAAATGAGGTCTTTTGATGCCTCCCAAATGCCTGGGATGAAGAGAGATGTTTTCATAGGGACTTTCTAGCCTAAACCCTTTCAACAACCTGTAAGGGAGATATTCTTCCTTTTTGGATAAAGAAGCAAGGGCTCAGAGATGATGAGTGACTTACCCAAGGTCATACAGCTCACGTGTGGCAGAGGCAGGATTCGAGCAAATCTGTTGGCCATAAAGCTCTAATGTAGACTACAGATTTTGTTCATTATTATGTATTGTCTTAAGGAGCTGGGGGAAAAGACAGTGGCATGGTTTTCACTGGCCTGGCTAGAAAGTGGCTCTGTCTCTGCAAGCCTGGTCCCCCACCATCTGAACAGGGAGGCGAGGGAGAGCCCTGACCCTGACGCCTGCAATGCCTCGGCCTGCGGAAGGTCACCGCCACCCTCCCCTTTCCTCCCAGAGTGGTAACAGTCTGCACCTCTGACTCCGTGATGACGGCAAAACCTCCTCCAACAGGAGTCCCTCCCAGGTCGTTCTGGAAGCTCCTGAGGAATGTGCCGCAGCACTACACGCGCCGGGCGGGCTGCCGCCTGTCACCCTGGTCTGCCGCTCCGGGCTTCTCCCTCTTACCTCCTCCAGGCCGCTGCCCTCTGCCCTCACCACCTTGATGTAGGCGAGGCCCTTCCTTTCAGTGTCTAGAGCCAGGCGGTCTCACTTCATAAAACTCGGCTGAGGATGTTGGGAACACGAAGTCGGCTTGGCCTGCATCCACACGCTTCACAGCTCCTGGATCCCGCCAGTCCTGACTCTGTAGGGAACCCCACACTCCCCGACTATCTGGACAGACCCTGGCCTGCCACCACCTTGTGTGGCCTGGCCACTCCCCACAGTGGGATGCTTCAGTGGGTGGGCGCTGGGCCGCACCCTAGGCCCCCTCAGGACCCAAACGCTCACTCCCCAGCTCCAGAAGCACCGACTGCTCCAGCCCAGAGCGCAGTCCTTCCCCAGGGGGCCTCTGAAGGGCCACCCTGGTCCCCGAGCCGCCCACGGCTTCGACTGAGGCCTTTGTCGTGACTGCGTCACTGCTCGGCCTCCCTCCGTGTGGCCTGCTGCCTTTGCTCCCTCACACGGCTCAATCCCAAGAGCACCCTGACTGATTTCCCAGGGCAGATCTGCTCCTTGGCATCTTCATCCGGGACCCTTCGCCACACCCAACCGTCAGGGCCCCATGGCCCCTGTGGCTCACGGACATGCCCTGGAGCAGCTCCTGGGGGTGGCGACCTCACTGGGCATCATGAACTGCAGACCTGTCCTCCCAGCTAGGACATCCAGCAGACACCCCAGCTCCACGCGTCTGACTCTGAACTCCCTTGGCACCCCCACCCCTTTCTCATAAGCCCTGTGCAACATTAGCACATCACACCCACTATCGGGGTCATGTCGCCTTCTGACCACTTGCTCCCACTCACATTTGAGCCCCCAAGCCCTCTCACCTGGGTCACGGCAGGAGCTCCCTCCCTGCTCTTCCTGCCACTCCCCTCATCCCTCCCCCCAGCCCCAGACCCTGTCAATAGAGCCCTCAAACTGGTCCTTTCCTAACAGCCAGTCATACAATGGCTCAGCTCTGCTCAACACCCTGGCGGCCATCTCACTGGTCCTGAAAGCCAGGCTCCTGCCATGGCCTGGAGGGGCCGCCTGCACACCCCACCCCATCACCACTGCCCTACCCCCCATTCTAGCCTCGCCAGCTTCATTGTTCCCAGATCACACCCAGCACACTCCCACCTCAGGACCTTTGCACTGGCTATGTCCTCTGTCTGGCATTCCCTTACAGATCACCACAGGACTCATTTCCTTGCCTCTTTCAGGCCTTCACTCAAATGTCACCTTCCCAATGAGACCATCCCTGGTCCTGCATCTAAGGTTGAACACCTCCCTGCCCCCACCCCCATATATACACACACCACCCAACCTCCAGCTCCCTATTCCTGGATCCAGTTTGTTTTGCTTCACAGCACTTATACTACCCAACACGGTAACCATCTTTCTAGTTGTTTTGTTCAGTTCTGTCTAGCCACCCTGCAATCAGGACGTAGGCTCTGAGGCCAGATTCTTGTCTGTTTCGTTCCCTTCTGCATGCTTATATTTAGCACCCTGAACAGAGCCTGGCAAATAAGAGGGGCTCTCGAAACATGAGGAGTAGGTTAAAGATTTAATACATAGGCTACATTATTAAGGCAGGGGCTTATCACCCCATTTGTGGACTTCTGAACAGATTTCTTCAAAGATGAGTTTGTTCCAGCTGGGGAGGGAGGGAGGAAGGAAGGAAGGCCACCCACCAGTTATTTTTAGGTCCCTGTTTCTAGACTTTCACTTTTTCAAAAGCAGAGGAACCTGGTGTCAGTGACAGCTCCAGATCTGCCCATGGCCAGGCCTCTGAAGGGCATTCCTCACGTTGCTCCCTGAGCAGGTCCAGGCAGATGTCCAGCCTGGATATGTCACATTCACCCAACTAGAGGCAGCTTCTGGGGCCTGGCTGCTGTCCTCTCTGGCCAAGCAACTGCAGGGGGTTTCCATTCCTGGCTCTTGGCAGCCAAGGAGGACAGAATGGTTTGTTTCCAGCAAAAGTCAGAGATGCTGACCTCCTAATGGGCAGGAATGCCTGCCAGCAGGTCCACGCATGCTGGGCTGTCCCTCCATTGCTCCCCCACTTCCTGTTAATCTGATCCATTTGTCTCCAAAACCAATTTGGAGTTTTAAAAGGCCAGTCTATTTGGTCACTTAAATTTTCAAATACAAATTGAATTTGTGTTGGAAGGCGCTGCCAGCTTCCCAAGCCTCAGGACAGCACTAACCCTCAGCCCTCACGACTGCATCTGCTGTCATCATGACAGAACACGCCGGTATCACCAGGGCTCTGAGGTCTGCCCTGTGCCTCCCTCCACTACCCCAGAAAGGGCAATGGGGCTAGAAATCCCCTTGTCCTACCCCCTCACTGCACACATGGGGAAACTGAGGCCAAGCAAAGAGAAGGGACTTGCCTGGGGTCACAAGGCAGTGAGTAGCAGCCACAGTCCAGGATTTCTTCTGTGCAGATGTGCTTCACATTTTGCACTGAGGTCCCCAGATGTGAAGTGACTGCTTAGGGCCACCCAGGCTGGGAGCAGGGCTGGGACTGGGAATTGGGGTCTTCTTCTCTCACCATCATCACTGATGAGCTTTGACTCCTTGCAGAGACCCTGATGGGTACCTGATGTCAGACCCAGCCCATTAAGCCACCTCCATGCAGCCAGAAAGGATTTCTCCTCCATCCCCAGATGTTGGGACTCCCACCTTATGTCACCTGCAGACACAACCCTAAGCTGGATGTGTTGCGATGACTCAAACTGAATTACCTTCCCTCCAGGCCAGCCCCTTCCTTCCTTGACCTTCTTTGCCCAACAGCTAAACTATCTCTCCCCTACTCTACCCTCCTCTTCTCTGCACACTGGAACCTTCCAGTCAGCCTCAACTCCTGCCTCCCCTCAGCCCCAACACCTCGTGCCTATCTCCCCTCCCCTCTTCCCGCAGTGACTGCTGGCTCTGGCCCTCACCCCCTTCATCCCGCGCTGTCTGGCCTGCTCTCACTTGCTCTGCAGCGCCCGTCAACAGGGCCCAGTCTACCCCCTACACAGGCTCCATGACACCAGCAGAGAAATCAATGATGTGTCTCAAGGTCTGGGAAGGCTACAGAACACTCCTGCCTGCTCCTGGTGAGCCACCCACCATGGTCCGTCTCTTCAGCGTCCCTCCCTCTGCACCACCCCTCACACTCCTGCCCCGGGGTCTCAGGGCTCTGCGAGTGGCCCTGGGACCTGAAGGGCTCCACTGGCTCCAGATCCCTCCAAGAAAACATCCACAATGCCACCACCTACCAGCAGCAGCTGCCATAACATGACCTCCACCCTTAGAATGTCTCCCATGCCTGCCTTTTTTTTCTAGTTAGTCCTAGTCTCCAGGTCTAGAAGGGAGATGAGAGAGAGGAAAGAGAGGGGAAGATCAAAAGCTCCTTGCTGCCACACTTCAACCTGAGCAAGTCTCCTGCCATCTTCTATGGCTCCTTGCAGACATGATAAGGTCCAGATGTTCAGTCTGGCTCCAAACAGCTTCACAGCCTTACCCCTCAGGTTTTTCCCTGATCCACCCACATCCCAAGTCTGTCCACACCGCGCTCCTACGTTCCCCTAACATCCAAGCTCCGCTCCATGCCTTTCTGTGTGCAGCTCCCTTCCTTCAGAACACTCCCCTCCATTCTCTGCCTGTCAAACTCCTACTCAGCATCAAAGGACCATCTGAGATGCCCCCACCTGTGGGGAACCCTCCCTGAGTTCCCTGGGCAGAACCAACTGTTTTCTCCCCTGTGTTTCCACACCAGTTTTCACAGGGCCATTATTTATGGACATGTGGCTGCCTCCCCTGACCCCCCACCCCCTGGATCTCCCCAAGAAGCCAAGCTGGGGATCACTCCTAAGTGGCCATCCCAAGGTCCTGGGGCATGGCAGGCTCTAGCGAGAGCTCTCTCCCCCTGGCTTCCAGACGGCTGCCTTTCCCCTGAGCCATAACAAGGTGGAGACAGAGTGTGATAGATCACTGCTCTCGTAAGGGCACTGACCCCATTATGAGGGCCCCAACCTCAGGATCTCTTCTAAACCTGACACCTCCCCAAATCCCCATCTCCGAATAGCACCATCCTGGGGGTAAGGGCTTCAGCATGTGGATTGGGGCGGGGGGACAGTGCAGTGCCCAAGATGCCTCTTGTGGGTCTGGCTTCTTTCATCCCTCATTATTTTACCCATGGCATCTCAGCCCTGTCTGTTTCTAACACTTCATAGCATCCCGCTACAGGAATGTGCTGTGATATATTCAACCCCATTCCTCTTGATGGCCTCTCAGATTGCTTCTTCTTTTTTTGCAATTATAAAATCATTGTGATGGAAAAAAAAAAAACCCTTACTTACATGCCTGCCCATGTGTGCATGTTCCCACAGGGTAGGTCAGAAGAAAAAGAACTGCCGTAACTACATCATTTCATAGACAGATGCTGGGGCTTTGGGGGGAACCATGAATACCTCAGTGTTTCAAAGGGTGAGTCCCCCAAGTTTGCACGGGTGACCTTTTCTGGGTCATGGTGAGGGATGGCCTCCCCAGATCACAGTGAGTGGCCTCCCCGAGGTCACAGTGAATGGGTGGCAGACGCGGGCAGGCAGCAGGCTTCCCTGACTTCCCAAGCCTGCCCCTTAGTCCACACTACTTCCATCCACTGAAAATATTCACTGGGAATTACTTGCGCCCACAAACTCGCTGGAATCCCAAACAAGCCTCAGGCCCGTTCGGATTGGCCTCCTGAGCTGACCATAGAGAGAAAACACTGTGGCTCCTTTCAGAGCCAGGCAGACAGTCTGATAACCCAGCCTCCAAACCATTCTGCACTTATTCGCGTTAACCCTTGAGGGCTTCTGAAGCCCCTGCCTGGCTCACTGGTCACTGCACCTGTCTGGGAGGCAAACAGATGCCGACAGTGAATTTCAAAAGCCTCTCTGCCTCTTTTTCAAGTTCAGGACACCGGGGAGTTTTTCGCATTTCCTCACTGTTTTTCTTCCCCTTGCACCACGATGGAGCAGAAGTCAAATTTCAAAAGAATATTTTTCTAACTAAAATATAAGCCTGTGCTGCTGTGATACAAGGTTTTGTTGTCGTTTGTTTCTTAAGTAATAATTTGTGTCCCACTTCAACAATGGCTGAGGAAATAAGATTTTAAAAGGGGGAAAGACCAGATTAGTGCAAATCTTGAGCAGAACACACAGCTCAAAAGTTTAATATTTAGGCTCAGAACTGAGAAACTCAAAATCTCTGGAACACACACCCTCCCCGTTTTTGTCTCCTGAGCAGCTCATTTTCCCATCAACAAGTCTACAGGAAAGGGAACAAAAGATCTGAACCAGGATAAACTTTTGTATTTATGCCAACAACTCACGGGAAATGAGACCCCATGGAAGCAGGCTGCCGCCTGGCCCCAACCACCCTGCCCTGCCTGGGGTCCCCAGGGCCCCCTTCTTCCGGCAGGTGTGCTGGGGCTCAGGAGGAAGGCCTTTTCCCTCCTCTCACTGGAAGGAGCCAGTCCAAAGCTTCCAAGGAAAAGACTCCAGCCTGGGAGCTAGAGAACGGCATGTGCAGGCCAAGGTCAGGGTGGGTGTCCTATGGAAAGTTGGGGGCCACGGGAGACAAACAGCCAGGCCCCCATGGCAATGCTGCCATCGTCTTCCTGAGGAGAGAAAACGCAGATGAAACAGAGTTGGGATCTGGATTTTAAACGTGACCTAACAGCTTCTGTCTCCTTTCTCCGCCTGTGGGACGAGGCTTAGGGTTGCACCAGGGGACAGAGACCTCCAGAGACCACCTGCCCCACCCAAAAACATATTACACAGACCAGAGGTAGGAGAGACATGGAAATGACAGATTGAGCTAAAGTTTCATTTCAGAGCATACCTGGGGCCAAACCGGGACAAAACCTGCCTGCTGATTGATCGTTTCAACCCCTGTGCTCTGAGCACCCTGTCACCTGCAAAAGGCAGTGGCTGCCTGGGACTGACGGATGGGGAAACAGCCATGCGCCAAACAGTCACGTCCCCACCATGTCCCTGCCTGTGCGAGGTGGACGGGATGGAGAGGCAGGGAGGGTCAGGAGCCTATAAGCATCCTCTGTTCGAGTCCTCATTACATCCTTGTGAGATGGGAATTCCTATCATCCCCATTCTATAGATGAAGAAAGTGGGGCACAAGGAGGGAGGTGACTTGACCAAGCTCCTCCCGCTGGGGTGTGGCAGAGCCACGACTTGACTCCCACAACCTTTATACCTCCTCTTACATAGGATTTTCCACCCTGCTGTATAGTTGCTTCCTTCCTTACCCACTCCTTGGTACCGTCTAATGTACCTCCACATCCCTACACCATGCTTAATAAGTATCTCTTGAATGGCTGGAAGGGCGGGTGGGTAGGTAGACAGATGGATATGCAATGCTGTGTGCAGTAAAAAGTCACTGAAGATCTGAGGTCAGCCGAGTGATACAAAGTGGTGCAAAGAAGCACAAGATTTAGCCCCTCCCCTCAGGCAGCTCTCAGTCCCACTGGGAAGACAGACACGGCATGGGCACTAAATGTCTCTAACACTGAGCGAGAGGCCGCTCCCACTGAGGTGTCCCATATATACAGACAGGGCATGTGGCAGGAGGTCTGGACAGGAGGGAAGTCAGGGAAGGCTGCCTGGAGGAGTGGGAGGCTGGAGCTGGACACTAAGAGCTGGGAAGAGTTAGAGGGATGGATGGGAGGAGGGAACAAAAGCCACCCCCAAAGACCATGCTCTGCCTGCTACACCCGACGACTACGACGTGAACACAGAAGGAGGGAGAGAGCGAGGGATGGAGGAAGGGAGAGAAGAAAAGTGGGAGAGAAAGAGAAGGAGTAAGAGAGAGACATAGAGAAAGAAGGAAGGAAGGAGGGTGCAAAAAAAGAGAAGGAAGGGAGCAAAGGAGGGAAGACAAGTCCTTCCTTAAGGTAACTCAGGGAGGACTCAGCTCTGCAGGGGTCTGATCCCTGCCTCCCTCCTGCTCTGCGCTCATCAGCTCATCAGACTCAGGCATGGTGACGCGCTCCCCCTCGGCTGGGTGTGTCCCACGTGCTGACATCAGTCGCTGTTGGGGCTCTCCAGATCTCTCCCATCCTCCCTGCCTTCACAGACCCCGATGGCCAGGAACACAGGCATTATTTCTCCCACAGTAACTCCAAGGCATGAAGGTGCCCCAGGATTCCAGGTCTGGGTCCAGGGTAAGACCAGCAGTCTGGTGGCTCCCCACCTCCCCGCCATCCTTGCTCCCCCATGTGGGTGGGCAATAAGGGAACTAAGTGGGCAAGACCACTGGGCAGCCAAAAAGTCTGGGCCAAACGGCTTCCTAGCTGTTGAACCTGGGCAAGCTGCTGAACCTCTCTGAGCCTCGGTTCCCACATCTGAAAAATGGGGCTGTTCCTGATAGAGATACCACAGGCTAAGAGATGGTGCATGTGAAACAGTCAGCAGAGCACCTGACACCCAGTGGAATCTCAGTGAGTACAAGTCATTACTGTTAGCAGGAGCATTGCTTTTATTCATATTACATTACGGGATAAAACTGAACCCTACTCCTCTTGCCTGATGACCAGGAACTCCCCGAGTGAGAATCCTGGTCTCTTAGTTCCCAGCTGAGAGGAGAGGTGGGGGCAGGGCACTTCGGGACTTTCTGGGACACCTGGCCTCCCTGCCAGGGACACTGGTCCCCCAGGCCTGGCTGTTTGCTTCCCAGTGACGCCTGTGGGAGACCAGCCTTTGCTGGCGACGGGCTTGGCTGCCAGGACGGGTGGGGCTGGCTCGGGGTCTCGGTGGTGCATTCTCGGGCCCCCCACAGTAAAAATAGCTTCGCTTTGTTAGGCTGAGTGGTTACACACTCATTGACCTGGCAGCCTGCCCACTGAAAAGGCAAATGCCATACTATTTCAGGCTGTAAAAACAAGCCCCCGCCAGGCCCCCAGCGTCAAGCCCCCAGATAATGGGTATTAATATTTCACTATCTCCTTCTGTCAGGCCAGGAAAAAAAAAAAGGGAAAATAAAACTCTGGCTGCACGAGCCCTCCTGTTACCCACAGCACAGCTGCCAAAGCCGGTACAGACGACGCATTAGGACCTCAAAGCCAAGTTCCTCAACAAAACACAAAAAGGCTCTAGAGGCAACAGTAATAAAAACAACAGAGCGCTCACCATACACAGAGCCCCGCCACAGGCATGTTGTTTTCATTTGGTCATCCCCTCACAGCATCCCAGGAAGTACCGAGTACAGGCCCCATTTTTTAGAAATGGGAACCAAGGCCCAGAGAGGGGAACTAATTTGTCCACGTTACTAATCAGCAAGGTTGGAATTCAAGCCCAGGTTTGCCTGACTCGGAAATCTGTGTTCTTTCCACAGCCACATCTCCTGCTGCGTTACTAAAAGAAAGCCTGTTTCATTGATTTTTCCTTGTTTTAAGTAAGAAACTCCACGAGGCCATTTTCTATGGGTTTCTGGTGCCTTTGAGATCAATTCCAAGCTCCTGAGCATGGCCTTTAAGGCTCCTTAAAGTCTGTCCCCTCACCTTGCAATGTTTGTGTCCTCCCAAGGTGGCCATGTTCCTCCTAACCCCCCGGTGTGATGGCTTTAGAAGGTGGGGCCTTTGGGAGGTGACTGGGTCTTACGGCTGCAGCCCTCATGATGGCTTAGTGCCCTCATAAAAGATACCACAGCGCTTCCTCTCTCTGCCCCCAGGCACCAGAACTGCCTGTCAAGAACTGTGGAAATAACTTGGTTGTTTAAGCCACCCAGCCAATGGTATTCAGTTACAGCAGCCTGAGCTAAGACACCACCCTTTGGTGCCCAGCTCCAGCCCCACCTCCTCCGGGCGGCCCTCCCTGATCTCCCTGCCCAGAGCTGAGAGAGCTCCTGAGCACTGGAAGCTGATTTAAGGCAGGGGCTTCACCTGTGCTTCTGTGTCTGCTCACATCATTTCCCTGTCCCCAAGCCTTCAATGGCATAGGATCACATCATCCCTCTACCCATGCACCATCCACCCGCATATTTATGTACTCAACAAGTATTTACTGTATGTAGTGTAAGAGACATGGAACTGAATAGATACCTACAGTCAGAGGGGAGGGAGACAAGGAAGGGGCACCTGAACCCCAGTCAGTCTATGTCTGGGGACTCGCGGAGATCCCTGGAGTCCTTCTAGAGCAGGGGCCGCTTCCAGTGGGGGTGGATCTTACCGGGGGAATGGAGTTAAGTAGGCGAAGCAAGGAGACCGTTCTTAGGCTTGACTGCCTTCCTCCCACAGTCCGACTTAATGTCCCCTTCTCCTAGCAGTGTGGTCACCAGGCTAGCTGTAACGGAGCTCTCACCACCCCGTAGGCCTGACGGGGGAGGACAGGGAGAATCCACAGGAATCCAGAAGGAAAAAGTCAGGTAGAGGCCCTAAGAGAGGCCGCAAGGAGACGTATCCTGACCCCACTCTCCTGCTGCCCACCACCTTCCCGCTGCCTCCCAGCAGCCACCCCAGCCAGAGCAAGGGGACCAGCCAGCCTGCCAGGGAGGCCAGCGGGGCAGACGAGGGGGACACCACGGGCAGATGAAGCTGTCCAGCCCAGTCAGCCGTGTACTGCTGGCTCCAGCACATGTGGACTGGCTGCCGCCCCCCAAGCCCACCCTTGGCCTTCACATCTCTGTGCCTTTGCTCATTCTATTCCCTCTGCCTGAAACTCTCTTGCCCAGTTTCTGAGCCCATCGAAGTCCTATGCCTCCTTCAAACCACACTCGGAGACGGCGTCTCTTTTCCTTAACTGCTCAGAAAGCATTCGTCTTTCATCGCTTGCATCATTCCCTCACGTCGTTTTCCCTCTTCCCTCTTTAAGGGCAGGGGCTATGCCTCATTCATCTTTACAGGGATCTCTCATGAACTGTGAAAGGTATGCTACCTCCACAAGTTAGCCTGCCAGTTTCGAGGATGGTGGCAAAAGACAGGAGACTAGACCAGAGACAAAGGACTTATTATTCACAGCAATAACAGTACCCAGATGAGCAGTGTTTTTGCCCCAATTCCCTGAGCCCCAGCTCCTGAAGGACTATGTAAAGAGAGCCAGAGAACAGCTGTACGTGCAACGGGTTGTGTTACAGGAAAGCAGTGCTGAGCTTAGGAAACCCAAATATTTTATAGTGGGCAATAAGCTCTTTGTTCTAGAGGAAGGCACAATGTCTGTCTCCCCAGGACATCTGCTGTATAAAAATCCTGGAAAAGATAGTCCAGATTAAATGGCAGCAGGGCCTCTGCTTGCACGACATGCTGAAATGCCAGAGGCCAGTGGCGAATCATCCGCCAGCAGAAGCTGGTGGGTGCCCCCTGAGCGGTGGGCACGCCCTTGGTGTCAGCCTGCCCTCCCGGTAACAAACATCAGGACCGAGTCTCCGGTCCCAGGGGCTCCTGCCCAGCGGAGACCAGGACTCACGGTGATGTTACGAAAAGAAAACGGGGAGGAGCTGATGAGTCATGAAGAACCTGACTGGGTCCCGCAAACCCAGGAGGCCCTCGCCATGCGCAGGGGTGAGGAGAGGGGATCGGGAGAGGCAACAGGGTGAGGCGGCCCCAGGGTAGGCTTCTCAGGGTCCAGTCCTGCCTCTCACCCAGGCAGGTGCCCGTGGCAAGTCACAGAATTCGCTCCGACCTCATCTTCCTCCTCTGGAAAGGGGGCATCAGAACAGTAACTGGCTCACGGGGTGAGGGGCTGGACTGAGTTCATTCCTGTGACCTACTTAGGCTGACGCCCAGCAAGTGCCCTGTTTTCCTGTGATGTACTTAGTGCTCTGCGTGTTAGCAAAAGAGAAAGGAGGGAAGGAGAGTGGATTTGCAGAGGAGAAGGCAGAGCGTAGCGGGCGGAACAGCCGGCCCTGCTCCAGAACACGGAGCCGACTCACAGCGCCGCAGGCAGAGAACACTGTGACCCGCCCACCCTCCTTTCCCCAGGCTCTCGCCGGGCGCTCGGCGGGTGTGATTTCCTACGCCACTGACTCCGGTCTCCATGCTGCACCTTCATTCCGACAGGACGGGATGACATCTCCATGGCTGGGGATGGCCCCAGGCTCCGGTGGTGCTGGCTTGGGACAAACTATTTCCCACTAAAAAACAGGGATGAATGAATCATTCTGGAATCTTTCTAAGTGCAAAGTAAGTACCAAGGCAACATCCCTGCCGCTATTCCTGCTGTCATTTAGAAATGATTTGGTCTGTGCATGGCCATCCATACACCAAACCACTGGAAGATCATAACGGCAGCCACTGTCACAAACAGAGCACATTAGTGAACGTGCCAGGCCCTGACCCAGGCCTAGGCATAGATGCCCCCATTTGACACTCACCATAACCTCGGGGGAAGAGCTATTATGATTATCCCCATTTAACAGATCAGAAAGCTAAAGTTCATTGAGGTGAAATAACTTGCCTCAGGTTCCAAGCTCAGTTGTAAAATCAGGCTCTTCTGACCCCAGAGCGCAAGCGCTATCACCCTGCATTATGCTGCTACAGGGAGCCTTGGAAATCACCTGCCCCAAAACTTTTGACGGACAGAAGAGGCCTGCACACAATAGCGCATGCTGAGTCCAAGTGCGTGCCTACCAGTAACACTCAACTCTGGTCCAGACCTCTGTCCCTCCATCCTTTGTTCTCCCATAGCTCCACCATGACTTCGTGAAAAACAAACACGAAACGACATAAAAGTGCAGAAAATATTAAGAAGGTGGGTGGAGCAGGGACCACAGCAGTGTGGCTGGAATGCTATTTCCAGTTCAGTCAAGTCCGAGAATTCCGTGGTCAATTAACAGCAACTCCCACCAGGGGGCGCTATGAATTTGTTGCCTGATTAACTAAATAAACCTCAATACAAAATCACCCAGTTATGCCCTTTCCTTAACGAGGGTTTCCCGGAGAGTGGTTCCCACGGATAACTGTAAAAGGCGTGCAGCTGTACTTGCAAAAAATCTTAATGATTATGTATCTTGTAAGAAAATTTCATTTTCTTCCAAACGCACATGGTAAAGGATGTATTTGCTTTCTGACTGGGGTATTGTCTTTGGTTAGAAAGTGAGGGATTCCTTGGAGCTTCAACTTCCAAATAGAGCCTGTAATGGAAGGAACTGCAGAATCAGATCATTCTGTAAGCTCTTCTGGCCCCTGTCAACACAAGGCGTCTGCCGATCTGATGGCCCTGCAGGGGGCTTTCTGCAGGTCGCGGGACCCTGGGCTGCTCTATCCAGGAAGCACTCACAGGCCTGCACTGCTCAAGATGAGAGACACAGAGAGAGTGAGCCCAGGGGGGTTGTTTTGTAGCTCCTACAAAATCAAACCAGGCAGAGGGGCGTGGGGGATGTCACATCTTTCAAGAGCTTCACATTTCTTCTTGGCAATTTCAGGTCATTGCATGCTTGCCCGCTGGGAGCAGGCCGCCATACTGCACAACTCCAGGGACGCGGTTCCCATCACACTCTCCATATTGCACAACTGTGTCCCCTTTCCTTGGAGTGGTGTACGGCACAGCCATACTTGGGGACCCTAATTGTGAGCATTTGTTCAGCCATCCATCCATTCATTCATTAAGCAGTATTTCTGAGCAACTGCTTTTTTCCTGATTCTAGGGTTTCCCGCTTTGTAAAAGCACATACAGA